>NC_067495.1:44002566-44362856 GCF_947179515.1 Apodemus sylvaticus
ATGATAATGAGAAGTGATAATAAACACTTCTCATTAGTGAGTTTACAGATTTATAAAATCAGTGGTTATTAATGGTAGTTGATACTTAGTGTTGTGGTGTTTGTGAAATATATTTTTAAATAATATAGAAAATTTGGCTTCCTAGCATGAAAGGGCATTTTTTTAAATCAACCATGGATATTTTTATTTAAAAATAATCAAAGATTTCTATATGTTAGATTCTTTTAAAAATGTAATTCCTTTTTAATGACTTTGGTCAATCTGGGTTTTCTGATTGTGCCCCATTATCATTCTAATCTGTTAAATAGTCAGCTGAAAATATTGCTTAAGTAATTCACTTTTTGCCTATGATATAAAGCTTTATTTAGTTTGATTTTGTGTTGGGGTGTTTTACCTTCATGTACATCTGTGTACCATTTGTATGTAATGAGAGACTAGCACAGGGAGAGAAACCCTGCGGCCATATTCACTGCCTGATGGAGCAGAAGAGCTTCATTAGGTACTGTATCACCCTGAGCTTTAGATCTCTGGGGGGTGCAAGCCACCAGGGGTCTGCCTGCACTCAGGAACTGAGCACATAGGTGGTTCGTCTGCCAGTCTGCCGGGCGTGGGGCCTGTGTCCTGCCTGGAGACCAGCAGAGGGAGAGAATCCCTGCGGCCATCTTCTCTGCCTGCTGGAGCAGAAGAGCCCATCTTCTCTGCCTGCTGGAGCAGAAGAGCGTCACTAGGTACTGTATCACCCTGAGCTTTAGATCTCTGGGGGTGCAAACAGCCAGAGGTCTGCCTGAACCCAGGACTGAGCACACAGGTGGTTCATGTCCCAGCTGGCTGGTTGTGGGGCCTGTATCCTTTGCAGAGAACAGCAGAGGGAGCTACTCCCATGGCCATCTGTGTGGCCTGCCAGGGCAGAAAAAACATCACTAGGTACTGTATTATACTGAGTTTAAGATCTCTGGGGGTGCAAATCTCCAGGGGTCTGCCTGCGCTCAGGACCTGAGAACATAGGCAGTTTATCTGCAAGCCTGTTGGTCGTGGGGGCCTGTATCCTACATGAGAATCAACAGAGGGAGTGACCCCCCCAACTCACCATCTTTGCTCCATAACAGAGCAGTCTGAGAACACCTGGTTCACCTTGACAACCCAAGTACAACATTTCCTGAGGCAAGACTGAGCAGGGCTCCAAAGGCACAAAAGAGGAAGGCAGCATATCAGTAATCTGTGCCAGAGGAAACCCAGTCATCCAGTGTCTCGGAAATAGCCCTAAAGGGCAACAATAGGTTGTGGCACCAGCCAGTGACAATAAGACCATCTAACACCAGAGAGAACTAGATGGCTAAAGGCAAGTGTAGGAACGTTGCTAACAGAAACCAAGGCATTATGGCAGCATCTGAACCCAATTCTCCAACAATAGCAAGTCCTGGATACCCCAACACACCAGAAAAACAAGAGTTGGATTTAAAATCACTGGTAAGGATGTTGTTAGAGGAACACATGAAGGACATAAATAAATCTCTTAAAGAAATTCAGGGTAAAAATGATGAAAAGCTAGAAGCCCTTACAAGGGAAACACAAAAATCACTTAAAGAAATTCAGGACAATATGGGTCAGAAGTTTGTAGCCAATAAGGAAGAAATGCAAAATTCACTTAAAAAAATACAGGAGAAGTTTGATCAACAGGCAGAAATCATGAAAGAGGAAACACAAAAATCTATAAAAGTATTAGAGGAAAACACAAACAAGCAAATGACTGAACTGAGCAAAAACTTCCAGGATCTGAAAACAGAAGTAGAAACAATTAAGAAAGCACAAAGGGAGACATCTTTGTAGATAGAAAACCTTGGGAAGGAATCAGGGACCATAGATGCAAATATGAACAACAGAATACAAGAGATAGAAGAAAGAATCTCAGATGCCGAAGATACCATAGAAACCAAGGACTCAAAAGTCAAAGAAAATGCAAAATGCAAAAAGCTTGTAACCCAAAACACCCAGGAAATCCAGGACACATTGAGAAAGCCAAATCTAAGGATTATAGGCATTGATGAGAGTGAAGATTTACAACTTAAAGGGCCAGCAAACGTCTTCAACAAAATTATGGAAGGAAACTTCCCTAACCTAAAGAGAGAGATACCCATGAATATACCAGAAGCCTACAGAACTCCAAACAGACTGGACCAGAACAGAAATACCTCCTGTCACATAATAATCAAAACCCCAAATGTACTAAACAAAGAGAGAATACTTAGGGCAGTAAGAGAAAAAGGTCAAGTAAGATATAAAGGAAGACCTATCAGAATTACACCAGACTTCTCACCAGAGACCATGAAAGCTAGAAGATCCTGGGCGAAGCTCATGCAGACTCTAAGAGAACACAGTCAAGACTACTAATCCCAGTGAAACTCTTAATCACTATAGATGGAGAAACCAAGATATTCCATGACAAAACCAAATTTACCCAATATCTTTCCACAAATCCAGCCCTACAAAGGATAATAGGGGGAAAACACCATTACAATGAGGGAAACTATACCCTGGAAAGAGCAGGATATTAAGCTTCTTTCATCAAACCCAAAAGAAGATAACCACACTAGTATAAAATTAACATCAAAAATTATGGGAAGCAATAACCACTACTCCTTAATATCTCTTAACATCAATGGACTCAATTCCCCAATAAAAAGACATAGACTAACAGACTGGTTATGTAAAAAGGACCCTACATTTTGCTGCATACAGGAAACACACCTCAGTGTCAAAGACAAAATCTACCTTAGAGTAAAGGGCTGGAAGACAATTCTACAAACAAATGGTCTCAAGAAACAAGCCAGAGTTGCCATTCTAATATCAGATAAAATTGACTTTCAACCTAATGTCATCAAAAGAGACATGGAAGGCCACTTCTTGCTGGTCAAAGTTAAAATCCAACAAGAAGAACTCTCAATCCTGAACATCTATGCTCCAAATACAAGGGTGTCGCCATTCATAAAAGAAAGTTTACTAAAGCTCAAAGTACGCATTGCACCTAACACAATAATTGTGGGTGACTTCAACACTCCACTCTCATCAATGGACCATTCAGGAAAATAGAAACTAAACAGGGAGGCAGTGAAACTAATTGAAGCTTTGGACCAATTGGATTTAACAGATATATATAGAACTTTTCATCCCAAAGCAAAAGATTATACCTTTTTCTCAGCACCTCATGGTGCCTTCTCCAAAATCGATCATATAGTTGATCACAAGACAGACCTAAACAAATATAAGAAGAATGAAATAATCCCATGCCTCCTATCAGATCACAATGGAGTAAAAGTGGTATTTAATAACAATAAAAACAACAGAAAGCCCACATATACATGGAAACTGAACAATACTCTACTCAATGATACCTTGGTAAAGGAAGACATAAAGAAAGAAATCAAAGATTTTTTTAGAATTTAATGAAATTGAAAGCACAACATACACAAATCTATGGGACACAGTGAAAGTAGTGCTAAGTGGAAAATTCCCAGCTTTGAGTGCCTCCAAAGAGAAATTTGAGAGAGCATACACTAGAAGATTAACGGAACAACTGAAAGCCCTGGAACAAAAAGAAGCTAATTCACCCAGGAGGAGGAGAAGACAGGAAATCATCAAGCTCAGAGTTGAAATCAATCACGTAGAAACCAAGAGAATCATACAAAGAATCAACAAAACCAGGATCTGGTACTTTGAAAAAAATCAACAAGATAGATAATCCCTTAGCCAGACTAAACAAAGGGCACAGAGAAAGTATCCAAATTAACTAAATTAGAAATGAAAAGGGAGATATTACAACAGAAACTGAGGAAATTAAAAAAAAAAAATCATCAGATCCTACTACAAAAGCCTGTACTCAACACAACTGGAGAATCTGGAGGAAATGGAAAATATCTTAGACAGATACCAAATACCAAAATTAAACCAGGATCAAATAGACCATCTAAACAGACCCATAACCCCTAAAGAAAGAAAAGGGGTCATAGATAGCCTTCCGACCAAAAACAGCACAGGACCAGATGGTTTCAGTGCAGAATTCTATCAGAACTTCAAAGAAGACTTAACACCAATACTCTTCAAACTATTCCACCAAATAGAAACAGAAGGAAAACTACCCAACTCCTTCTACGAGGCCACAATTACGATGATACCAAAACCACACAGAGATCCAACTAAGAAAGATAATTTCAGGCCAATTTCCCTTATGAATATCGATGCAAAATTACTCAATAATATTCGTGCCCACCGAATCCAAGAACACATCAAAATGATCTTCCACCAGGATCAAGTAGGCTTCATCCCAGGTATACAGGGATGGTTCAATATAAAGAAATCGATCAATGCAATCCACTATATAACAAACTAAAAGAAAAAAAAAACACATGATCATTTCATTAGATGCTGAAAAGGCATTTGACAAAATTCAGCATCCTTTCATGCTAAAAGTCTTGGAAAGGACAGGAATTCAAGGCCCATATCTAAACATAGTAAAAGCAATATACAGCAAACCGGTAGCCAACATCAAACTAAATGGAGAGAAACTTGAAGCAATCCCACTAAAATCAGGGACAAGACAAGGCTGCCTCCTCTCTCTTTATCTTTTCAATATAGTACTTGAAGTACTAGCTAGAGCAATTAGACAACAGAAGGAAGTCAAAGGGATACAAATTGGAAAGGAAGAAGTCAAACTATCACTATTTGCAGATGATATGATAGTATACTTAAGTGACCCAAAAAACTCTACTAGAGAACTCCTACAGCTGATAAACAACTTCAGCAAAGTGGCTGGCTACAAAATCAACTCAAGCAAATCAGTAGCCTTTATATACTCAAAGGATAAGCAGACTGAGAAAGAAATTAGGGAAATGACACCCTTTACAATAGCCACAAACAGCAAAAGTATCTTGGGGTGACTCTAACCAAACAAGTGAAAGACCTATATGACAAGAACTTCAGATCTCTGAAGAAGGATATCAAAGAAGATCTCAGAAAATGGAAAAATCTTCCATGCTCATGGATTGGCAGGATTAATGTAGTTAAAATGGCCATATTGCCAAGGCAATCTACAGATTCAATGCAATCCACATCAAAATCCCAACACAGTTCTTCATAGAGCTAGAAAGAGCAATGCTCAAATTCATCTGGGATAACAAAAAAAACCCAGGATAGCTAAAACTATTCTCAACAGTAAAAGAACTTCAGGGGGATTCAGTATCCCAGACCTCAAACTTTACTACAGAGCAATAGTGATAAAAACTGCATGGTATTGGTACAATGGCAGGCAAGCAGATCAATGGAATAGGATTGAAGACCCAGAAATGAACCCACACACCTATGGTCACTTGATCTTCGACAAAGGGGCTGAAAACATCCAGTGGAAAAAAGTCTTTTCAACAAATGGTGCTGGTTCAATTGGAGGTCAGCATGCAGAAGAATGCTAAACGATCCATTCTTATCTTCTTGTACTAAGCTCAACTCCAAATGGATCGAGGACCTCCACATAAAACCTGACACACTGAAACTAATAGAAAAGAAACTGGGGAAGACCCTTGAGGACATGGGCACAGGGGAAAAGTTCCTGAACAGAACACCAATAGCTTATGCTCTAAGATCAATAATTGACAAATGGGACCTCATAAAACTACAAAGTTTCCATAAGGCAAAGGACACTGTCAAAAGGACAAAACATCAACCAACAGTTTGCGAAAGGATCTTCATCAACCGTAAATCTGACAGAAGGCTAATATCTACTATATACAGAAAACTCAAGAAGGTAGAACCTAGAGAACCAAATAACCCTATTAAAAAGTGGGGTACCAAACTAAACCAAGATTTTTCACATGAAGAACTTCGGAGGGCTGAGAAACACCTTAAGAAATGTTCAACATCATTAATCATTAGGGAAATGCAAATCAAAACAACCCTGATGTTTCACCTCACACCCGTCAGGATGGCTAAGTCCAAAAACTCAGGAGATAGCAGGTGCTGGTGAGGATGTGGAGAAAGGGGAACACTCCTCCACTGCTGGTGGGATTGCAAGATGGTGCAACCACTCTGGAAATCAGTCTGGCAGCTCCTCAGAAAACTGGGCATGGCACTTCCAGAGAACCCTGCTATACCACTCCTGGGCATATACCCAGAGGATTCCCCAGTATGTAATAAGGACACATGCTCCACTATGTTCATAGCAGCCCTATTTGTAGTAGCCAGAAGCTGGAAACAACCAAGGTGTCCCTCAACAGAGGAATGGATACAAAAAATGTGGTATATTTACACAATGGAGTACTATTCAGCCATTAGAAACAATGAATTCATGAAATTCATAGACAAATGGATGGAGCTGGAGAACATCATACTACGTGAGGTAACCCAGTCTCAAAAGATCAGTCATGGTATGCATTTACTGATAAGTGGATAATAACCTAGAAACTTGGAATACCCAAGAAATAATCCACATATTAAATGATGTCCAAAAGAAGAGAGGAGTGGCCCCTGGTTCCGGAAAGTCTCAATGCAACAGTATAGGGGAATACCAGAACAGGGAAGTGGGAAGGAGTTGACGGAGTAACAGGGGGAGGGAAGAGGGCTTATGGGACTTGCGGTGAGTGTGGACCCAGAAAATGGTAAATCATTTGAAATGTAAATAAAGAATACATCAAATAACAAAAAGAAAAAAAAGAAAAAAAAGACAACATCTATTGAAGAAACTCTCTTTACATAAACATATTTATATGCACAAAACCACTATACTTTTTATTGAATATAATCTTCATTTACATTTCAAATGCTAAAACCTTTCCCGATTTCCCCCCTCCTTAGAAACCCCTAACCCTCCTCTCAACCCCTGCCTCCAAGAATATGCCCCTCCACCTGAAACACTCCCTCTCCCCCATCTATTACCCTTTGTTGGGGCATCTATTGATCCTTCACCTGACCAAGGACCACTCCTCCCACTGATGCCGACAAGGCACTCCTCTGCCACATTTTGGTTGGGATCATGTGTATCCCTTGATAACCACTATTTTCTACTGATAAGGTATAGAGTAATTGAGACTTCAGTATATGTTTCTGTATTTGATTTTAGTAATACAAAATAGTTTAAAGAAAAATTTAGGTATAATAAAATACTACATTGTAATAGGGTTTCATAAGCTACATCTTAAAGTAGTATTCATATAATCCCTGAAAAACTGACTTTGCTCTTCTCAATGAAGTGAAGACTAATAATAATAAGGTCATTGTCCATATAGATTTCTAGTCTAATTTTCAAAGTACAAAATGGCAACCAACAAATTGGAAAAAGGTCTTTACCAATCCTACAACTGACAGAAGGCTAATATTCAATATATACAAGAACTCGTGAAGTTAGACTCCAGAAATTTAATAGACCCTATTAAAAATGGGGTACATAGCTAAACAAAGAATTTTCACCTGAAGAACTTCGGATTCCTGAGAAGCATCTTAAAAAATGTTCAAAAAATGTTCAACATCATTAGTCATTAGGGAAATGCAAATCAAAACAACCCTGATATTTCACTTCACACCAGTTAGAATGGCTAAGATTAAAAATTCAGGAGACAGCAGGTGATGGTCCAGGAATGTGAATTTAGTGTACTCCAATCACATGTTGTAACATAAAAGCAATTTCATGAAGATTTTATAGTAATGCAACAAATAAAGTCATAAATCAAGGTGATTTGCACACACATTTATTGGAACATTAAGTAGGTTGTTACAACAAAATGGAGAATTTGCTACTTATAGGCCTTAGATGCTCTTTGATGACTTCATCTTTTGATTAGTATAAGCTGGTTGTGTTAAGTTAATACATTCTAAAGGGTTTATAACTATTAATCACAGGATATTAGGTCTGGCCCCCCCAAAAAATGATAACAAGGCTCTGGACCTTCAGTGTTAGAACCTTATGCATCACAACAGTTCTAAGCACCAACCAGAGTAACATGGAGGGATCCGTGGCTCCAGACACATATGTAGCAGAAGATAGCCTTGTTAGACATCAATGAGAGGTGAGGCCCTTGGTCCTGTGAAGTTTTGATGCCCTATAGCAGGAGAATGCCAAGACAGAGACGAGAAAGTGGGTAGGTTGGTGAGCAGGGGAATGGGGGTGGGGATAGTGGGTTTTCAGAGGGGAAACCAGAAAAGGGGATAACATTTGAAATGTAAATAAAGAAAATATCTAATAAAAAAGAATTTGCAGACACTGGTGTTTCCAGAAATTATTGTACCTGCATTCCCTGTTCTGTATCAAATTTTTATTTTGCCAGTTTTTAATGGAATAATATATATATCCCATGTGGTAGGAGT
Organism: Apodemus sylvaticus; assembly: GCF_947179515.1. Taxonomy (NCBI): domain Eukaryota; kingdom Metazoa; phylum Chordata; class Mammalia; order Rodentia; family Muridae; genus Apodemus; species Apodemus sylvaticus. The sequence continues at coordinate 44,010,910 of NC_067495.1, forward strand.
TGGTATTCCCCTGTGTATACTTGTGCAAAATTATTAACTGAACCCTATGACATATAAATTGCAAAATCTTTGTTTAGCTCACTCACATCTGTGTACTCCAGAATATTTGTGAAAATAAATAAATAAATTTCAACGTGTATTCTACCAGCAATCCTAGAATGAAATGTAGAAGGTTTCTCTTTGAGGCTGTTCAAAATGCTGATTCTTTCTTGCTACAGTTAAAATAAACTAAATTCTTTGTGGGTCATGTATTTGTGAGAAGTACTTGGGTGGTAACAGATGGACATTTGAAACCAAGTGAAATGATAAAACTGTGTCTGACACCTTGTAAAACAAATTGTACAAAGAGCCTGCCAGTTGTAGGAGAGAACATAAGCTCCTTATTCACTCAGAATTTCCTGAGATAAAGGGAGAAATGGACTTGGAACAAAATTTAATATGAATCTGAAAAGATAAGGCATTTGTCTTGAAGGAAGTTTCTAAACAAGTAAGCTACAGAGAAAATAGGAGGATGAATCCCTGTCTGCCCTTTGCACTGGCCCTACAGTTTTTCAAAGATAATTGTGATCCTGTAGCATCTCTATGTATAATGTGGTCTTCCTTCCCCGGTGACAGCCTGCCTGGTCTGTGAACACCATGGGATTTGATCCTTTGAAGACTGTTCTTTTAAAGGAATTTGTTCTGTTTCTCCAAGTTTTTTCTACTAAAGGTCAGCTTTAAATGGTATGTTTTGTCAGTGTTTCCATGCCTTGGGACAAAGTACCTTCCTTACTCAATAATTTCATTCTACTTTTATTGTACATGTGGTAATGTTTTCAAATATAGTTTTCCTATGTTGTTCTTGGGTGTGATAATGCATTTTGTTTTGGGCATTTGATGTTTAATTTGCAAAATTCAAATTGACAGAGTATTTGTTCATTGTTATTCTGGGTAAAGAACTAGTCAGCCGTTACCCAGCTTCACATGTTGATTTTTCTCTCCTACACTAACATATACATACTTTATATTAGTCATTTGACCAATTCTTCTAGATTAGACTCAGGCTCGTATTTGCATTCAGAGTATAAAGAAAATGCTGGATAATGTGGTATAGTAACACATTTCCTTTCCTAAACACAAGAATCATGCCTGTTCTATCTCTCGATTTTTCATATCCTAAGACTTGACTTGTCATCTTTAATAACCAAAACCATATTATGTATGTATGTATGTATGTATGTATGTATGTATGTATCTCAAACCAAAAGAGTCTATCAAGCTGAGAATAGATGGGGACATAGGAAAGGTTAGAAGAATGAGAAATGGGGTTAATAAAATACAGGAATGGGGCAAATGATATTATATCTCAATTACAATGCATCTTGGAATTTTTAAAATAAAAAAGTAAAAAACATGAAAATAAATTTTACAGCAAAATATAGAGTGACATTTTTGGATTTTTTTCTTTCTTTCGTAAATTTAGAACTTGCTTTTACTGTGGCTCAGCTATTGATACTTCAGGATCACAATTTTATTGTTGAGTTTATTAGGTATTGTGGAGAAAATAGCAGTATCTATTGTTATGTGAAACTGTTGCCAGGAAAAAAAAATGTTTCAAGATCAAAACAAGCAAATTTGCTACCAACATGATTTTTAATTATGTGATCTATGACACTGAAGCAATTGTTGTATGCATTTCAAAGGCTTAAGGAAGTAGCCTGAAAAGCAATGACATTGATTTAATGTTTGCCATACTTACCTTTCCTGTCTTCCATCTTCCTCCTTTTATCCTTTTATATTTTAACTTATTTAAAATTAAGTGATTAGTATATGACAACATTTGCCAGAAGCTGACATTAAATTATGAAGAATTACTGTCTAATGAGGCAAGAAATGGCAAAGATTTTTTTTCTGTTTTCTGTGAACCACATATTATAACCTGTAAATAGTGAGTTTTCATGATTGTCAACAATGAGGAAAACAAGTGACAATCACCTGTATATGAAAACCTATCAAATCATGGGAAACTTGGAAATGCTGCTCTTGGGGCTTTGGTTTGTTAATTAATTAGTTTGTTGTTTTGTTTTTCTTTTTCTTTTAAACTTTAACTGAATAAAAATACAGAGATTATGTAAGCAGGATTGATATTGTTTCTAAATAAAACAACAAAATAAACTTAAATCAAACTGCTTCCAAATGCCTGAGCACAGCAGCAACAGCAGCAGCAGCAACAACTATAGCAACAACAACAACAAAACAATAAAGTTTCTTGTGCTGACTCAGAGAAAGGGGTATATGTTAATTCAGAAATTGGGTAGTAGGGGACCTTTTCTTTTAACAGTTTATGGACATATAAATTATATAAGCTTTCAAAGGTGTACAATTTATTGTTTTTATTATCTCCAAAGAAACTTCACATATTTACAGTCCTATCTCCTTCCCACCTTCTACCATCCACTAACCTGTTTTATTTTTTTTCTATGACTCTTTCTATTTTGAAAATTATGAAAAATTGTTGGGTTAGCTGTAGCCTTTAGTTTCTGTTTCCTTTCTTTACACAAGATGTTTTTAAGGTTAATGTATGTTGTGAACTCACCATTGTTGAATAAAATTTTATTGTACATATGCAGACACATACACATATACACCGCATCCACACATTTGTGTATGGGGACAAACACACACACACGCACACACATGCACACACACACACACACACACACACACACACACTTTAGTTTATCTACCCATGGATTCCAGATTACTTATCCATTCCATAGTTTGCTTCTATGAGATCCCTTGTGTTGGAAAGAGCTAGAGTGTGCTTATACCATTAATATGTAATTGATATTGTTAATGCATCTATTCTATTTTTATGAAGATGCAGAAATAAAAATGTATTTTCTCATTAAATCACTACTATTTTGCAGTATAAATGAATTTTATGATGCTTATCAATGATGAAAGTCAGAAATTCATATGAGTTAGCATGGATGTCTTGTGTACTATGTTTCATGTTGCTGAAGAAATGGAATCATTGGCTAGATAAAATCTGGGAAAACTACATCTAACTTTGTTTTGACATTTGACATACACATTTCATGAGGGTCTCATAGTAACTAGGCTTCTTACATAACACCTTAGGATTGTGAGCAACAAGTATTCTAGCAAAAAGCAAGAAACTGCCTGTATTTTTGTGACCCAGCCATAGAGGTCTTTATAAATCATAATTAAGAAAAAGGAAAAGAGCCTCCATCTTCCCACGTTTCAAGGCTGATGTCAAAACTATCATAGTATGGGGTATATTTTCTTATTGGTGTAGGCTTGCATCTTGAAAGTAATTAGAAATGATTAAATTAAGTGCTTTCTGGACACGAAAAGTTCTTACCTTGGATGTTGCTAACTCTTGATTAAAAAACAAGGTAATAACTATAATTTTCATAAGTGAAAATGTATATGTAGCAAATCATAATTATTTATCCCATGAAAAGACTTCTACTTCTTCTTCCTTTGCTGTCGAAGTTTTCTATAGATAACATCCACAGCTGTCTCTTTAACTTCCCAGTAAATATTTAACTTTTCCTAAAATATCTGACTTTTTCCTCCACTGAGCCAAATCAAATATTCTTTAATATATTCCAAACCTTCATCGAATATTGATTAGATTTAATATTCTTGGCTACTACTTCGGTTCAATAAAATTAATATTATACTTAATATATGTTAACCAGATTCAGGAATATATCAGAATATGCACACATATACAAATATATACACAAATATATGATTTCTGTAATACTATAAAATATAAAACAGAATATAGCAAATAATAATAAACATTTAATGGTACATCAAAATTCTCTATGTGAGAATGGGGAAATAAAGTTTATTTGGCTGAGGAAAAGAATAAGGACTAGCTTCTTGAAGAATGTGATATGTGTAATTCACATAATATATGTTCAGAACTTACCTCCATTTAGTTTACTAGATAGATTAAAGAAATCAATTATTTTTCTATAATTTTAATTTTTGTTGAAAATAGATTTTGTTTTATACAATGTATTCTGATAATGGTTTTTCCCTCCCCCAACTCTTCTCAGATGTTTCCCAACTTACCACCCATCCAAATCCACACCCTTTCTTTTTCTTTCTTTTTAGAAAACAAGCAGGTAAGTAAAACAAAACAAAACAAAATAGGACAAAATATGCAAACTAAAAGAAAACAGGAAAACGGAGTCAAAGAAAAGGTACAAGAAAGATACAGCTATAGAGGCGCACACACTGCTGCGTACAGCAACCCCATAAAAACACAAAGTTGGAAACTGAAGTATATCAACAAAAGATCTGTAAGGTTTAAAACAATACCTGAAGCAGTATGAGACAAAAAAAATTGGAAAAATGCATTTTGTACTGGTCATCTACTGCTAGGCATAGGACCAGCCCTTACATTTTGTTTGTATTCCCAGTGATGCTCCATTGGAGAAAGGGAATTCTTCCTTTGAGGGCAGGTGTCAATTGGAGATAGCATCTGGGTTAGGGTTGGGGACTTGTATCCTCTTACCCTCTCAGTGTTGGGTCCTCATCTAGTTTGGACCTGTACTAGTTTTGAGCATATTGACTTAGTCTCTGATATGCATTCGTCATGTTGTCTCTAGAAAGCCATCTTTCCTTAGTGTCTTCTATCTATTTTGGCTCTTACAATCTTACCACTTTCCCTTCTTCCTGGTTCTCTGACCCCTGAGGGGGAAGTATTTTGTAGAAATATTTCATTTAGGATTGAGTGGTCCAAGGTTTCTGACTCTCTGCACATTGTCCAATTGTGAGTTTCTGCATTTTCTCCATCTGCTGTTAGAGAAGCTTCTCTGCAGATGGACTAGCAAGACCCTGATTTGTGAGTATAACACAATGGTATTAGGAGTTATTTTATCACTACATTTCTTTAGCAAAAGAGTAAATAAATAAGTCCATAAGCTACATGCCTCTGATTCTCGACTTCCTGAGCAGTTTCAGTCATGGGTTCTTTATAATAGAGTAGGCCATGAATCCAATAAGATAAGGGAATATTAAAAAAAATTAATATTTTACTCCATAAGATATATCCCTGTGAAATTCACAGCACAAACAGAATGTTCCTTTCTCATATACTGCTTCGTATGTCTAAGACTCTGAGGTTTATTAAAATATATATTCCTTTAAAAATTCTTTGTTTTTTAGTATATCAGACACATATACAATACTATATGATTATCACACCCCAGTCTGAATGCCCATTATCAGGGACAAAAATGAAAAGAATTGTCATGGATATGTGAACTAACATTTACTAAGTTAAAATGCCCATTTGATTATAATATTGTTGATGCCTTCAGCAAAACATTCTTTTAAAGAGTTTTCCTTATACCATTAAAATAATATCAAACAATGTCATTTAAAAATGGCACGAAGATAAACTTCATAATCATAATCATCTCATCTCCTTAGATGTTATTTATAGATGAATGTTATTTTTCCCTCTGAGGGAATTACCAAACTTCTTTCAGAATTAAATACACAAGAGTAGCTATAACCCTGCAATGTAGATGGCCAAAAATTGTAATGCAAATAATTCCATTTTATAATACAAACTTTGTAAAATATTTGCAGTAAAATATAGAAAATTTTAAAAACTATGTAATTAAAAATTCAAGAAATATTTGGTAGAAAATTATGCACAACAGATAATAAAAGACTGAATATAAGTGATGTTTATTGTGCCAGGGAAGTAATTGTTCAGGAATTAAACATATCTGTCTCAGGGCTTTTATTGCTGCAATAACACTGCGACTATATTTCATCATCCAAGGAGGACACAGCAGAAACTCAAAGCAGCAACCAGAAGTTGGGGAGGCAGGGGCAGGAGTGGAAACAGAGGTCATAGAACAGCTGTCTGGTTCTTTCTTCGTGGCTTGCTTAGCCTGCCTTCTTATAGCACTCAGGATGACCAGCCCAGGAATTGCCCCTCCCATAGTAAATTGGGCCTTCTTACATCAATTACCAATCAAGAAAATGCAGCACAGGCTTATGTAGAAGCTAATATGTTGGGAACATTGTTTCAATCAAGGAAACCACTCCCAAGTGAATCTAGCTTGTGTCAAGTAGTGTAAATTAGCTAGCACAACCACTTTGCCATGATTTTTAAAAATCAAACGTAAATTTACATTTGCAATTAGCAATTCTTTTTTCCATATATTCTTTATTTACATTTCAAATGATATCCCCTTTTGTGGATAATTGTTCAGAGATCTACAATTATTTCATATCAGTGACTGTTTCCTATATTCAAAAGCCATTATATTTTAAATATATGTATTTTCCATAGCACATGAAGGCTAATAACTCTTGAACTAGTATCTGGGGTACTCTCTAGCTATTAAGACTTTCATCCCTTCTCATGATGAAGCAATTTGACTCTCTCAAAACTCACAATGGTGTACTATTCAGCCATTAGAAACAATGAATTCATGAAATTCTTACACAAATGGATGGAGCTGGAGAACATCATACTAAGTGAGGTAACCCAGTCTCAAAAGATCAATCATGGCATGCACTCACTAATAAGTGGATATTAGCCTGGAAAACTGGAATATCCAAAACATAATCAACTCATCAAATGAGGTACAAGAAGAATGGAGGAGTGGCCTCTAGTTCTGGAAAGACTCATGTAGCAGTATAAGGCAAAACCCGAACGAACGGGGAAGTGGGAAGGGGTGGGTGGGAGTACAGGGGGAGGGAAGGGGGCTTATATGACTTTCGGGGAGTGGGGAGCCATAAAAGGGAAAATCATTAGAAATGTAAAAAAAATATATCGAATAAAAAAACCTCAAATTAATAATGATATTTTCTTTTTTCCATTATTTCCTTCTACCAGAAATAGCTTTTTCATTTAAAAAATAATGCAAAGGTAACTGAAGAGCTAAATCACCGTCAGAAAACAAAACCTCTTTAAAAATTAGAAAAACATCAGGTAACTGCATTTAAACGGACTAGTAGAAACATTTCTGAAGACTGTGTTGAACAAGATGACTAATGTCAATGAACACATTCATTTATTTTTTCAGCAAGCATCTGATAAGCATTTTCTGAGTCGTAGAGGTAATAAGTAATATCTAAAATAAAAAGATGAATAAGGATACAATTATTGCTCATAGTAAAGTGATGATCTCTTATAATGCATGACTTTTATAAGTACAATTGTACTAAGAAGTTTGAGAAATGGCACCACAGTAAAATATTCAAACTACTGAGGGGACCTTAAAGTGGGAGAAATGGAAGCTAACCTGTCAATTTTGAAGAGGCCGCATTACTGTCTTAAAGCATGCAAAGAAGTCTCCTCCAATTAATGAAATACTTCCATATTGCCCCCTCAAGCTAGATAAAAATTTCAACTTTATTTCTGAAACAATGTAAAAAAGATGAAGTGTTGGCTAGGGAAGAAAAAGCAACAAAAGTGAACAATTGTGGAAGGCACTAGAGGACACCCAGAGGATTTTTGTTGAATTTAGCAGACTGCCCATGTTACTTTAGTTGCCACATTTTACAGGATATTTTATACTTACAAGCACTTGAGGGCTTTCCCTGAAATATATGAAATTATGGAGGATGTAGTCTACCGGAATGTTGAATTCATAGTGCTTTCTTTGGTTATGAATAAGTGAAAAGGGAAAAGTAAAGCTGCAGAAATATATCCTTCAGATGAGACTAGTTTAGTGGCCATTTCCAGAGATCATAAATGTCATTGAGTCCCAGTTGCTCACACTCAAAACTTCTGTTATCATGCCTTGTATTAGTAACCATTGCTTCTCAATTTTACATTATTTCATATTGATGAGTCCTATAATCACAAAGACAACAAAGTCCATAGATTTAAACTCTTACCTCTTATCTAATCATGGGTAACATAAGATATTAATTCACTAACTTTAAGAAGAGGTTAGAAGCTCCCATGTATTTTGTTTGGCAAACATCCATAAAAGCAACCTTTAGTAGAATTGACTTTTAGGGTCTAGGGCTTGTTTAATTCCATAAATACTTGGAAGAGCCAAATTCTAAAGAGTTAATGAATGTTAAAATGAACTAACATCATATGGTATTACAAGTCTTGTCTATTAGCTCTGTTAGCTTCAGTGTTGTGATTTTAATAGCTTGTTAGTTTCTCCATGTGCTGTAAAATTCTGGCAACTCTTTCCTAGTTCCAAATCCAATTTGCATCATTGTCCCTATAGGACATCTATCATTCAGGCAATATCAAGTTTGAACTTATTCTAAAACCCCTTACCTCTGCTGTTGGCTGCTTGCATCAGGGCCTTTCACATCTCTGTCAGCTACACTAATGATAATCTACCCTAGAGAGTTGCCTTCATAGGCACTTCACCTCAATCCTGTATCCAGTACCACTACTGATCTCCATGCCACTACTTGATACTTTTCTAACTCATTTTCATGGAGTGACAGCAAAACCTTGTCATCTTTGCTGTAATTTTGTTTGTAAATGAGACCTAGCAAAAATGCATAGTTCCCAAAAGTGAAATCAGTTTAAACAATATAGTTACTTCAATCTTCCACATGGATCTTCTTAACTAAGAATCAAATATGATATCAAAGTATCTGAGTCCATTGGGTGTTCATGTAACAGACAGCAGAGAACTGCTTTGACTCTTCCTCAATTCCAATACCTGGGCTGTGTTTCTACTTAATTTATTAAGTTTATATATTTGTGAATTTTACCTTTGAGCAATAACCTTATCCCTTCAAAACGTGTTTTATGGAGCACTTCAAGTTTGATTGGCATAAATAATTATTATATTGCCCAATTGTGTTGTATTTATTACTTTTTGTTATCAGAAGTGCTTAGATCTCATCTGTCATATAAATTAATACTAAATTCTATCTATCTTTTTTTTTTGGTCTTTTTTTTTTATTTGATATAATTTATTTACATTTCAAATGATTTCCCCTTTTCTAGCCCCCCCCACTCCCCAAAAGTCCCGTAAGCCCCCTTCTCTTCCCCTGTCCTCCCTCCCACCCCTTCCCAGTTCCCCGTTCTGGTTTTGCCAAATACTGTTTCACTGAGTCTTTCCAGAACCAGGGACCACTCCTGCTTTCTTCTTGTATCTCATTTGATGTGTGGATTATGTTTTGGGTATTCCAGTTTTCTAGGTTAATAACCACTTATTAGTGAGTGCATACCATGATTCACCTTTTGAGTCTGGGTTACCTCACTTAGTATGATGTTCTCTAGCTCCATCCATTTGCCTAAGAATTTCATGAATTCATTGTTTCTAATGGCTGAATAGTACTCCATTGTGTAGATATACCACATTTTTTGTATCCACTCTTCTGTTGAGGGATACCTGGGTTCTTTCCAGCATCTGGCAATTATAAATAGGGCTGCTATGAACATAGTAGAGCATGTATCCTTATTACATGGTGGGGAATCCTCTGGGTATATGCCCAGGAGTGGTATAGCAGGATCTTCTGGAAGTGAGGTGCCCAGTTTTCGGAGGAACCGCCAGACTGCTTTCCAGAGTGGTTGTACCAATTTGCAACCCCACCAGCAGTGGAGGAGTGTTCCTCTTTCTCCGCACCCTCTCCAACACCTGCTGTCTCCTGAATTTTTAATCTTAGCCATTCTGACTGGTGTAAGATGAAATCTTAGGGTTGTTTTGATTTGCATTTCCCTAATGACTAATGAAGTGGAGCATTTTTTAAGATGCTTCTCCGCCATCCGAAGTTCTTCAGGTGAGAATTCTTTGTTTAACTCTGTACCCCATTTTTTAATAGGGTTGTTCGGTTTTCTGGAGTCTAACTTCTTGAGTTCTTTATATATATTGGATATTAGCCCTCTATCTGATGTAGGATTGGTGAAGATCTTTTCCCAATTTGTTGGTTGCCGATCTGTCCTCTTGATGGTGTCCTTTGCCTTACAGAAACTCTGTAACCTTATGAGGTCCCATTTGTCAATTCTTGCTCTTAGAGCATACGCTATTGGTGTTCTGTTCAGAAACTTTCTCCCTGTACCGATGTCCTCAAGGGTCTTCCCCAGTTTCTTTTCTATTAGCTTCAGAGTGTCTGGCTTTATGTGGAGGTCCTTGATCCATTTGGGTTTGAGCTTAGTACAAGGAGACAAGGATGGATCAATTCGCATTCTTCTGCATGCTGACCTCCAGTTGAACCAGCACCATTTGTTGAAAAGGCTATCTTTTTTCCATTGGATGTTTTCAGCCTCTTTGTCGAGGATCAAGTGGCCATAGGTGTGTGGGTTCATTTCTGGATCTTCAATCCTGTTCCATTGATCCTCCTGCCTGTCACTGTACCAATACCATGCAGTTTTTAACACTATTGCTCTGTAGTATTGCTTGAGGTCAGGGATACTGATTCCCCCAGATTTTCTTTTGTTGCTGAGAATAGTTTTAGCTATCCTGGGTTTTTTGTTGTTCCAGATGAATTTGATAATTGCTCTTTCTAACTCTGTGAAGAATTGAGTTGGGATTTTGATGGGTATTGCATTGAATCTGTATAGTGCTTTAGGCAAAATGGCCATTTTAACTATATTGATTCTACCGATCCATGAGCATGGGAGGTTTTCCCATTTTTTGAGGTCTTCTTCCATTTCCTTCTTCAGAGTCTTGAAGTTCTTGTCATACAGATCTTTCGCATGTTTGGTAAGAGTCACCCCAAGATACTTTATACTGTTTGTGGCTATTGTGAAGGGGGTCATTTCCCTAATTTCTTTCTCAGCCTGCTTATCCTTTGAGTATAGGAAGGCCACTGATTTGCTTGAGTTGATTTTGTAACCTGCCACTTTGCTGAAGTTGTTTATCAGCTGTAGGAGCTCTCTAGTGGAGTTCTTTGGGTCACTTAGGTAGACGATCATGTCGTCTGCAAATAATGATAGTTTGACTTCCTCCTTTCCAATTTGTATCCCTTTGACCTCCTTATGTTGTCGAAATTCTATCTATCTTTTAAATCCATTACCATTCAAATTTGCCTAAATATTTGCTTTGAGCAAACTATAGCCAATCTATTTTGGCTTTTAACTAGTATGATTCAATATTAGCTTAATTACAGAAGTATAAATAATTTCATATTTTTCTCTATTAAAAAATGTATTGGGTATTATTTTGGATTCCTGATACTAGCTTAAAGTTCAAATTTTTGGCAGAGTTTGACAAACTATAATGATGAAAGTGTGTGGTTATTTTGAAGCTAAGAAAAAAAGAAGAGTATAAGATCTTAAAAACAGTTTATCTAGCTTATCTTACTGTTAGAACATTATAAGTTTACATGAAATGTTATTTTTATTGAATATATATATATATATTTATAAGTAATACTAATATGACAATACCCAAATAAAACTCAGTCAGTTCTGATAGTTACTACCCCCATTGAATGATACTTCCACTTTACTACTTCATTCCTGCTCCCCAAGGGTTTTTATGTAAATTCCAAAAAGTACTTAACTTTTGCCCTAAAAATTTCAACTGGTCTCTCTGAGGTTAATACTTTTAAACATGCATCTACCAAAGTTGTTACCATTGCAAGAAAAGTAACATAAATACTGTATTTTATGTTCTAAAAAAGTTTTCTAGGTTATTCTATTATATCCAGCTTCCACTTTTCCCTCTTCTGAAGAGTGGCAGCAGTCTGACACTTTGTAATATTGAGGTTGCTCAAGAATATTCAGATATGTAAGCTTAGGTCATCAGAAGGTCAAAAAGTATATGTCAAGAAGAGAGGATTTAGAATTGATATTTTTATAAAGGAAGGAGAGTGCAAGGTCAAAAGGCCAATAGTCAAATGGAATGTTATCTTCCTGTCAGGAAGGTTAAGCTTCAGAATACATGGTGATATGTACTATGTAACTTGTCCTTTGTATTCAGTTTTTCATGATTGTTTTACCTCATTCTAATTTCCCATGTTCACTTGCATTTCCTCTTTCCAGAAAAACTTCCTGATAAGTAGGGTAGTTGAATATATCTGGCCAACAGTATAAAATGTAGAGTCAGCTCCCCACCACAAACAGTGGCACTCAGGGACTCAGTTAAAAATTATTTTCTTAAGCTTCTACAATAGCTAGAGCTTCCCTTTTTCACTTGCTTATAGAAGTAGTTATTAGAATAGAGGGATCTTATATTATCTGTTTTATCATATAGTTTATGTACACAAAGCAGAATAAAAGTTTCAGTTCTTTTCCAACAAGAACAATTTTGGACATAATAAATTGGTTCACCAGTCTCCTCCAAAAGTTAACAGTGTGGATATTTTTAAACTTATCATTGCTTAATTGTTTTGGGAGTACTATGAGAACATGAATTTAAAGATGTTTAAATATGACCAATATATTTCTATCATTTCATTATTGTACTTATTGACCTAACAAGTTTTGTCAGCTCCCTCTTCATTGTAGATCTTGGGTTCTTTTAATATAATACTAGTAGATAGATCACATAGCTTTTTTAAAAATTGGTTGTGGGTTGTCTTTCTTTTCCCTTTGAGACAGGATGTTACTAGGTTGGCAAAGGCTGACGCAAACTCTGAGAATAGACCAGAGTGGCCTTGAACTTGTGGTCCCTCTTCCTCAGTCTTCCTAGTACTGGGATGATAGGCATAGTCTTGCATTAAATAGCTAACTAATGAGTTAGACTATCAATGATCAAAGGATATCTGAATTATTTATTTACATGAACCATGACTGACATTTAGCAGGACTTAACAAGGAAATAGAAAATATTCCCCTTATATTTATGCTAAAAGTCAGTAAAAACAACAGTTATTGATAATTTAATATTGAGTTAGCACAACTCAAGATGCGATATAGTATGATTATATACCATCCTAAATCTGAACGTATTTTAAGTCTGAAGAGATGTTACGGCTGCTGCTTTGGGTGTCTAAGGTTGTCATGATCAATACTTTCACAATTATTAAATGATTATATATAAAATGGAATGAACTAGACCAACTTAATTTAACCTCAGTACAAGTTGAGGATACAATGATATGGTGAATTCATTCCAAATAAAGCAGCTAGAACCATATCTCTGGTAGATTGTCATAATAATTTATTATCATTCTTATTTTCTAACTATATATTTTATAATAATTTTTGATGTTGTTTCTACATGTCAACTGTCTTTACTATTGAGAGACAGTGAAACTCACATTATAATAAACATAGTTGTTTATTTCTGGGATATGTGCATTGTGTACACATGTGTGTTTCTAAGTTTGGTACAATAGAGTTATATAATAGTATTTAGCCCCCTCAAAATGCTATATGAATTCATATTCTAAGGAAACTGATACCTTTTTTCCAGTAGAATGGCTTTTATGAGTGGTTTTAGATCAATGAAGGACAACTAACAGATCATATACCATGTCATTATTATTCCCTTTTTTCATCCCATCTCGGGATAATAGCTTTTAGAGTACTTGTATAAATGTTTCACTGGTTCTGTTTCATTTTGTCTTCTACTTTTCACACTAAGTTAACCATAGGGCACTTATACCCTAGCTGATACTGCAGTAATATTCTCTTCAATTATAACTAACTCATGAAATTAATTTTTATTTGTTATTTACCCAGATCACTGATATCTGCTCAACAATGTAATAAGATGTACTTTGTTTAAATAAAGAATGTCTTTACAAATTCTTCAAACTTTATATTTGAGTAGAAAAAGTGTTTTCCTACTATGAGCTGTCTTCATATATCTCTGGTAATAAAACATTTTATTTGATGTTTCTTTGAGTCTACTGCTTTATGAAAGAAATTATAAACAGAATAATTTAAAATTTTCTAAAAATAATTCTTCTATTACATATAGTAAATAAAATCATTTTCATTACAAGTTATTCATAAAGCACAAATATAAAACCAAAGGCAAACATTTTGCGTATAAACTACAAATAAAGCATTAAATAATATGTTAATTTATGTAAAATATAAGTAAAAATACAATGTACCACATTGGTGTACTCAGTAAAATTGTTTTAGAGAAATCAAATGTCCTTTACAGCATGAATATAAGCTGCCTGTAATGATACATGTATTTAGAACACAGACATAGTTATATTTTCAGTACTGTTGTATTATAAATCCACTGCAGAGACTTAATTATTCAGCTGCATTTTTCTGTAAAACTTGTCCAAGCACCTGTGTTTGTTATAATCATACTGTTCCCATCAGTTTACCTTGTTATGTGTCTGTGTCATCAGCATTCTCCAGTAGTAAAACATAAATTTCATTGTAAATACTCTGTTTTCATTATCCTTTGTCTGAAATCACAAATTATTCCGTTTAAAACATTGAACTTGTAGTCTAAAATTTTCTTACTATGAATTTATCCTTAACTTAAAAAAATTCTGTGGCCTTCAAAACAGGAATAAATCTTAATACATGCATAAGTGTACAACAACTATGACATTTTTGTTCTTTTCATCATTACAAGAGGTCACATGCAAACAGGCAAGCTTCAACAATGTTCTGGTTGCATCAGCAAATGTTAGGTTACATTACATAGTAAGGCAAAGGGAGAGAGGAATGTAGTTTGGAAAAAGACGGGAGAAAGTGTAGGGCAGAGAGATATGTCACATGGTTAAAGCACAGGAGATTTGTGAGGGATTGCACTGCTCTTAAGTGATTTAATCTACAATTACAAAATCTATGCCATTCTGAGCGATCAATATTATTCACTACTTCTAGGCAACCATGATCCTTCCAATCACTTTCCATTAGGCCCCAGATGTGAGTACTTCCACTAGATTCCAGTACCATTAAACTGAGAACTATGTGTTCAGTTATGAACATTTGGAGGACATACTATGTCCATACCATTCCATTTGCACATACAAATAGTTCAATACAGTCTATAAATCACAGCCTCAAATGATTTTAATAGTAGAACCAGTATAACAGTGCTTTCTTTTTATTATAAAGAAATAACAGGGCTTATGAGATGCTTCAGCTGTTAAAGCACTTGCTGCACATGTCTGAATTCTTCAAACTCGCATAAAGGTAGAAGAACAGAATCAGTTCCAAAAAGCTCTTCTTTGACTTCTACATGCATGTTGTACCTACGCAGACACATCATGAACACATATACAATGTTATATAAAATAATAAAATAAAATAATGTTATAACATGCCCATTAAATAAATGAATTAATATTCAACATGACATTGATAAAAATTATTGATCTTACCTAGTTAGGTATGGATATGAATTAATAGTTCATATTTAATGGAGATTTACAGTTTCTATGAGCTAAGAATTGTCCCAATGTCTTTTTGTCTTATCAGAATTTTCTAATGGACTTAAAATGACAGTTACACCATACAAAACTTTTATTAAGTAGATATTTCACTCAACACACACACACTCACTCACTCACTCACACACACACACACACACACACACACAATTTATATAGTCAAAACATTTATTATGATGTAAAAACATGAAGCCAAAAAATATAGAAATGAGTATCTCCCAAGATAGACCAAATAAAGAAATAATAAAAAACACAAATTCACACCAAAACAAAACTAAATAAATCTGAGATGCAATAACTTATTTTTACACTGTATTTTCAAAGAATGGCAACTGAATTGTAATCTATTTTATTTTTATATTTTCCTATATTTCTTTTTTGATATATTTTATTTACATTTCAAATGATTTCCCCTTTTCTAGCCCCCCACTCCCCAAAAATCCCATAAGCCCCCTTCTCTCCCCCTGTCTTCCCATCCACCCCTTCCGACTTCCCCGTTCTGGTTTTGCCGAATACTACTTCACTGAGTCTTTCCAGAACAAGGGGCCACTCCTCCTTTCTTCTTGTACCTTTATTATTATCACAAAAAATTCATGAGAAATACAAATGATGCTACTTAACATATATATGAACTCCAGTTTTATATATGTTAACAAAGAGAAACATTGCAATAAAATATAAGATTTCCCTGTGTCTTACATGCTCATTGAAATAGGTAAGGAGGACTTATATACCATGGCATTTTGAGACCACACAAAAGACAAATAAATGTAACCCAGAAAGAAAGATTCAGTTGTATTCTAATAGTCACCTTTTTGTCCCTGACTGAGATCATTAATGAACTCAGAGTAAGAGTCTATAAATGCATTAGCTTAACCTAAGTTGAACCTGCAGAAAACTGTCTATTCAGTAAAATAAATGAAAAAGATTTGCATGGGAGTATATGCCAAAGGTTAGGTTAAAAGATTTATGAAGAAGGCCATAAAAATGAAGAAAGGGTAATTGAGTATTAATCCCATTATTTCAAATGCAGTCTTTATATCGAAACTGCTCAAACTCTTCATCTGTTGAGTACAATACCTAGGGTAAAAGAAAGATCAAAACATCTGTAAGTTATGAATGCATTTTTCAAACAAAATATGCTGTATTTTAAAATCAGGAACATAATTATTAGTCTTGCTACAATTCTTGAAATTGTCTCTTTTGTGAGTTTTTAAGAATTATCTCTAATTAGGTATGATAAGAACTGGCAAGTGGTATTTTTATAAGATATTAATATAAGAGAAAATAAAAATATTTTGCTGCTTGCTTGTAATGGGATTTTGGCCCAGCATTCAGTTCCTTTAAAATAGGTAGGCTAGGCATCAATGGGAGGTGAGGTCCTTGGTCCAGTGAAGGCTTACTACCCCAGCATAGTATGGAAATGTTAGGGCAGTGAGGGAGGCAGGAGTGGGTATATGGGAGGGAGAACTCCCTCATAGATGCAGGGGGAGGAGGGATGAGATAGGGGGGTTACAGAGGGGAAACTGAGAAGGGGACAAAATAAATAAAATAACAAAATTAGGAAAAAAGAAAGGAGAGAATGGAATAAACCAATCAGAAAACTAGGGAACAAATTTATTTATTTATTTATTTTTCATTTATTTTTTTAATTTGATAAATTTTTATTTACATTTGAAATGATTTCCCCTTTTCTAGACCCCCACTCCCCAAAAGTCCCATCAGCCCCCTTCCCTCCCCCTGTCCTCCCACCCAACACTTCCCACTTCCCTGTTCTGATTTTGCTCTATACTGCTTCACTGAGTCATTCTAGAACCAGGGGCCACTCCTCCTTTCTTCTTGTACCTCATTTGATGTGTGGGTTATGTTTTGGGTATTCCAGTTTTCTAGGTTAATATCCACTTATTAGTGAGTGCATACCGTGATTCACCTTTTGAATCTGGGTTACCTCACTTAGTATGATGTTCTCTAGCTCCATCCATTTGTCTAAGAATTTCATGAATTCATTGTTTCTAATGGCTGAATAGTACTCCATTGTGTAGATATACCACATTTTTTGCATCCACTCTTCTGTTGAGGGATACCTGGGTTCTTTCCAGCTTCTGACAATTATAAATAGGGCTGCTATGAACATAGTAGAGCACGTATCCTTATTACATGGTGGGGAATCCTCTGGGTATATGCTCAGGAGTGGTATAGCAGGATCTTCTGGAAGTGAGGTGCCCAGTTTTCGGAGGAACCGCCAGACTGATTTCCAGAGTGGTTGTACCAATTTGCAACCCCACTAGCAGTGGAGAGTGTTCCTCTTTCTCCACACCCTCACCAACACCTGCTGTCTCCTGAATTTTTAATCTTAGCCATCCTGACTGGTGTAAGGTGAAATCTCAGGGTTGTTTTGATTTGCATTTCCCTAATGACTAATGAAGTTGAGCATTTTTTAAGATGTTTCTCCGGCATCTGAAGTTCTTCAGGTGAGAATTCCCTGTTTAACTGTGTACCCCATTTTTTAATAGGGTTGATTGGTTTTCTGGAGTCTAACTTCTTAAGTTCTTTATATATATTGGATATTAGCCCTCTATCTGATGTAGGATTGGTGAAGATCTTTTCCCAATTTGTTGATTGCCGATTTGCCCTTATGATGGTGTCCTTTGCCTTATAGAAACTTTGTAATTTTATGAGGTCCCATTTGTCAATTCTTGATCTTAGAGCATAAGCTATTGGTGTTCTGTTCAGGAACTTTCCCCCTGTGCCCATGTCCTCAAGGGTCTTCCCCAAAATGGTGCTGGTTCAACTGGAGGTCAGCATGCAGAAGAATGCGAATTGATCCATCCTTGTCTCCTTGTACTAAGCTCAAATCCAAATGGATCAAGGACCTCCACGTAAAGCCAGACACTCTGAACCTAATAGAAAAGAAACTGGGGAAGACCCTTGGGGAATAAATTTAAATAGAAAAATATGGACAAAGCCATGTAGGTTGGTACATATTTGTAATTTCAACATGCAGGGACTAAATGGCATGATAATTCTGAAGCTACATTGAACACCCAGCTGAATAAAGAAAAAAACTCTAAAAATAAAATAAGAAAGGAAGGAGAATTAATGTATTAACTTTGTAATTTGTGGCATTATTTTCCACCCCTTAATTCATAAAAGATCAAAAATTTTTCCTACCATTGAAAAAAAGATATATAACGAAACATACTCTGTTCCATAAAATATGAATAGATAAATTAGTTATAGATACGATCTTTGGAAATTTCAGCTCTGATAATCCCATGATATTTATAAACTGAAATCACAGCTGTCAGCTACCTTCCAAAACCAGAGTGGGAACATCAGTTAAAGTGGAAAGACCATACTTCCCTTAGTCAGATTAGCCGAAAATGGAAACATGTCAAAGTGAAGTGAACTTTCACTTTGTAGAGATGGTGTGGTGTTTGAAAGGGAAAATAAGAGATCAAATATGAGTGGGGAATCATTATTGTTAATTCTATGCAATTCCTTTTAGTGTTTTTGTTTAATCAAGCATGCATCCTAGTCATTATCCTAGTGAATTTGAGCCAGCAGAAACTACCATCCTTAGTGTTTTGTTTTCCTTATAGGACTATTTAATAATAGGTTGCAGTAAGAATGTCATTATATTTGATCATGCTACATGCTACATGTTTCACACTACACATCATATAGCACACATTACATGCTCCATGCTAAGTATCATGTACTACATGCTAAATGTAACACAACACACAACACGTTACACACAGTTCACACAAAAAATTACATGGAAGACATTACACACAACATGCTACTTGCTACATGTAACACACAACATGTAACATGCTACACACAACATGTAGCATGGTACATTTTATACAGTACATGGTACATGGATCATGCTACATGCTGCATGACACATGTAGTATACTACAAACTATATTATAGTATTTGTTATGTGTTGCATATTATTTGTTGTGTTATGTGTTCTGTGTTGCTTGCAGCATGTAGCATATAGCGTGTAGCATGTACCATGTAGCATGTTGCATGTTATGTGTTGCATGCTAAATGTTGAGTGTTGCATGATGCATATTAATGCTATGTGCTGCCCATCACATGTAGCATGTAGTGTGTAGCATGTAGCGTGTAGCGTGTAGTGTGTGGCATGTAGCATGTAACATGTGGTGTGTACCATGTAGCATGCAGCATGTGGCATGTGCATGTTGCATGCTACATACTACCTGCTGCATGCTACACATTATGCACACCATGCTGCACGCAGCATACTACGTGCTACACACAACACACAGCACACACCAAGCTGCATGCTACACGCTACATGCCACACGCCACACGCTACATGCTGCTTGCTACATGTAATGCTCAACATGTAACATGCTACACACAACATGTAGCATGGTACATTTTACACAGTACATGGTACATGGATCATGCTACATGCTGCATGACACATGTAGTATACTACAAACTACATTATAGTTATATGTTATTTGTTATGTGTTGCATATTATTTGTTGTGTTATGTGTTCTGTGTTGCTCACAGCATGTAGCATATAGCGTGTAGCATGTACCATGTAGCATGCTGCATGTTATGTGTTGCATGGTATATGTTGAGTGTTGCATGGTACATGTTGAGTGTTGCATGCTGCATATTGCATGCTATGTGCTGCCCATCACATGTAGCATGTGGCGTGTGGCGTGTAGCGTGTAGCATGTGGTGTGTAGCGTGTAACATGTAGCATTGGCGTGTGACATGTAGTATGTAGCATGTGGTGTGTGCATGTTGCATGGTACATACTACACGCTGCATGCTACACACTATGCACACCATGCTGCATGCAGCACACTTCCTGCTACACACAACGCACAGCACACACCAAGCTGCATGCTACACACTACACGCTACATGCCACACGCCACATGCTACACGCTACATGCTACACGTAACATGTGACATGTTTTATATTCCCCGTGTTATGTGTTATATGTCATATGTTTTGTGTTATGTTACATGTTATATATTATTATATGTTACATGTTACATGCTTCTTATATTTGGACATAGAAATTTAAGTTTTTTCTCTTTTTAGTGACCTAGCATTTTTCCTTTATCTACTTTGGTTTCAAACTCACTGAAGCCAAGAATGACTTGAACTTCCCATTCTCCTTCTCTTTCTAGTGGTGGAATTGTAGGTGTGACTTGTCAACTCAGCTTGAAGATTTTTCAGTGCTCTTTCCTGGGAAAGACTATTTTCCCTGATATCTGCAATTCTTTGTGTAGCCTTGAGGCCTTTTGTGCTTTCCTCATCAATTTTGGTGTTTCCATTGATAGCATCTTTGCTATTAGTTATACTGAATCAAGAGTGAGTAGAACAAATTATAAATATTTTCAGAGTAGGTGTCAAATATTCAGTAAAACGAGAAAAATACGTAAACATAATGAGCCCACATAAAGTGCATGCTTGTATGATTCAGTTTATAGATGTTTGATAGTAACAAAACCTCAAATGTAAGGAATATATATGACTACAATTAAATCACCAAAGTTGGTAGGTTGTATAGTCTTAATAGCACATGGCCAAACTTCTATTTCTAGGATTCAGGCACCAGTATATAATTGCTATAATTTGCATTCTGAGCAGAGATCATTTGGATTCATGTAAGACTCCTGTACTTTATGAATTTCATTCTCTCTAGTAAATCATTTATCTTCTGTGTGCCTCAGCTTATAGTATGTTGAAAAGTATATTATTTTTACTGACATATATTTAGTGTACATAGCGATAGCTTTCATAATGGCACTGGGTTTTTGAAAATTTAATGGAAATCAAGTTTTGCAATATGTACTGGTAAGTACAATATTTATTGAAGAATTCACCTTCTTGTACTTTGATTTTCTTGAACTCGTGTGTGTTTTATCTGATTTTAATAAACATTGTTCTTTTATTATATTATGAATCATCCAAGTACATAAGCCCAAAATGAGATAATTTGAGCTTCAATCACCACTTGAATCATTAACTAGAAATTGGTATAGTTGGCACAGTTGGTGTTTCCTGTAATCACCTTCCAGATGATATTACTACAATTGTTTTCAATGAACTACTATATAAAATAGCTTCACAATAATAGGGACTTAATTGGTCTATAAAACAACCTTAATACTCAGAGAAAAATAGTTAATAGCTGCATTAGTTATATATGTTGAGAGTCTGGTTGTGGTGGTCAGAATGAGAATAGCCCCTGAGGCTCACAAATTAGCTTACTTTATCCCAGTTGGTAGAGCTGTTTGGGAAAGATTAGAAGGTATGGCCTTGGTGGAGGAAGTGTGTAACTGTGAATGGACTTTGACAATTCAGAAGCCCCAAGAGAGGTCATATTCTCTCTCTCTCTCTCTCTCTCTCTCTCTCTCTCTCTCTCTCTCTCTCTCTCTGTCTCTCTCTCTGTCTCTCTCTTTCTCTCTCTGTCTCTGTCTGTCTCTGTCTCTCTGTCTCTGTCTCTCTGTCTCTGTCTCTCTCTCTCTCAGATCAGGATATGAGGTATCCGCCACTGTTAAATGCCATGCCTACCTGCCTGATGTAATACTCCCACCATGATAGTCATAGATTTACCCTCTGAAACTCTACACTCCCAGTAAATTATTGATTATGAAGTCTCTTCATAGCAATATCCAAGTAACTTAGACACAAGATAATGTTTCTTGTCATAAACTTGGAAGTTTAAGCCACATAAACCTGTAAGTTGCTTTTGGTCGGAGTGTTATATTAGAGTCACAGAAGGAAGCTAGTACACAATGATAATTAAAATGCTGACCCAAACACTATGTCTTGATAGTAAAACTATGTTCATTAGACTAAATTTGTGCAGTTCAGATTTGGGAAATAATTTAAAAGATGATGAAATAAAAACTAGAACTTTTCCAAAAAGCAAATGATAATTTTAGGGAAAGCTTAGCTGTCTTCAAATATTCATAGTTCAGGAGGAAGAAGAATGGAATGAATTCTTATTAGGAGGAGAAAGGAATGGCAACTAAGTATTCAATTAAATAAGGAAGTATTCCAATTAAACTCACTTGCCCACTCTCTCACCCACTCACTCACTCACTCACTCATACACTAACATGTTGAGTTAAACATGAGCAAAATATATAGGTGGAGTTTCAGCTGAAAAGTGATCGATTTCTCCATATTCTGTAGCAGGGACTTCACATCTGTTTAAGTAATGCGATATTTCTATATGCAAATGGTGGAAACTGGAGAAGAATATTCTCAGTAAAACTTTATGGTGACCTGGCATAAATCAGGGAAAATTTAGCAGCCAAAGAGGACATTGCATAAGCACCACCACCACACTGCCACTGCCAACACTACTACATTTCTTTTATGTAATAGATAATTTTTTTTCCTGGATTTCATGTGAAGACTAGTTTCCATTGAACTCGGAGCATCTTGTTTGCTTGGGTTTTTATTTGTTTGTGTTGTTTTGATTTTGTTTTTTTTGTGACATGGTTTTGCTGTCTAGAGTTGGCTGTCATGAAACTTGCTCTGTAGACTAGGCTCACCTTCAACTCATGCATGCATCTGCTTTTAAAGTACTGGGATTAAAGGTATGTGCTACCATGCTTCGCTATTCTGAGCCTTCATTTCAAGGCAGAATGAGGCAACCCAAGAGGAGGAAAAGGGTCTAAAACTTGTAAAAGTTTATTTTTAAGTCAGATTTCCAGTTTCCTATATATGAAGCATGCAGTCATGGGAAAGTGAATTATGGGCTGTGAAAAATATCTCAGCCTCTTACAAGTCTGAAACTTTTTAAATGAAAATGTGGCAACATTGATCTGAACTTTATCTCAGATGCTTGAAACTTATGATGACCTGACATTGCTCTGAAGTAAGCTGAAACCACAGAACACACACAAACATCCACAAGTGGCTGAAGTGGTACCTATTCCTCATTTAGATGAAAGACTATTATTATGAAGCCAGATTGAGAAAACCCTCTATTCTCAGGAAAAAATGGTTTATCCTAAAACATTATGAAATTTCTACTAAAGGATATTCTATATCAATATTGAATGGGTTGATGTCAAATGTAAAAAATGCAAGATGTCCAAGAGATTAGCATCTTTATTTGTGTTAAGGATTCACATATAGAATTCTACTTGGGGATATACATTATGGCATACATGCAATAAACCTGACTCTCTTTAATATCAGAATTACCCTTAGGATAATAAGTACTTTTATTTCAAAGAAATATAAAAACAAAATGAATAAAACATTTCTGGTCCCTCAGATCATTGCAAATGAGTCTTCAAGGTTCTCTTAGTTTCCTTGGATTATATGAATAATGCCTGGAGATAGACACCAAAGTGTCTTTCTGAGGACTGAGGGTGGGAAAGGCTTCAGAAAGGAAAAACCCATGGGAAGAATTGTTCTAGTAACTGTCATGCAATTCATCTCAACAGAAGAGAAGGCGATTTTCAATGAGTCTAAAGTAATAGAAAATGTCAGAATTCTAAGGATTATCTTGTTTGCAGTAGTCCACTTATCCAGCTCGAGAACACCTAGGTATAACAAATGAATCATAAGGTAGAATGGCATTCAAGCACGTTTGGTTTCTTCAAACATTGATATTTCCCTTTAAAATTATATGTAAAGAAAAATTTGTTCTGAGAAATAGTCCATTAGACTCAGAGACACAAATGTGTCACCCATGAAGTTTCACGGTCTCCACAGATTTTACTATGCCCTGGGCTGGGGAAACATTTGATTATTCATCTCTCTGTTCCACCTGAATGAAGGTGGAGCACCGTTTGAAGCTACAGATAAGTGGAAATGCTCCTACCCGTTTTACCTCATTGCCTGTCAGCTAAATCTTGCTGACAATATAGGAATTCTTTACTACAAAAGGAATGAGGCTCCCTGGACTGATAATTTTCTCAGTTTATGGTGTGTGGGATGCTTTTGTAAAGTGGAAAATAGTTGAGGTTGTGAGAACGATAATCCTAGAAGATAACTTTAGGTGATGCAACCAACCAAATGCTAAAAATTGGACAGAAATCAGTGGACAAAAGCAAACTTAATTGTATGCTCATGCTCGCTGTGCTTATAGTCCCAGGACTTAGCTTATCTTGCAAGGCTCATAAAAGACTCTATAATTGATTATTGAATATGTGAATAAGTGAAACTGAGCACATAATAATATGTCCCTGGAATTTTGATGCACTTCTGGGTTCTTTTAACACATGCTTAGCTATTGTCTGTCATTTAGCATTCATAATACATGATACTTTTATTTATTTTCTTGAATGTTGGATCTTATAAAGCTATAATAATTATGATAAACAGAAAATGCAATAGATGAAGAGTTACAAGCATAATGCCAAACACTGTTTTGAAAAGTTTATTTTTACATATGAATTTTCTTCCTATCTTCGAAGCATGCTTGAGTGTTAACATTTTTCATTCAATGCTAATTACTAATGTATATCTTTATGGGATACTCTCTGGATTTTTTGTCACCTTTAGCATAACTGTAACTAGACAGCAAGGTTATTTTGGTATGTTGTAAAATGTTAAAGGCTTTGGAAAATTTAAAGTTCTCATGTGTAGTATTATTCTGTTCAATATCATTCACAACATATTTTTGGAAAACTAGCAAAGCAAAAAACTATATAGTTCCAACATCATCCTCTATCTGCAACATAGGTTAGCTGTGGTCAACTAATTTAAATACTTTAGCATCTCCTGCTACTCCAGAAGAGGTTTTTGTCGACTTATCACACAATTAAGGCAAATAGAATTGATACACTTTCTTATTGCAACTGAAAACTTCACTGATGATACATTTAGTAGACCCAACCCAGATCAAATTAAAGGTGTTTTAAAAAAAACACAATGTAAAAATGACCTACTGTAATTCATAATTCATGCTGCTTGATTGAATGATACAAACTAAGTCATTGCCATGACACCCAAGAAAATTCCAACTATAGCATATTCTTAAAGTACTACTTACCAGTGCAGCTACAAGTACAGTATTTTCTGTGTTAGACTGGCTTCTCTGGGTGACACAAGAATCAAATTCTTTCGTGGCATCCACAAAACATAGAGGATGCTGGAACTCTATGTAAAAGTTAGCTGAAATAACTGAATTCATTTGAAAAGATGCTATTTGCTTCACTTCTAATTAAATAGGATAGAAAGATACTTTCCCACTGGCAATTCCCATGGCTAACAAATGCTTTGTCACCTTTACTACTTTCTGTGTGTCTGTCAATCTTGCACACTGTAGTGATTGTAATGAGAATGGTTCCTAGCAAAGGCTTAAACAGTAAAGGAAACTTGCACAAAAGGAAAGATGATACAAATGTAATTCAATAGGGTAAGGGGCAAGTAACAGCCCCATCAAGGAGTTAGAACTTGGCAGCTTCAGCCATGCGGTTCTTCTGGCTTTAGAGCCAAAAATACAAGGAATGGTTGGTGTAATCTCTCTTTATGTCTAAGAAAAGCCACCAAGAGCCAAATAGCCCTGTTACAGAGCTAAACAAAGAATTTTCATCTGAGGAATATCGAATAGCTGAGAAGCACCTAAAGAAATGTTCAACATCCCAGCCATCAAAACAACCCTGAGATTTCACTTCACTCCAGTCAGAATGGCTAAGACCAAAATTTCCAGAGACAGCAGGTGTTGGTGAGGATGTGGAGAAAGAGGAACACTCCTCCACTGCTGGTGGGATTGCAAACTGGTACAACCACTCTGGAAATCATTCTGGCAGTTCCTCAGAAAACTGGGCATAAAACTACCAGAGGACCCAGCTATACCACTCCTGGGCATATACCCAGAGGATTCCCCAGCATGTAATAAGGACCCATGCTCCACTATATTCATAGCAGCCCTATTTATAATTGCCAGATGCTGGAAAGAACCCAGATGTCCCTCAACAGAGGAATGGATACAGAAAATGTGGTATATTTACACAATGGAGTACTATTCAGTCATTAGAAACAATGAATACATGAAATACTTGGGCAAATGGATGGAACTTGAAAACATCATCCTAAGTGAGGTATCCCAATCACAAATAACACACATGGTATTCACTCACTGATAAGTGGATGTTAGCCCAGAAGCTTGGAATACCTAAGACACAATTCACATATCAAATGATGCCCAAGAAGAAGGAAGAGCAAAGTATGGATACTCTGTTTCCAAAGTATGGTCCTTATTAGAAGGGCAAACAAAGTACCCACAGAAGGACATTCAGTGACAAAGTATGGAGCAGAGTCTGAGGGAAAGACCATTCAGAGTCTACCCACTTAGTGATCCATCCCATATACAGTTACAAAACCCAGACACTATTATCAATGTCCACAACTACTTGCTGACTGGAGCCCGATATAGCTGTCACATGGGAGGCTCTGATAGTGCATAACAAATACAGAGGGGGACACTCTCAGCCAGCCATTGCACTGAGCACAGGGTCCCCAGTGAGAGAGCTAGAGAAAGGACCCAAGGAGGTGAAGGGGTTTGCAGCGCCATAGGAGGAACAACAATATGAGCCACCCAGTATTCCCAGAGCTCTCAGGGACAAAGCCATCACACAGATAGTACACTTGGTGTTACCCATGGCTCCAGATGCATATGCAGCAGAGGATGGCCTTGTTGGACATCAAAGGGAGGAGAGGCTGGTGGTTCTAGAAAGGCTTGATGTAGCAGTGTAGGGGAATACCAGGACAGGGAAGCAGGAGAGGGGTGACTGGGGAACAGGGGGAGGGGAAATGGTTTATAGGATTTTCAGTGGGGGGGGCAGGAAAGGGGACAACATTTGAAATGTAAATAAAGAATATATCTAATAAAACATAATACGTGCATGGAAGCCTAGACAGGTTATTGCACGGAGCTTTGAATGTGAAGCCTGGATTGCACTGGAAACCCTAAGATGTTGGTCATGTCAGTGTCCTGGGATTGCTGCCAAGAATGGCTGCAGACCAAGCATGGAATGAGTAGAGTATGTCACAGTCAGCCACCCTGAAAGGAGTTAGAAATCTGAAAAGTTATTTGAAATTAGATATGGAGATGTAGAATTCGGAGATTTTTTTTTCTGCTTGTTTTGTTCTTCCTTTGGCCTAGTATTTCCTTACTGTGTTTCTTTTCCTACATTTTGGTATGTTGATGTATATTCTGTGCCATTGTATGTTGGAAGTTTGTGATCTGCCTTTTGATTCTGATTTTACAGGGGATTACATTTAAAGGATTTTCTTAGGTCTCAAAAGAGGCCTTGCACTTTTACACATTGTTGAGACTTTTAGAAACTATGGGAACTTTTGAAACTTGTACTGAATGCATTTTTGCATCATGATATGGCTATTGACTTACTTTTTGTGAATTGGGTGTGTTAGGTTGAATGAGAATATCCCCCATTGGCTCCTATATTTGAATGCTTCCTCAATAGGGAGTGGCTCTATTTGACCTGGATTAGGTGATATATATAGCCTTTGTAGGAGTAAATGTGGCCTTGTTGGGGGAAAGTGTTCACTGTGGATGGGATTTGAAGTTTCAAAAGCCCCTTCCAGGCTCAGGCTCTCTGCAGATCTGGACATAACTTTCAGCTACTGCACCAGCACCATGTGTGCTCCCTGCCATGATGATAATAGACTAAGTCTCTGAAACTGTAAGCCTGCCCATATTAAATGCTTTCTTTTGTAAGAATTGCCATGGTTGTTTTTGTCCCTTCATTGCAGTAGAACAGAGACAAAAACACTTGCTTTCATGGTTTACTTAAAGTGGCGACTGTAGCAGAAATATATCTGAAAATATTATTTGTATACTTGCACAAAAATTACACTAAAGCCCAAACATGTCTACCTTCTTAGATGACTGTGTTCATCCAGTTTAGTTCTAACTTCTCAGCAAGTATGGCCATAGACATGAGATTTACTTTCACAACTAGCAGACAAACTGTACCATGTATTATCTCAAATGTGGTATGCTAAAGTTTAAGAAATGCCAACTTGCCCTATTAATCATCTTTCTGGGGATGTGTTATAACTCCTCTAGCTGTATCTTATATATCCTTTATACTTCCTCTTAACTGGGAATCCTCATTAGAAGGTATTATATTGGTTTTCTAATTTCACAGAGTATTTAAAAATGTTATAGTAACGTGAAAATGCATGACATTTCTTTATGAAAAGTGTAATAAATGTTTTTATCCTTTGACAAACAATGTTATTGACAATTTAAGAATAGAGTAGTTTTAATTAAATATTTAAATAAGATTAAATTGGACAATCTTTATTTTAATGCTGAACTCTGCCATGGCAACTCAGTGAAAACTTTTTTTAAAGTATGGTTCTGTGATAAAAACCAACTTCAAATTATGCTATGCAACTGACTTTAAAAGAAATTTAGAAGAAAATGAGGAGGAAATGAATGAGCACAACTTCATTTTGAGAGGTTTTATTTAAATTTTGCATTAACCTAGAGGCCAGATTTCCTAATTACTTCTGTACGTACAGTATAAAAATTGCTTAAGGAATTCTGGATGAATTTTTGAAATTGCAGTTAAAGATTCTCAGTGGAAAAAAAAGTAGTATTTCCTGATAAATTTTTATGAATGTGATGGATGGTTTCTCTGAATGGGTAGTACTCTGGACAATCTATTGAGAGATATAAAAGTAAGCTTTTGCTTTTCAGGGATGCTGAAACTTACTTGTTTACTTATTTGTTCAATTAGTTACATTTGAGAAATATACAAACTTTAAATTTTAACCTTTAAGATGTCTCTTTCTGTATAATTTAAGGACTCATGTGTTCCTGTGCTTTGTTGTTGTCTATGGGCAAAGCACTCTGAATGCTCCTGAACTCTTCTGCTATTGAAACTGCATAAGAGCCTTTAAAATGCACAGTTGCCTGGGTCCTGAGTAGATTCTGATCTAATTGGTTGGTGAGGCATTCTGGTCACTGAGATGTTTAAAAGCTCCCCAGATAATTACCATGTTGAGGAAAGGTTGTGAACCACTGAATTTGTATAAAACGAGAAAAAAAGGAAAACTCCTATAAAGGAGTCAGGAAAGTCAAATTAAATTCAGACAAAAGTATAGGCAAAAAAGGAGAAAAAAGTCCATGAAATGATTTTTTAAAAATTAATTAATTAATTTTGCATTTCAATTACTGTCCTCCTCTTGGTACTCCCCTTTCACAATCCCTCCTCTGTCTCCCATCCCCATCTCCTCTGAGATGATGGGACCTCCCCTGTGTAAGCTCACACCCTTGCACATCAAATGAACATCCTCTCTCATTGAGGCCAGACAAGGCAGCTCTGTTAAGGAAAGGACTCCACAGTCAGGTTACAGATTTAGGGACAGCAGCGGGTTTCCATGTGTGTTCCCAAGTAACCCTCATTTAAAAAGTAATATAAAATACAATATTAATAATAAATAAATACTACTACATACTGTAACTCTTAAAATACCTGTTTAGAAAGCCAATTTCTCATTTTCTACAGATGTTCAAAATAAAACATTTCTATTATTAAATTTAGCATGAAATTCAGTGAATAAAAACATTGTAAAATATAAATAAAAGAAATCTAAGTGTATTCATAGATAAACACATTTCATTGGAGAGAAATTAATTTTGGTATGTACGTCCTTTTATAACTTAAGATGTAATCAAGTATATAAAAATAAACTAGGTAAAATGTAGCTTTTGCAGATACTAATTTGATATTAATCTGGTAGCAGTTTAAAGATAGCACTGTTTAAGAAATATTGAACCAATCCTTTCAACTTGTGTACTTATGACAGGCAGATATGTGGATATTTTCCTTTATATACTAAATATATAATAATTTAACCCAGATAATATACATTTCATTTTTTCCATGAGAATGATATGCCATAGCTGTGCATTTTTATATCATAGGATAAACCTTAGAAAATTTTCTATGTAATGGTTTACTGTCTAGCCATCCAATGTTCATATACTTAGCTGTCTGCTGTTCATTCATACTTTTATAGACCCAGGGAGCCATCCTGCCCCCAAAGAAGTTTTGGAGGACATTTAAAATAAACATATTCTATTTTGAGACATGGGACTTGTCCTCAGAGTAAACTCACAATCAGCATAAACAGCACATATCCATTTCTCTGTATCACAAACAGAGAGATCACAGAAAGGAGAGAATCCACCAGAGTAAGTGTATCTGAAGTGGTATTTGAAATCAGAGAGTGAAATATATTCTGAAGTTAAAAGGTTTGATAATTACATTAAAAAGTCAAAATCCAACTTCATGTATTCAGCATATTAAATTTCAGTTTTATTCTGATGTTCCAATGTTAGCAATTCAAGAAGCCCAAAAAATAAGCAATATAGTAATTGCTTTTTCTGTAGTATGTATGATGATGAAATCCTTTGTCATATCTAAAAGGGGAAATTATTAATGTGCACCCCATGTGTTTCGCCATTTTAATACAATATTTTTGAAGTCTAATATAAATGTAAAGTAATTTCAAAAGAATGTAATGATAAATTTGTAAAGAAAGGCTTTAGGTCAAATCTAAGGCTCATGGAGACCTCTTAAAAAGATTATAAATAAATCTTTTTTCATTTACAATGTGTGAGCAATGTCTCTTCATCCTTTTAATGTTGAAATGAAGATTTTGATGGACTTCCTAGTGTCTTCATTTCTCCTACCAACATTCTTATCCAAAATTCTCTACTCTAAACTCTACTTTTTAAAAATTGTATGTTAACTTTCAATTTTCTTTCTCCTTTAACTATAATTAGGTCTTGTCTGTTTTATCAAAGATTCATTCTAAAATATAAAAACAACAACAGCACGTATAGTATCATGATACTATGAATATATTTTAATTTAGAACCAATATGATGTTGAACTTATATTTTCTTTCCAACCAGGTCACTCACAAGTTATCTCTGCTGCATTAAAAGAGAATGTTCATGGCTTGAAGTTCAAATGCATTCTCTTTTCTGATGCTCTTCTGTCTTAACTTCAAACAACAGTATAAATATTCAAAGATTGTTCTGAGTTTTCAGGCATTTTTTTAAGTCTCTTCCTCATGTAAAAATTTGTTCATGTGCCTCCCTGTCACACAAACACACAAACACACACACACACACACACACACACACACACAGCTTCTTTAAATGTAGTGGAAGACAAACAATTTGGCAGGCAGAAAAGTAAGAAACTTCTCTGTGAGTAGGCATCCTTCATTAATGCTTTCCTTTATATATGGCTTTCATCAGATTGATTTGAGGTAGGTTTCAGGGCTTTTTTATCTGGTTTTCTGGTGGCTTTCAGTGTAGAACAAAAGAAGGGATCCATGCGACTTAGGACATTGAATTTCACTTGAGAGAAATATTGGAATGAGATTCTGAAAAGAGAAAATGAGAGCAAATAAAGGAGATAAAGAGTAACAAGGATGTGGCTGTGCTATGAACAGCTAAAAGGACGATGTGGTATAAGCAGTGACTCAGAGGTACTTTGCTTTTAGCAAAGTACTTACATGTACATGGGCGACACTAATAAAGGAACAATTTTAGTAGAAAAGGACAAGTTAGCATTTTAGGAGAAAGCAAATAGAGAGTATTTATAAGTCAAGGAATTTTAGTTTTTATTCTTGGAGATATTATGTATCAACTGGCAACAAGAAGGGTTATGTTAATGTCTATTAGTTGAAGAGTACCACATTTTGGTGAGCAAAAGCACAAACACATGCAATCAGAAATGAACAGGAGAGAAACCTCACAAGTCACCAGGGAGGACTTTGTTACCTGTGGGTATTTTCACTGCAAGAGAATATTTGTATGGCCAGTAAAATGAAAATTAAGCTGTTCTTCAATATTTCTAATAAGGGCTTAGGAAAGCAAAGCTAATTCTGAATCATATGTTATCCATAAGTAGAAAGAAATAATATGTTAATTTGGTATTTGATTTTTTAGGGGAAGAGAGAGTTTGAAAGGAAGGTAGAAATGTCATTGGCTAATGGAAATGATGAATCCTATTAGACAACAGAAAGTGAGCAGAGAATATCTTAGGAGGGAAAAAGTAAGCTTTGTAACTAATATTCTTAATTCCTTTATGCCCCTTAATGCATATAGGCATACATGGCAAAGAGAGTTTGAATCTTCACTAGATCAAACTGTATCTGGGTTTTTATTTGACAGCTAAAGAACAACTCAGCCACACTGAGAGTAGCTATTTCAATCATAACAGTTAGAGAGTTTGTAAATGGGAAATATTTTACCTTTTTACAATATAAATTTTGAACATAAATGATTCTTGGTGTTGAAAATGAGACTGAATATGTAACTTTTTGAACAGTTTTCAATAAAGCACATATTTTCTGTTGTTAAGAAATAAAAGGTTGTACATGTATCCTTATTACATGCTGGGTATATGCCCAGGAGTGGTATAGCAGGATCTTCTGGAAGTGAGGTGCCCAGTTTTCAGAGGAACCACCAGACTGATTTCCAGAGTGGTTGTACCAATTTGCAACCCCACCAGCAGTGGAGGAGTGTTCCTCTTTCTCCACATCCTCGCCAACACCTGCTGTCTCCTGAGTTTTTAATCTTAGCCATTCTGACTGGTGTAAGGTGAAATCTCAGGGTTGTTTTGATTTGCATTTCCCTAATGACTAATGAAGTTGAGCATTTTTTAAGATGCTTCTCTGCCATCTGAAGTTCTTCAGGTGAAAATTCTTTGTTTAACTCTGTACCCCATTTTTTTAAAAGGGTTATTTGGTTTTCTGGAGTCTAACATCTTGAGTTCTTTATACATATTGGATATTAGCATTCTATCTGATGTAGGATTGGTGAAGATCTTTTCCCAATTTGTTGGTTGCCGATTTGCCCTTTTGATGGTGTCCTTTGCCTTACAGAAACTTTGTAATTTTATGAGGTCCCATTTGTCAATTCTTGATCTTAGAGCATAAGCTATTGGTGTTCTGTTCAGGAACTTTCCCCCTGTACCGATGTCCTCAAGGGTCTTCCCCAGTTTCTTTTCTATTAGCTTTAGAAAATAAAGTCTGGGTTTATGTTGAGGTCCTTGATCCATTTGGAGTTGAGCTTAGTACAAGGAGACAAGGATGGATACATTACCATTCTTCTGCATGCTGACCTCCAGTTGAACCAGCACCATTTGTTGAAGAGGCTGTCTTTTTTCCATTGGATGTTTTCCGTCCCTTTGTCGAGGATCAAGTGGCCATAGGTGTGTGGGTTCATTTCTGGAGCTTCAATCCTGTTCCACTGATCCTCCTGCCTGTCACTGTACCAATACCATGCAGTTTTTAACACTATTGCTCTGTAGTATTGCTTGAGGTCAGGGATACTGATACCCCCAGAATTTCTTTTATTGTTGAGAATATTTTTAGCTATCCTAGGTTTTTTGTTATTCCAGATGAATTTGAGGATATACCCAGAAGATTCCCCAGAATGTAATAAGGATACATGTTCCACTATGTTCATAGCAGCCCTATTTATAATTGCCAGAAGCTGGAAAGAACCCAGGTATTCCCTCAACAGAAGAGTGGATGCAAAAAATGTGGTATATCTACACAATGAAGTACTATTCAGCCATTAGAAACAATGAATTCATGAAATTCTTAGGCAAATGGATGGAGCTGGAGAACATCATAGTAAGTGAGGTAACCCAGACTCAAAAGATGAATCATGGTATGTACTCACTAATAAGTGGATATTACCTAGAAAACTGGAATAACAAAAACATAATCCACACATCAAATGAGGTACAAGAAGAACAGAGGTGTGGCCCCTTGTTCTGGAAAGACTCAGTGAAGCAGTATAGGGCAAAACCAGAACAGGAAAGTGGGAAGGGTTGGGTGGGAAAACAGGGGGAGGGAAGGGGGCTGGTGGGACTTTCGGGGAGTGGGGTATAGAAAAGGGGAAATCATTTGAAATGTAAATAAAAATTATATCGAATAAAAAATAAAATAAAAAAGAAATAAAAGGTTGTGACGCACAGAGTATACTCTCTTCCTGAAGTGTGGCCTTTTAATAAATCGTTGACTTCCTTACTTTTTTTGCAGTGGGAAACAGCAGGGCTTCACTGTCAGGTGTGCTGTTTTTCATTTTTTAGACTCTAGTTTGGGTAAGGGCAGATAAAGTCAACTCAAAGATCACTAATCTGTGGTTTGAGGTCCACACAAATCTATACATTTGTTCCTTGAATTATATATTGATCCATTCTAATCTCCTTGTACTAAGCTCAACTCCAAGTGGATCAAGGACCTCCACATAAAACCAGACACACTGAAACTAATAGAAAAGAAACTAGGAAAGACCCTGGAGGACATGGGCACAGGGGTAAATTTCCTGAACAGAACACCAATAGCTTATGCTCTAGGATCAAGAATTGACAAATGGGACTTGATAAAATTACAAAGTTTCTGTAAGGCAAAGGACACTGTCAAAAGGACAAATCAGCAACCAACAAATTGGGAAAAGATCTTCACCAACCTTACATCCAACAGAGGGCTAATATCCAATATATAGAAAGAACTCAAGAAGTTAGACTCCAGAGTGCCAAATAACCCTATTAAAAAATGGGGTACAGAGCTCAACAAAGAATTTTCACCTGAAGAACTTTGGGTGGATTAGAAGTACCTTAAGAAATGTTCAGCATCATTAGTGATTAGGGAAATGCAAATCAAAACAACCCTGAGATTTCACCTCACACCAGTCAGAATGGCTGAGATTAAAAATTCAGGAGACAGCAGGTGTTGGTGAGGATGTGGAAAAAGAGGAACACTCCTCCACTGCTGGTCTGGTGGGAATGCAAGCTGGTACAACCACTCTGGAAATTAATATGGTGGTTCCTCAGAAAACTGGGCATGACACTTCAGGAGGACCCTGTTATATGACTCCTGGGCATATTTCCAGAGGATTCCCCTGCATGGAATAAGGACACAGGCTCCACTGTGTTCATAGCAATCTTATTTGTAATAGCTAGGAGCTGGAAAGAACCCAGATGTCCCTCAATGGAAGAATGGATACAGAAAATGTAATATATTTACACAATGGAATACTACTCAGAAATTAAAAGCAATGAATTCATGAAATTTTTAGGCAAATGGTTGGAACTGAAAAATAACATCCTAAGTGAGGTAACCCAATCACAAAAGAACACACATGAAATGCAGTCACTGAAAAGTTGATATTAGCCCAAAAGCTCTGAATACCCAAGACACAATTCGCATATCAAATGATTCTCAAGAAGAAGGAAGGAGAGGTCCCTGGTCCTGGAAAGGCTTGATCCAGTATTGTAGGGGAGTACCAGGACAGAGAAGTAGGAGGGGGGTTACTAGAGAATGGGTGGAGGGAAGAGGGCCTATGAGACTTATGGGGAGGGAGGAACCAGGAAAGGGAAAATTATTTGGAATGTAAACAAAGAATATAGAAAAAATTGACAAAAAAAGAAATAATTTTTGCTTGTTTATGTTTTAATAGGCTTGGAGATGCTAGTTGTTTAATGCATTTGTGGCAGGTTCTTTCTTCTTCATGCTTGCTAGTTTCTTCTGATGCTACTTATATTTATGTTTTGCATTTCCCCTAATTTTTTTCTCAACAAAGGGAATAGCTGGGTCTTACAGATTCAGATTTGTAGAGAAGAGCCTGATGCTGCTACTTCTCTGTGGGGTGTTATCACTTTTAGCAATGGTACCTTAACTATTGTGGTGGTGTACCAGGGGCCATGCAGCCATTCTGCCTAAATATAAAATACAGGAGACCTGAATGAGTGGGTCTTTTTCAACTCTCATCCCTTGTGGCATTTAGGATTCTTTCCCTTGTACTTCCAAGCAAATGAATTCTATAGAATTTAACTACTCAGTATGGGCTACCTGTAGCTATCACTGACTGGCATATGTCAAACTTTTAATCAGCATGTGAAGAGTGAGTGGCAGAGAAAAAAACATTTTAATATATTGCGTCCGAGACCTTCCAGTTACTTCTTTGACAATTGCCTTAGAAGTTGTCTTCACGTAAATAAATACCTTCAGCCTGGCATGAATGACATAACTTTTCCCTGATGACCTTTGCTTCCCATACACCTTGTATTAGAAAGCTCACCATTTTCACAGTGGAACCTAGACATCAAAGATTTTACAGCTGCTGTTATACACATTTTATGGCCAAACAAAGGAATTGAAGGTGGCTATGCATATGAGAAAATGCCCAGCCATTACCCTGGAAACTTTTCTGTCTTTCAAGCTCAGAGAACAGGGCTTGAACTGAAGCTCTTCTGTGATCATCGAAATGACAGAACTTGAAGTCTCTTTCTGACCTTGTAGAAAGCTCTCAGCAAGTGCATCTCTCCACAGATCAATACCACTCTTGGACCAGTAATGAGAATGTAACAAAGAAAGATGAGAGCCTTGCTTTCTCCTGCTCCTACTGGCATTGAACAAGCTATGCACTGTCTTAGAAGAGCAGCCTGTCTCTTGTGAGCAAAATAATTTCACAAAATTCTTGACAGTTGAGGATTAAGTATTGAAAATAGTAAGTCCATGCAAAAATGAAAAGAAGCCTGACGTTTGGTGATTGAACCTGTTAAGGGGACTAAACAGCGGGGCCACCAGTCCTTTTGTTCAACATGCTACATTATTTGAGAGTAGTTTCTACATCAACCTGTCTCACTATATACTTTTTAGTTTCCAATATCAGTTCTCATTCCGATAGCAATGTAATCATCTGCTGAACATTTTTGGCTTGAAAATGTATGTTTTTAAAAGAAATTTTTGAATTGCTATATTAAGAAGAGAATGATTTTTTATTTAATTTGGGGGTCAGAATTGATAATATTGTTAATTGGAAAGTTTTTTCTTTCCCAAAAATTCAAAAACATACCCATGCTAATTTTGTTTTAGCAAACTCAAATTTTGATCAGGAGGCTATTTATCTACAAGAAAAGTCTTAAAAAACAATGAAATATATATGTTTAATTACAACAATAGTTATGTAATGATCTAATAGTCATTACAAATCATGACAACTCTCTTTTCCAAAAAAGTAAAAAATGTGTAAATATGATTTTAGTCTTGGAGCTTCAGATTGCTAGAACTAAAAAAAGACACATTGCAACTTCTTCAAATATGTGTATGTTTATTTAAAATTATTAAAATTGGACAATAAATCAGAATGAAAGTAGTAGAAAAATAGTTTTCCTTTATGAAGAGGAAATATGTCTGGGTGGTATAGTAAAGAATACAGATGTTTTTAATGCGCATTGTGCTATCCTTACTGGTTCAGCTCCCCTGCATCGCAGGAGGCTATCTACTCAGTATAATTGAAGAGTTCCTTGGCAAAACACCCTCATAAGGCATCCACAGTATGAAAGCCTAAGTCTTTGCCATCTTTACACTGTAAAGATAAACCAGTAATTACCTCTAAGTTCGATAAGATTTATACATTTAAAATAGATCTGCATGGAGTCAAGTCTTCAGCTGAATTGGATGTTTTTCTTTAATATATATATCTTTTGTTCCTTCTTTCTGTAAGAATAGATCATCATGGCTTTAATTACTCTTTAATGTCATTCTGATTTTAAAAACATGTAAAGGCCTATCAAAACTTATTACATGTCTTTTGAGTGGATATGCATCATATTACAATGGAAATAATACAATGTCTAACACAAGCATGGAAATATTGTGAAGTTTCAGAATTCATATTTCACACCTCATTTATGTGTGTGAAATTTTCCTTGCAAGAATAGTAAAAACTGTACTAAAGTAACTTAACACTTTGTAGCCTACATGACCATATCTATACATGCTGTAATTAAGTGTCCTTTGACTTATTAATGAGTAGGGAAGAACTTAAATGCAAGGGGAAATGTAAGGGGAAGTGTTTTATCTTTCATGTTCTTTCTAGGTTATCAGTATAAGTGACTACTCCAAAGAAAAAAGTATCACACGCAATAGTGAAATGATTACATTCGTTTGATCATTACTGTTTCCTAAAATGCCATTGTGTGCTCTTTCACTCTTTTAATTCTTTAGTTCTAGAAAGTATGGGTTCCACAGCTGTCTATGTCATATTCTTCTTTTACTTGCTTGGAGTCTCTTGTTGTTCTAATAGTGTTACATGCTCCAATTTGAATGGATTAACAAGGACTGAGATATACAGAGATTGCATTCATGTTGTTTGTTTATGTACATGTCCTATTGCGTCATATGGTTTTGCATATGAAAACTATTTGAAATTTGTGTAACTCTGGTAGTGGACTATTGTAACCAGGTAGCGTGTTTGTGAACTCAGAATGTTCTGACTCATACAAATAAGGCCAGTCTTCTGCATATGTCAAAATTCTGTGTGAAATGTAGTCAGTAAAAACAAGAAGAAGAAAGAATGAAAAGCTTTTCAGAGCTTATGCCTAAATGCTTCAGAATTACTAGGAGGAAAAACAGCTGCAGGAGCTCATCTTGCCTAGTCAATTCTTATCTTTGGCAATATATACAACCAGGGTGCAGGCAAAGAGCTCATATTCATCAAACTTCATTTAAACATAACCATGTATCAAGAATTTCTAGTAGTTTGACATTTTGTTCAGAGTAGTAAGTTACTTCTACTTGTTTTACACACACACACACACACACACACACAGACACAGACACACACACACACTTCTTGATTCTTCAGTGGGAAGCTATTTTTTTTGTTTATTTGATGACTATTCAATTAGAATACAGGAAGAAAAATATTGATAAGGCATCAAGAGTATTTCCAAACTTATATATACAACTGCTAATAGTTTGTTTATTATAATACAGCTACCATATGCTTAGTGGAAACATTATCATTAATATAAAAACCACCAATAGAACCCCTCTCTTCTCTGCTCTGTAGCAACCATTTGATTATTTCTTGGAATGTTAACATTGTCATATTTTTATGACATAACAGAGAATATGCTTGTATCATATTCTCTTTATTGTGGTAAGTTTTGATTTTTATAAAAATTATCTATTACTCTTAGTAGAAAATAATTGAGCAATTAAGTATTCCAAAAAGTGTTTATTACTTGGCCTTTGGACTACTCAGGTGCTACATTCCACCTTTGGAAAGATATTCTCATGTAAAAAAATTTCATAAACTGGTTAGCTAAGTATAATAAAAGCCCAAAGAATAAATGAAAAAAGAAAGAAATAGGAAGAAAGAAAGAAAGAAAGAAAGAAAGAAAGAAACAGAAAGAAGGAAGAAGAAAGAAATAAATCCAAAGTTTACCCACTGTTGAAAGCTTCAAGTAATGTTTGAAAGAAAACCATCCTTACTAATTTTTAAAATTGTCATGTAATTGACTAATTCTAGAGTGCCCAGGATTGGTAGTAACTAAAAACCTGCTACATTCCTAATGATGTTCAATGAGGCACAAGAAATGAATAGGTGGATACAGTCCAGTTGCTAGAAAATAGCTGTTTGTTACTGACTTGTCTGAGAGGAAATGAACACTTCCATTTTTCAGCAACAGAGTATAAAGTGTTCCTCACTACTGCTTTTCTAAAAGCTCTATGCGCCTTGGAATACTGATAAGGAGCCAGCAGTTAAAGGGAAAGCATTCAAGTAATCTCAATGATCACAGGTTATTTTACAAGCTGTTATATTTCTATTTCTTTTTATGTACATTTCTACCAGGCTTTAAAACAAATAAATGCTATAATCTTTATCACATATACATTATCAGCAAGGTGGCATTTAGTTTCCTTTAAATGTTAATTACTGAGGAGACTAGAAAATTTGTGGACTTTGTAGGGCTCTGTAGAGCTCAGGGAGAGTAGCTGAATCAATAGTTTTCAAACTTAGCTGTACTTTGGAACTTAACAAATAGCCCCACCCCAACCCCTACTGAGTCCTACTTTCAGGGATTCTGACTTAAGTTGTCTGTAGTCCAAGAATGTCAATTTAAAAGTTGCCCTAGGTGTCTCTATTATGTATTTGAGGCTAAGAACTACAGGAAATGGAGAGGACTTCTGAGGCCACATTAAAGCAAGCAGCTCCACTTATTTTTTCCTGTTTCCCTTATTCAAATTATAAAGAGATGACATATTCTTAGGGCTAGACTGAGCTCACAAGCCATGCTACAATTTCATAACTCTGACTACATCTATGCTGATGGTTTCTTTAATAAACTCTACTTATGTACTCCAGATTGGAAAATGTATAGTTTCTTGGCAATAATTGATGGAGTTGAATTGGAAGATCACCATTATAACAAAAGTTAATTAAGTAGAAAGACAATATCACTATTGCATTCAGATGTGGAATATCCTTTTTAAACACAGGAAAATTTTTATGCCACTATCATGTAGTTTTTAATTATTACTGTTCTGTAGTACAGCTCAAAATCAGGGATGGTTACACCCCCAGAAGGCCTTTAATTGTACAGGATTCTTTTATCTTTATTTTTTCCCATGTAAAGTTGAGATTTGCTTTTTCAAGTTTTGTAAAAAATTATGTTGTAATTTTGTTGGTAATTGCATTGAATCTGTAATTTGCTTTTGGTAAGATGACCATTTTTACCATGCTAATCTTATTGATCCCTGAGCATGGGAGATCATTCCATCTTCAGATATCTTCTTCGATTTCTTTCTTCAGAAATCTGAAGTTCTTGTTATACAGGTCTTTCACTTGCTTGATTAAAGCAATGATCGGGAGAAACTAAAGTAGGAAACTCACCTTATCTTTCAATAGACCATTCCATGAGCTCGCAGCCTGGACTGAATAATAAAAAGTTTGCTCAGTATGAGCATTCATAACCATCTGTTCTCAGACTGAGCATTTAGTGTGACCAGACATCATAGGCTCCTGAAACCATAATTTTTCCTCTATAAGATATTGTGACCTCAAATTAGTAGCCCTAATACTTTTTTCCCTTTTTTGTTGCTTTTGACTCAGGGTTTTATTTTTACCCTGGCAACCTGAAAACTGAAACACCATGCATAATAAAATATCCTCAGGAAACCAATTATTTTGTACAATTAGTATATGCTAATAAAATAGTTGATCGTGAATAATGGGCTATGCTTTTTATGATGTAGGATTAAAAGATTAAAATTAGTGTGTAAAATAATCTATGATTCCTAGAACGATCTTTTCACTAAATATAAAAAAATAGTCCATATGTGTTAAAACTTTGTAAATGTTTAAGGTACTTAATAGAGTGATTTAATCTTGCTACTTCCTTTGGAATATTATTACTACCTGCCTCCATGCCCCACTGACTATTTACACTTAAAGCTTTATAGACTAATAGATCACTTATAATAGCCATGAAGCATAAAGAAGCAGAGGAGATAGTGATCCATTCATGCCTTTAAAAATGAGAAATTTCAAAGCTGAAAAGTTCATAGGCCTAATGCTAATAGCCTTGGTTGTCTAGAAAGGAATGATATTTATTTTCCCTCTGTATACTACACAGTTTTCTACTAAGTGTTTTAATGAGCATGTATAAATTTGAACTTTGTCAAAACCACATTATAAAACTTAATTAGAAAATTGACTTATTTGGAATACTTAGTGGTAAAGGAAAAGTCATATTTTTCAAGCTACAATGAATTTGCTTTATCTGGTATTTATGTACATAATGTTCACACAGTAAGAGTGGTGACCAACATCCTCAACATCGCCACCACCCTGCCCCAGTACATACACAAGGCAGGGAACTCTTACACAAGAATATTCCTGCATAGGAATCAGGCTCTGATTTCTTTATTTCTTGATTGTTTAAACAGTACCATCAAGATAGTGTTTCACAGTGCTTTGGAAGCAAAGCAGGGTGAACTCTGAGGCTCAGAGACATTGTCTTTCATGGAGATAGGTACATCGATATAATCTTGCCACCCAGAGAGTTCTGCAGGATGAAGTTTTCCTTCCTCTAAGGTACCAGTCCCTGTTTGGACAGACTACTGATTATGTTTCCAACCATGTTCTCACTCATAAAGCAGCCTTTCCTTGAGTGAAGTATGTTAACTGGTGTTACCATTGTGCAGATATTAGGACACAATATTGGGTGGAACTTTCTCATGTAAAATGACATTATCTAACAGCAGACATTCTGATCCTTTGGTTCTTAAACTTTTTCTGTCCCTTCTTTCATGATCTTCCCTGACCATTCAGTTATAGGGGTTGTATTGTAGATATGGGAGTTGGGCACCATAGGCTTACTTATTCTTTATATTATGAGTGCTAAGAAACAGAGTAAAAAGCTATATTGACTTAGATTTTGAAAATGGCAGTACCAGATTGTTCTCTAGGGTCTATGACCTATGGTAGTTGGCTAGACTTATAGTGCCAGGCAAGATATCTGTCTATTGAATACATTTTGGGTTCAATTAGACAGCTTTTGTTATGTCTAATATATACATGCCACATTTACACCATTAGGAATGCATTATTAGGCTAGCAATTGTGATTCAAAAGCATTACACCTTGGTAGGAATATTCATTACTTTTCTCCCTTAGTACCTAGCCCAGTTCCTTCTGATACTTTGGGAGTTTGTCCTGAGGTGGCTCCCAGGCAGTAGCAGCTCAAATCATCCAAGTTGTGTGCCAGATGGACATGGCATTTTTGGCAATAGTGTCTTACATGCAACTTCTGAGTGACAACCAAGAACAATGGCAATAGTCTGTCAATATTTCTTAGAGGGTCTCCTAAAGAACAACTCAAAAAGAAGTTTACCTGGAGTATTTGTTAGACTGAGGTTCCAGAAGAGCCATTATTACCTTATGCAGCATAGCTTCATTTAAACTAAACATATACATATGCACATGTGCACACATATACACATACATAACTTGTACAATAATGTTTCCCTATGACTTTAAAAATATCCTAGCATTATTTATCTTTCCTCATTTTTTTTCTCTCTGTATTACTCTCCTTCCCTAACATATCTAATTGTACTGTTGTGGCACCAGAGCAGCCATAACTAATATGAGTGAGCTAATTGCATTTGTCTAAAATATGGTATTTACAAAATGTGTGGTTTGGCCCATGGATTGGAGCTCACAAATCTTAAATCAATAAGATTATTAAAAATGCAAGCATAGAAAAACCCAAGAAAAATATCATTCAAACATATGTGCATATGAATTAAAAATAAATAGCCTATGCAAAATGAGTAGTAATAAAACCACAGAAAAAATTATAAGCAATTACAGCCCCAGATTCTGTAGCATAATAAACTCTAGGTAGAGTATATATATATATATATATATATATATATATATATATATATATATATATATATATAACTTTATTGAGACAGATTCGTCTAAGATCAATTTTTTGCCAATATTCAGTTTTTGGTTAAGATTTCCACTGCGATGGTAGTATACTTATTAAAAGTATTCCTGCCAGGCATAGTGGTGGACGCCTGTAATCCCAGCACTTGGGATGCAGCGGCAGGCAGATTTCTGAGTTTGAGGCCAGTCTGGTCTACAGAGTGAGTTCCAGGAAAGCCAGGACTACACAGAGAAACCCTGTCTCAAAAAACCATAAAACCAAAAAACCATGGAGATAAGAATGGTTCAATTCGCATTCTTCTGCATGCTGACCTCCAATTGATCCAGCACCATTTGTTGAAAAGGCTATCTTTTTTCCACTGGATGTTTTTGGCTCCTTTGTCAAAGATCAAGTGACCATATGTGTGTCGATTTATTTCTGGATCTTCAATTCTATTCCATTGGTCCAC
Organism: Apodemus sylvaticus; assembly: GCF_947179515.1. NCBI lineage: Eukaryota > Metazoa > Chordata > Mammalia > Rodentia > Muridae > Apodemus > Apodemus sylvaticus. Next base: position 44,054,958 of record NC_067495.1, read on the forward strand.
TTGTCTGTCACTGTGCCAATACCATGCAGTTTTTAACACTATTGCTCTGTAGTATTGCTTGAAGTCAGGGATGCTGATTCCCCCAGAATTTCTTTTGTTGTTGAGAATAGTTTTAGCTATCCTGGGTTTTTTGTTATTCCAGATGAATTTGAGAATTGCTTTTTCTAACTGTGTGAAGAACTGAGTTGGGATTTTGATGGGGATTGCATTGAATCTGTAGATTGCTTTTGGCAAGATGGCCATTTTAACTATATTAATCCTGCCGATCCATGAGCATGGCAGATTTTTCCATTTTCTGAGGTCTTCTTCAATTTCCTTCTTCAGAGACCTGAAGTTCTTGTCATATAGAACATCTCCATATACTAAACTTCACTCCAAGTGGATCAAGGACCTCCATGTAAAACCAGACACACTGAAACTAATAGAAAAGAAACTGGGGAAGATCCTTGAGGACATGGGCACGGGGGAAAAGTTCCTGAACAGATCACCGATAGCTTATGCTCTAAGATCAAGAATTGACAAATTGGACCTCATAAAATTACAAAGTTTCTGTAAGGCAAAAGACACTGTTAAAAGGACAAAACGGCAACCATCAAATTGGGAAAGGATATTCACCAACCCTACATCTGATAGAGGGCTAATATTCTATATATACAAAGAACTCAAGAAGTTAGACCCCAGGGAGCCAAATAACCCTATTAAAAAATGGGGTACAGATATAAACAAAGAATTTTCACCTGAAGAAATTCGGATGGCCGAGAAGCACCTTAAGAAGTGCTCAACATCATTAGCAATTAGGGAAATACAGATTAAAACAACCCTGAGATTTCACCTTACACTAGTCAGAATGGCTAAGGTCAAAAACTCAGGAGACAGCGAGGATGTGGAGAAAGAGGAATACTCCTCCACTGCTGGTGGGGCTGTAAGATGGTACAACCACTTTGGAAATCAGTCTGGAGGTTCCTCAGAAAACTGGACATGAGACTTCCAGAGGACCCTGCTATACCTCTCCTGGGCATATACCCAAAGGATTTCACAGCATGCAATAAAGACACATGCTCCATTATGTTCATAGCAGCTTTATTTATAATAGCCAGAAACTGGAAAGAACCCAGATGCCCCTCAAAGGAGGGATGGATACAGAAAATGTGGTATATTTACACAATGGAATACTACTCAGCAATTAGAAACAATGAATTCACAAAATTTTTAGGCAAATGGTTTGATCTGGAAAATATCATCCTACGTGAGGTAACCCAATCATAAAAGAATACACATGGAATGCAATCTCTGATAAGTGGATATTAATTATCCCAGAAGCCCTGAATACCCAAGGCACAAATCGCATAACAAATGACTCCCATGAAGAAGTATGGAGAGGGTCCTGATCCTGGAAAGGATTGATCTAGCATTGGAGGGGAATATAAGGACAGAGAAAAAGGAGGGAGGTGATTGGAGAAGGGATGGAGAGAAGAAGGTTTATGGGACATATGGGGAGGGGGGATCCGGGAAAGGGGAAATCCTTTGGAATGTAAACAAAGAATATAGAAAATAAAAATATTAAAAAAATGAAAAACCAAAAAACCAAAAAACCAAAAAAAGATATTCAATTTACATGTCTCATATATTAGTTTAACCATAAAATATTACATTATAAAAAGTGGATTGAAGAGAATTAGTGGTTTAAAACAAATGAACCAAGGACAGTATTCATGTTATAATATGGTATGATTTCTCTAATTTTCTTAAATACACCTTGGAAGCCTAGTGTTGAGTATTATGCTTTGAAAACTCAATCATGTATTTAAATTGTATTTATAATGATTTTTAAAGAATGCCTTGATTTTAATAAAACTGTGAACATATCAGTTTCATTGTGGCTAACAATACATTTAATTATTAATAAGCTTTATGATGTTTGTCCTAGTTTTTATTTCTATAACCGTGATAAAACAGTGACAAACACCAACTTGAAAAGGAAAGAGTTTATTTTATTTTATGACTTCTAGGACATAATCCATCACTGAAAGATGTCAAGACAGAAACTCAGGCAGGACCAGAGGCAGGGATCATAGTGGAGTACTTTTTACTCAACTGATTCTCATGACTTGCTCAGACTACTTTCTTATACTACCCAAGACTGACTTCTTGTGGATGACATCACTGACAGTGGGATGGGTCATCCCACTTCAATCATAAATCAAGGAAATGCCCCCACAGATTTGCTTATAGGCCAATCTGATGGAGAGAATTTCTCAGTTGAGGTTCTCTCTTCTGAGATGACATTAGCTTGTGTTAAGTTGACAAAATAACCAGAACCTGAATGTTATACAGAGGAGCTTACACTCAATCTGTATTTTGAGGTGGATGTGGTTATTCATCTGTCCTTAAATAGTGACAAATTCAGTCTCAAGCACATTTCACCAGAGAGAAATAACAGGAAATGAATCTCAGCAAGGGAGGAATAAAGTGTGTTGAGGAAGAGTACACCTAATGCTGTTGGGGCCAGCACGCAAATCCTGATTCAGCACCATTTGTTCTGGTAATGTGTCCTCACTGCAGTTGCCCTTCCCAACTTGATGTCCATACATCTGCTTGAGATCAGAGAGGTATTTCTTCTGTACTGGGATTTCTTGCAGCATGTCTCATTTGTTCTGCTTCTACCATCAGTTCAAGATCCTTGTTACTGTCTCTCAGATGGCTCCCCATTCAAGAACATTCCTTTAATCTCAGAACAATTTTCCTCAACAATTCTTCCTCTGTGTAATTAAGTCTCTCTGACTCTCTGTTCTGTCTGTCTCTGTCTCTGTCTCTGTCTTGCTGCGTCTTTCTCTGAGTGCCTCTGTGCCTCTGTTCTCTGTCTCTGTCTCTTGCTCTGTCTCTCTGTCTCTGTCTCTGTCTCTCTCTCTCTATCTCTCGCCAGCTCGCTCCTGAATAGATCCATTTCTGCCAGAGCTCTTCTGCTGCCTTCTGAAGCTTGTACCATTCAGTTATTTTTAGTGTTATCTCTTTCCTTTCATTAGCACAGAGCTAAACTGCATATTTTGTTCTTTCAGTTTTATACAGATTAAGATCTCCTAGTTCCTTAGTCATTCATTTTGGCTGTTGCCTTGAATTTGCTGCAGTTCATTTAAATTCCAGTTCACTTTAATATACCCAGAATAAATAAAGCATGGGTTTCTAACATCACCCACCCCCACCTGGGTAAGTTTCAAGGATGCTAATCCTCCCAGATAAGAAGGAAGGCAAAATCAGCATACAGTTTTAGTAGCCCTATTCAAATTCTACTCTCTTCCTGTTATCAGGACATGATCTCCATTACTCTTAAAGTTTTCAGTGCCTCCTTGAGCCCATTTATTTTTATGTCTATACATTTAAATATCTATTTTTTATCAGGATGGAGAAATGTCTATGATCTGTTATTTCTTCTTTCATGAAAACACATTTTTATTTCAATGCAATTATCTCAAATTAAAGGTAAGAGGCAGGTATGTCGCCCTTCATTGGAACTTTAATCATCTATATTTGGATAAAGTTCATTTGGATAAAGTTCATCATCATTGCTTGCTCCTCTCTGTCTCCCACTCCCTTTGCCCTTCTCTTGCAACAATTTTATTCTCTTGGAAAATTAGAGGGTGGAAATTCCCAGTCCCAGCTGTCAGGAGATCACTTTGCTTAGAAGTTTGGCATTTAAAATGATACTTCCTTTCTCTCTTCACTGATTGTTTTTCCTCTCGGTTCTAGAACTGGAAGATTCCAGTATTCAAATTCAATATAATGCAAAGTGTTTTTCAAAGTATTTTCTCTTCTGATTAAACTATTTATATTGCTATTTTTTAATCCTGTAACATTTATACAAATATCTAATCACCCCCTTATTTCTACCTGCAGTTAAAATGTCTTGTGTTTCTTTATGGAAAATCTTTCTCTCTCCTGTATGTTTTAACCACACTGGAAGGAAATGTGCTGATGAACTACAAACTTTCTGTGAAACTGGAATGATCTTACTTTATTAGCATCATTGCTTTTATTACATATACTCTTATTTATACTTCAAGTTTTCAAATACAAGCCTGTATACATGTATGTTTCAGGTCAGTTGTCATTAAAGATAACTGAGCATTGAATAGGCATAAATTGGTGATCATATCTTAGAAAATATAGTTCCTTATTCTAACTGAACTTCATTTAAATATTCTGTGTGAGCTGTAACAAGAAAAAAATGATTGGTCTCTCAGATAAGCTGGAAAAATAATCAAAACATCCTTTCTTCCTGAGTCTAGATGGTCTAAAAATTAAAAACCCTGATTTTTGTTTCTATTTTTCTTTATGGTTTTTTTTTTTGAGACAGCATCTCAATGTGTAACTCAATGTGGGTGGCTTGGAACTATCTGTGTAGACCATGTGTCTCTTCAACTCAAAGAGAAATCTACCTGCCTCTACTCACTGAATTCAGAGATAAAAGCTACGCACTACTCCATCCAGCTAAGATACTCATTTCTGCTCTACTAATACTAATAGGTGTAGATAGACTTTGGGATTAGATCAATAGGCACATAGGCACAATCAAACTTGTAATATCTACTGGATCCATTCCCCCTATGTATTCTAATTGCATTGATATTAAAGGTATTTTAGTGTCAGATTTTAATGTAAAACATGGTTTATGATGGGAAAAGAAGCTGATATTTGAGAAAATACATAAGTTCTCAATTGGCCAGTTTCTCCATGTTATAGCCTATGCTTACTACTTATTTACATTTTCAGTACTTACATATTACTTAACATTTGATAATATGTAAAGTCTGTTCTATATCAAGTTATAATTAAACCTATTGTTAAGTTGGTATATGTATATATGCCTATGTACACACACACCCCCACACCCCCACACCCCCACACTCACATATGTATATATTTAAACATAAAATAAACACAAAGTTGTTTGAATCTCTTCTCTGAGAAGTAAGATTTACTCTATTAATGTTTTCCAGCTCCTCAGGCTAAGGAATAGTTTAAACATAATTTCTTTCTTTCTTTTTAATATAAATTACCTTTAAAATGATATTTTAGTGTAAGTACATGCAGTATATATAATTTAATCATCAGCTTAATAAAATAATCAATAATAAACATGCATTCTCCTACACAGCAAGTAGAAAAGAATATGTTTGACCACATGTTGGGCTACAATAAATTTAGGATCATGTCCTTGGTAAGATTCCAATAGTATTTTCAAAAGTATTTATTTATTTATATATTTTTTTGTATACGAGTGTTTGCACAGATTTATGAAAGTGTGATATGTTCATTTCTATTTTCCAAGGAGCCCAAAAGAGGATTCCAGATCTCTTGGAATTTGAGTTATGGAGAGTTTGAGCTGTCATATGGGTACTGGGAACTGAATGTTGCTTTCCTGTGAAAGCACTAATGGCTCTGAACACTTGAACCATCACTCTAGACACTCTATTTACAATTTAACGCATCATATTTATATAAAAGTACATAATTATTAAAGCTTAATATTACATTTCCCTCTAAAAATGATGATTTAAACCATTAATTTAAGAATCTTCGATTAGTCAACTATCATGCTTCTGTGTTTGAATTAATTGGAGAAGATAGAAAAATGAAGTAACCTACAAAGAACCTAATGAGTTCATAACCTAGGATAAAATATTTGATGTCTCACTTACAATAATAGTAAATAGCTTTTAAAAGTTGGGTTGTGCCTATTGATCTAAAATTGAATGTCTATAACTTCAGGAAATGTCTTTCCTTATAGTAGTAAGGACAGGTAAGATTTTAAATGATTAGCAATAATGTTGGAGGAATGGAAGACTGTCTTCTAATTGAATAGGACTCCTATGTGCTAAAACTTAAGAGTGATGCGCGTTAATGATATTTTGATGAATACTAGGGTAGTTGAACACTCTGAAATGTTCAATATTTAAGGGACATTCTAAAATTAGGGCTAGAAAAGTAATTTAGGATTGAGTTATGTAAGTATTAAAAAAGTACCCTGGGAAACTAATTTCTCTACTATCTTAACTATATAAGTACCCAAAGTTCCTTTATTCCTTTCTCTAACTCCTCCATTTGGGACCCTGTGCTCCGTCCAATGGTTGGCTATGAGCATCCAGCTCTGTATTTGTCAGTCACTGGCAGAGCCTCTCAGGAGGCAGCTATATCAGGCTCCTGTCAGCAAGCACTTCTTAAAATCTACAATAGTGTCTGGGTTTGGTGACTGTATATGGGATGGATCCCAGGTGGGGCAGTCTCTGGATGGCCTTTCCTTCAGTCTCTGCTCCACACTTTGTCCCATATTTACCCCTGTGAGTATATTGTTCCCCCTTCTAAGAAGTACCGAAGCACCCACAATCTAGTCTTCCTACTTCTTGAGCTTCATGTGGTATGTGAATTGTATCTTGGGTATTCCAAGCTTCCGGATTAATAGCCACTTATCAGTGGGTGCATACCATGTGTGTTCTTTTGTGAGTGAGTTACCTCTCTTAGGATGGTATTTTCTAGCTCTATCTATTTTCCTAAGAATTTCATGAATTCATGGTTTTTAATAGCTGATTAGTACACCATTGTGGAAATGTATCACATTTTTATGTATCCATTCCTCTGTTGAACGATATCTGGGTTCTTCCCAGCTTCTGACTATATGGACATAGTGGAGCATGTGTCCTTATTACACATTGGATCATCTTTTGGGTATGTGCTCAGGAGTGGAATATCTAGGTCCTCAGATGACACTATATCCAGTTTTCTGAGGAACTGCCAGACTGATTTCCAGAGTGGTTGTACCACCTTGAAATCCCACCAACAATGGAGGAGTGTTCCTCAGTGGGGGAACAACCTCATAGAAGCAGAGGGCAGGGGATGATATGGGGCATTTCTCAGGGGGGGGACTTGGAAAGGGGATAATATTTGAAATGTAGATAAAGAAAATATGCAATAAAAAGTAAAAGAAAAAAACAGTACACACAGCTCTTTTTGTTGTTCTTTTTTATTAGATAAATTATTTATTTACAATTCAAATGTTGTTGAATTTCCTGGATCCCCACACACACACCTGAAAGTCTCCTAACCCATTCCCCCTCTCCCTGCTCAACAACTTATCCACTCCTGCTTCCCTGACCTGGCATTCCCCTACACTGGGGAATTGAGCTTTTTCAGGTCCAAGGGCCTCCCCTCTGTTTGATGTCCAACAAGGCCATTCTCTGCTCCATATGTAGCTGGAGCCATGGGTCTCTCCATGTATATTCTTTGGTTGGTGGTTTAGTCCCTGGGAGCTCTGAGGGTACTGGTCGGTTCATATTGTTGTTCCTCCTATGGCCCTGCAAATCTCTTCAGCTACTTGGGTCCTTTCTCTAGCTCCTCCATTGGGATCCCTAGGTGGTGTAGTCTCTTGATGGCCTTTCCCTCAGTCTCTGCTACACACTTAGTCACTGTATCTCCTCCTGTGGGTATATTGTTTCCTCTTCTAAAAGGACTAGAGTATCCGTACTTTGTTCTTCCTCCTTCTTGAGCTTCATTTGGTTTATGAATTGTATCTTGGGTATTCCAAGCTCTCTTCTGTCCTCCTATTCTTCCATGCACCCTTCCAACTTCCCCGTTCTGGAATTCCCCTATACTCTTGCACTGAGTCTTTCCAAACCAGGGGCCACTCTTCCATTCTTTTTGAACATCATTTAATTTGTGGATTATGTCCTGGGTATTCAAAGTTTCTAGACTAATATCCACTTATCAGTGAGTGCATTCCATGATTGATCTTTTGAGACTGGGTTACCTCACTTAGTATGATGTTCTCCAGCTCCATCCATTTGTCTAAGAATTTCATGAATTCATTGTTTCTAATGGTTGAATAGTACTCCATTGTGTAAATATACCACATTTTTTTGTATCCATTCCTCCGCTGAAGGACACCTAGGTTCTTTCCAGCTTCTGGCTACTACAAATAGGGCTGCTATGAACATAGTGGAGCACATGTCCTTATTGCATGCTGAAGAATCCTCTGGATATATGCCCAGTAGTGGTATAACAGGGTCCTCAGGAAGTGACATGCCCAGTTTTATGAGGAACCGCCAGACTGATTTCCAAAGTGGTTTCACCATCTTGCAATCCCACCAGCAGTGGAGGAGTGTTCCTCTTTCTCCACATCCTTGCCAACACCTGCTGTCTCCTGAGTTTTTGATCTTAGCCATTCTGACTGGTGTGAGGTGAAATCTCAGGGTTGTTTTGAGTTGCATTTCCCTAATGATTAATGATGTTGAACATTTCTTAAGGTGTTTCTCAGCTCTCCGAAGTTCTTCATGTGAAAATTCTTTGTTTAGCTCCCTACCCCACTTTTTAATGGGGTTATTTGGTTCTCTGGGTTCTACTTTCTTGAGTTCTTTGTATATATTAGATATTAGACCTCTGTTGGATTTAGGGTTGGTGAAGATCCTTTCCCAGTCTGTTGGTTGATGTTTTCTCCTTTTGACAGTATCCTTTGCCTTATAGAAACTTTGTAGTTTTATGAGGTCCCATTTGTCAATTTGTCAATTCTTGATCTTAGAGCATAAGCTATTGGTGTACTATTCAGGAACTTTTCCCCTGTGCCCATGTCCTCCAGGGTCTTCCCCAGTTTTTTTCGATTATTTTCAGTGTCTCGGGTTTTATGTGGAGGTCCTTGATCCATTTGGAGTTGAGCTTGGTACAAGGAGATAAGAATGGATCGATGCGCATTCTTCTGCATGCTGACCTCCAATTGAACCAGCACCATTTGTTGAAAAGACTATCTTTTTTCCACTGGATGCTTTCAGCTCCTTTGTCGAAGACCAAGTGACCATAGGTGTGTTTGTTCATTTCTGGGTCTTCAATCCTATTGCATTGATCCGCTTGCCTGATATTGTACCAATACCATGCAGTTTTTATCACTATTGCTCTGTAGTAGACTTTAAAGTCTTCGATATTGAATCCCCCTGAAGTTCTTTTACTGTTGAGAATAGTTTTAGATATCCTGGGTTTTTTGTTATTCAAGATGGATTGGAGAATTGCTCTTTCTAGCTCTATGAAGAACTGGGTTGGGATTTTTATGGGAATAGCATTGAATCTGTAGATTGCCTTTGGCAAGATGGCCATTTGAACTATATTAATCCTGCCAATCCATGAGCATGGAAGGTTTTTCCATTTTCTGAGATCTTCTTCGATTCCCTTCTTCAGAGATCTGAAGTTCTTGTCATATAGTTCTTTCACTTGTTTGGTTAGAGTCACCGCAAGATACTTTATGCTGTTTGTAGCTATTTTGAAGGGGGTCATTTCCCTAATTTCTTTCTCAGTCTGCTTATCCTTTGAATATATAAAGGCTAATGATTTGCTTGTGTTGGTTTTGTAGCCAGCCACTTTGCTGAAGTTGCTTATCACATGTAGGAGTTCTCTAGTAGAGTTTTTAGGGTCACTTAAGTATACTATCATATCATCTGCAAAATAGTGATAGTTTGACTTCTTCCTTTCCAATTTGTATCCATTTGACTTCCTTCTGTTGTCTAATTGCTCTAGCTAGGACTTCAAGAACTATATTGAAAAGATATGGAGAGAGGGGGCAGCCTTGTCTAGCCCCTGATTTTAGTGGGATTGCTTCAAGTTTCTGTCCATTTAGTTTGATGTTGGCTACTGGTTTGCTGTATATTGCTTTTACTATGTTTAGATATGGCCCTTGAATTCCTGTCCTTTCCAAGACTTTTAGCATGAATGGATGCTGAATTTTGTCAAATGCTTTTTCAGAATCTAATGAAATGGTCATATGTTTTTTTTTCTTTGAGTTTGTTTATGTAGTGGATAGCATTTATGGATTTCCTTATATTGAACCATCCCTGCATCCCTGGGATGAAGCCTATTTGATCATGGTGGATGATCGTTTTGATGTGTTCTTGGATTCGGTAGGCAAGAATTTTATTTAGTATTTTTGCATCGCTATTCATAAGGGAAATTGGCCTGAAATTCTCTTTCTTAGTTGGATCTTTGTGTGGTTTTGGTATCAGCGTAATAGTGGCTTCGAAGAAGGAGTTGGGTAGTGTTCCTTCTGTTTCTATTTGGTGGAATAGTTTGAAGAATATTGGTGTTAAGTCTGCTTTGAAGGTCTGATAGAATTCTGCACTGAAACCATCTGGTCCTGTGCTTTTTTTTTGTTGGAAGACTTTCTATGACTCCTTCTATTTCTTTATGGGTTATGGGTCTGTTTAGATGGTCTATTTGATCCTGGTTTAATTTTGGTAATTGGTATCTGTCTAAGAAAATGACCATTTCCTCCAGAGTCTCCTGTTGTGTTGAGTACAGGCTTTTGTAGTAGGATCTGATGATTTCTTGAATTTCCTCGGTTTCTGTTGTAATATCTTCGTTTTCATTTCTAATTTTGTTAATTTGGATACTTTCTCTGTGCCCTTTGGTTAGTCTGGCTAAGGGTTCATCTATCTTGTTGATTTTTTCAATGAACCAGCTTTTGGTCTTGTTGATTCTTTGTATGGTTCTCTTGGTTTCTACTTGATTGATTTCAGCCCTGAGTTTGATGATTTCCTGTCTTCTTCTCATCCTGGGTGAATTAGTTTCTTCTTGTTCCAGGGTTTTCAGTTGTTCCGTTAATCTTCTAGTGTATGCTCTCTCGAATTTCTTTTTGGAGGCACTCAAAGCTATGAGTTTTCCCCTTAGCACTGCTTTCATTGTGTCCCATAGATTTGTGTATGTTGTACCTTCATTTTCATTAAATTATAAGAAATCTTTGATTTCTTTTTTTTTTTTATTTCTTCCTTGACCAAGGTATCATTGAGTAGAGTATTGTTCAGTTTCCATGTGTATGTGGGCTTTCTGTTGTTTTTACTGTTACTAAAGACCACTTTTACTCCATAGTGATCTGATAGGAGGCATGGGATTATTTCAATCTTCTTATATTTGTTGAGGTCTGTCTTGTGACCAACTATATGATCTATTTTGGAGAAGATAGCATGAGGTGCTGAGAAAAAGGTATATTCTTTTGCTTTGGGATAAAAAGTTCTCTATATATCTGTTAACTCCAATTGGTTCAAAGCTTCAATTAGTTTCATTCTCTCCCTGTTTAGTTTCTGTTTTCCTGTTCAGTCCATTGGTGAAATTGGAGTGTTGAAGTCACCCACAATTATTGTGTTAGGTGCAATGCGTACTTTGAGCTTTAGTAAAGTTTCTTTTATGAATGAGGGCGCCCTTGTATTTGGGGCATAGATGTTCAGGATTGAGAGTTCTTCTTGTTGGATTTTTTCTTTGACCAGCAAGCAGTGACCTTCCATGTCTCTTTTGATGACATTAGGTTGAAAGTCAATTTTATCTGAAATTAGAATGGCAACTCCGGCTTGTTTCCTGGGACCATTTGCTTGTAGAATTGTCTTCCAGCCTTTTACTCTAAGGTAGTTTTTGTCTTTTACATTGAGGTGTGTTTCCTGTATGCAGCAAAATGTAGGGTCCTGTTTATGTAACCAGTCTGTCAGTATATGTCTTTTTAATGGGGAATTGAGTCCATTGATGTTAAGAGATATCAAGGAGTAGTGGTTATTGCTTCCTATCATTTTTGATTATAATTTTATACGTGTATGGTTATCTTCTTTGGGTTTGATGAAAGAAGCTTAATATCCTGCTCTTTCCAGGGTATAGTTTCCCTCGTTGTAATGGTGCTTTCCCCCTATTATCCTTTGTAGACCTGGGTTTGTAGAAAGACATTGTGTAAATTTGGTTTTGTCATGGCATATCTTGGTTTCTCCATCTATAGTAATTGAGAGTTTTGCTGGGTATAGTAGTCTCTGCTGGCATTTGTGTTCTCTTAGAGTGTGCATGAGCTCCGCCCAGGATCTTCTAGCTTTCATGGTCTCTGGTGAGAAATCTCGTGTAATTCTGATAGGTCTTCCTTTATATGTTACTTGCCCTTTTTCTCTTACTGCCCTAAGTATTCTTTCTTTGTTTAGTACATTTGGGGTTTTGATTATTATGTGACAGGAGGTATTTCTGTTCTGGTCCAGTCTGTTTGGAGTTCTGTGGGCTTCTTGTATATTCATGGGCATCTCTCTTTTTAGGTTAGGGAAGTTTTCTTCCATAATTTTGTGAAGATATTTGTTGGCCCTTTAAGTTGTAAATATTCACTCTCATCAATACCTATAATCCTGAGATTTGGCTCTCTCATTGTGTCCTGGATTTCCTGGATATTTTGGGTTACAAGCTTTTTGCATTTTGCATTTTCTTTAACTGTTGAATCCATGGTTTCTATGGTATCTTCCGCATCTGAGATTCTTTCTTCTATCTCTTGTATTCTGTTGTTGATATTTGCGTGTATGGTCCCTGATTTCTTCCCAAGGTTTTCTTTCTCCAAAGACAAAGGTCTCCCTTTGTGCTTTCTTAGTTGTTTCTACTTCTGTTTTTACATCCTGGAAATTTTTGCTCAGTTCTCTCATTTGCTTGTTTGTGTTTTCCTCTAATTCTTTAAGCGATTTTTGTGTTTCCTCTTTCATGGCTTCTGCCTGTTGATCAAGGTTCTCCTGTATTTCTTTAAGTGATTTTTGCGTTTCCTCCTTATTGTCTTTTGTATTCTCCTGAATTTCTTTCAATAATTTTTGTGTTTCCCTTGTAAGGGCTTCTAATTTTTGATCCATTTTCTCCTGAATTTTCTTAAGTACGTCCTTCATGTGTTCTTCCTGTACTAGCATCATGACCAGTGATTTTAAATCCAAATCTTGTTTTTCTGGTGTGTTGGGGTATCCAGGACTTGCTAATGTTGGAGAATTGGGTTCGGATGCTGCCATAATGCCTTGGTTTCTGTTTGTAATGTTCCTATGTTTGCCTTTAGCCATTTAGTTCTCCCAGGAGTTAGATGGTCTTATTGTCACTGGCTGGTGCTTCAACCTACTGTGGATCTTTAAGGTTATCTCTGCACCACTGGATGACTAGGTTCCTTCTGGCACAGATTACTGATATGCTGGCTTCCTCTTTTGTGTCTTTGGAGCCCTTCTCAGTCTTGTGTCAAGCAATGTTGTACTTAGGTTGGCAAGGTCAACCAGGTGTTCTCTGTCTGCTCTATTATGGAGGGAAGAAGTTGTGGTGGGGGTCACTCCCTCTGTTGATTCTCACATAGGACACAGGTCCTGCGATGGACTGGCTTGCAGATCAATCACCTATGTGCTTAGTTCCTGAGTGCAGGCAGACCCCTGGCGGTTTACACCACCAGAAATCTAAAGCTCAGGGTGGTACAGTACCTAGTGATCCTTTTGTGTCCCGGCAGGCAGTGAGTATGGCCGCGGGGCTTCTCTCCTTCCACAGCTTCCTGGGCAGGACACTGGCCCTGAGCGTGGGCTGGCAGACAAAAGTTGCCTAAGTGCTCAGTTCCTGAGTGTAGGCAGACCCCTGGCGGTTTGCACCACCAGAAATCTAAAGCTCAGGGTGATACAGTACCTAGTGATCCTTTTGTGTCCCAGCAGGCAGCGAGTATCCCCAAAGCTCTTTTTAACACGGGTATTTAGCAGAAGTTCATGATTTGGAAAGGCATAATAATACAGCATCATATTTTTTCTAGCCATTCTGATCTTTTGTTAATCACACCGAGGTGCAGAGAAAGACTATTGACTCAAATCCTCATTACCAAACTAATTAAAGCAAACATTTTTTAAAAAAAATTCACGTACCTCTGATGTCTCCCCGTAAAGATAGGGTTCAATAGTTCAGCACTGTATATAAGGAAAACAAGATTTCTATAGCTCAGGGTAGGTGACTTCCAAATGGGGAAGAGTTGGTGGGTAAAATAGGCATGGATACCAGAGAAGATCTATGTTGGCCATAATGGCAAAACAAGTTAGCCATAATAGACTGCTGAAAAGAAGACATGATGGCAAAGTGGTCATAACAAGGTAGACATTACAATAAAAAGTCATAATAACCTTTGGACACAAAGATAGAGTTGCAAGATGGTTTTAATAACTTTTAAAACAAATACATGATTGCTATTTCCTGAAAATGGGCAGTACAGGACTATCTGTATTTAAGGTTCTAGCTGAAGCCAAGCCAAATACTTGAGAAAGATAGGTTTAATCATAAACAGGAATTAGTCTAGTTTCTCTTTCCTACAAGATAGGTTTTAAACCAAAGATAGAGGAAGCTTTGTTAATCACTTTCAGGTGCTTTTAAGTGATGGATTTGAACATCTCGAGTTACCTCAATAAATCACTTGTCCATAACACAGACTTGTCAGTTTGCATTGAGAGTAATGTGAGAGAATATCCCTGTATGCCTGATTCTACTCTGTTAACTTCCGGATTTATCACCAAGCAATAGATAGATAGATAGATAGATAGATAGATAGATAGATAGATAGATAGATGAAAAGGAAATTAGGCACATTCACGTCCATTACACTGCACTCCAATTATGGACACAAACAATCAATATGATTTGGGCACAGTTGATATAATTTGGAGAAGATATAATTGAAATTTTCCTTCTTAATGTTATTACACCTACAGAACATCTTGCAATTAAGTGTCCCCCAATCATCCTCAAAATTAAATATCCCAAATGGAACTCATTATATACTCCTACATAAGCCATGTCCTCATGACTGTTTACCCCTCTCTATTATAGAGACCAGAGCTTTGATGCTTCTAAGTGTGCAATCCCTGGAGGATCTTTCCTTCCTTCCTTCCTTCCTTCCTTCCTTCCTTCCTTCCTTCCTTCCTTCCTTCCTTCCTTCCTTCCTTCTTTCTTTCTTCCTTCATTCCATTTTCATTCCTAAATCCAATCATTGAATGTTGATTGCTTTTGAAGTTAATTCTATGAATAGCTTTCTTTATATTGCAAATAAATATTTTAGATATCATTTGAACATACTAAAGAGTGAACAAAAGAACAAAACTATGAATAAGCTTATGAACAGGCTGCTGTTCCTACTCCATGTGATATAAGGCTATAATGATAAAAGACATTTCTCCTTATATAAGAATTTCTTTCAGTCTCTTAAATTATAATATCTAATGATTTATAAAATTCCTCTCAGCTGATTCTTTTAAATATAATGGTGTTTGGAAAATACATGATTGCTAGTTTAAATCTATAAGAATTCCTAAGGAAATTGATGGATAAATTGAAGGCATACATTGACTGAAGTACATCTTAGGAATATATATATATATATATATGTATATATGTATATATATACATATATATATATATATATGTATATATGAGAAATGTTATGTTTAATGAGATTTTTATAGTATATGTGTATCACATACACACATACTTATGTGTACAAAATGTTACAGAGTTGTGTTATTGAATTGAAAAATCAACACATAAACAACATGGGAAAATAAAAACAGCAGGTTTATTACTAGCAGACAAATAATTGTGGCAATGGATAAAATTTTAATGAATATATAAATATTCACAAAGCCCTTTGTCTCAAATCCTGTAGCTAGAAGCAGAGATGGTGTGTTCAAAAGAAAGCTATTAGATGAAATAAAGCATATTTTTTAGAACAAAACAGAAAATAAATTCTAAACTACATATAAAGGAAATTAATTCAGTTATTTCATAAACATTAGAGAAAAAAAACTCTGCATTTCCAAAATTTTATCCAAAAATTTATCACCTGCAATAAATAGTTTCTAATACCTTATCAATGTAATAAAATGTATTCTTTACTTGTTCATAGAAAGTCCTAAAACTTTATGTATACACATTGTCCTTGAACCTTTCTTGAGAATATGAGGGGCATATTTTTTCATAAGGAAAAGGGAAATAAAGTACTCATAGATTATTATCTTTATTATTTTTTATTTTATAAATTCTTTTTTATATTTCCCGGTTCCCCCCTCCCCATATGTCCCATAAGCCCTCTTCTCTCCACCCATTCGCCAATCACCTCCCTCTTTTTTTTTCAGACTTAATTTATTTATTTGTCTTGCATAAAAACCCCTATGTGGTAGCCACAGCTGGAGCCTGGATCCTCTGAACAGAGACTCTGGTGTGGGTTTTCAAATGCTGGATCAAGTCTTTCCAAGATCAGGGCCCTCTCCTTACTTCTTCATGGGAGTCATTTGTTATGCTAATTTTGTCTTGGGTATTCAGAGCTTCAGAGCTAATTAATATCCACTTATCAGTGATTGCATTTCATGTGTATTCTTTTGTGAGTGGGTTACCTCACTTAGGATGATATTTTCCAGTTCCAACCATTTGCCTCAAAATTTCATGAATTCATTGTTTTTTCTTGCAGAATAGTATTCCATTGTATAAATATACCACATTTTCTGTATCCATTCCTCCATTGAGGGACATCTGGGTTCTTCCAACTTCTGGCTATAATAAATAAAGCTGCTATGAACATAGTGGAGTATATGTCCTTATTGCATGTTGGGGAATCCTCTGGGTATATGCCCAGGAGTGGTATAGCAGTGTCTTCCGGAAGTGTCATGTCCAGTTTTCTGAGGAAATGCCAGACTGATTTCCAGAGTGGTTGCACCATCTTGCAACCCCACCAGCAGTGGAGGAGTGTACCTCTTTCTCCACATCCTCACCAACACCTGCTGTCTCCTGAGCTTTTAACCTTAGCCATTCTGACTGGTGTGAGGTGAAGTCTCAGGGTTGTTCTGATTTGCATTTCCCTAATGACTAATGATGTTGAGCACTTCTTAAGGAGCTTCTCAGCCATCCGAATTTCTTCAGGTGAAAATTCTTTGTTTAGATCTGTACCCCATTTTTAATAGGGTTATTTGGTTCCTATAAGTGATAATTTTATATGTTTTTCCAACATGATAATAGTTGTGTCTTTCAACATCATGATGCCTTTTATAAAGAATCAAGAAAAATATATGTATTTTGTTTTTAAGCCAAATAATATTATCTCTGCCTCATGCTTTCATGAATATCAGACTGCCCTAATTAGGGACATAAATGTATGAAGTTTCAGGAAGATTAATATGGAAATTAAGATTTGAAAGGATGTGTGGATTAAGCCCTAATCCAGTTTCTTAGGATTTAGAGTCTAATTAAGAAATCAATGTAAGTACCTGAACATTCCCAAATTATATTCATTTGACTGACACTTTTCTCTAGAATTTGTGTTTGGTGAAATAAAGACTTGTTACCCTTCAGTAAACAAGGAATATTTCCTTCATTTCTTCATACATGCAATAAACAAATAGTAGTGGAACAGCTATGAAGTTTCCAGTAAAGGAAACAAGAGGGCTTTCAAAGCAGAACCCTTCCAGAACAGACTGGAATGATTTGCAGCAAAAGTATTTGTAAAGAGGTTAATAGTTGGAGGCTTTTCTCACCTAGGCAGATTGTTGGAATAGAATTCAGGACTCATGAGTACTATAATTTAAACCACTCAACAAATTCATTTATAATAATTGCG
The DNA here is from genome assembly GCF_947179515.1 of Apodemus sylvaticus. Classification (NCBI taxonomy): domain Eukaryota; kingdom Metazoa; phylum Chordata; class Mammalia; order Rodentia; family Muridae; genus Apodemus; species Apodemus sylvaticus. Next base: position 44,072,368 of record NC_067495.1, read on the forward strand.
ATTTAATCTTGGGGAAGAGTTTTGATCTGTGAATTTTTCATATAGCATTGCATGTATACTTCAGATGTGAACTGAATGCATATTATTATTAAACAGCAGATGATTACAAAAGCATTCCTAATGTAGCACGCTAATCTGATAAAACGACTACCATTCCCTGAAGAAACATTCTGAGAAAGGTATAGGGTATGCAACAATTAAGCCATCAATTCATTTCCATAAAGAATTTCAAAAGGCTGCTTTCTACATTTTTCATGCCCCCCAAATTAATTTCAGGTTTGTCTCTTTTTAATATAGAGGCTATGCTTCTTCATCTCTTCTTGATATGTACATTTTATAAACACATTTTAAAGTTTAAAATGTTTCTATATATATGATAATAGTCTTTCATTTGGGATTTGGGTTTTGACTACTGATGTGCTTTTGTTAGTATCCATTTTGTGCAGTAATCAGCAGAGGTTATTGTGGTCACATGCTCCAGTTCAGGGATCTTGGTAGGGAGCAGGGAGACACCTACAGTCTTGAGATGGGTGTCTGGGAGCTGGGGTCTCTAAACCCACTCAGTCTTAAGAATTACCTGGCTTTTGTCCCAGCCTATACACAGACATTATTGGAAAATTTTTCCTATCAATTTTATAGGGTTCAAGATATATCCTATATCACCAAAAGTAATTTTTCTTATATTCTTATATGAGGAAAAATCTGTTCTCTTAAAATAGAGCTCATCAGCTCTAACACATTGGAACTATACAAGCAGTATAGCTGCAGCTTGAAATGTATTTTAATTCATTGGATGAACTCAGGAAAACTAGAAAATGATCTAACATTTTAATATTCTAAATTTATTTCATGAGGCAGAGATGGATGTTACTATCAAACTATTAGGAACAGTTTATTCCAGATGCCTAAGGGTTAGATTTTGTTTTCCAATGTTAAAAAGTCTTTTGTAGGTCCTACTTAGATAATTTCTGTATTTTTCTTTTGACATTTCCAATATCTCCTCATGTCAGAAGCCTGAAGTGCTGATATTTACGTAAGATTACTTAGGTACTTGGATATTTAACTATGTCTACAGATAATTCCTTAAAAGCTTCATTTTGTAAAAGTAAAATCCACCTTTCTATCTAATACACTGCTAATTTGAGTGTCTTCTCCAATTAACTTTTAAGGTTTTGTGTTAATATGAGATTATAGACTTATTATGTTTTAATGCAACAAATAAATCCAGAGAGTTCTTACTAATCCTTTAAAAGTCATTTTAAAATACAAACTAATATATGAGAAGAACACCTATACTTTCTTTTAATCAAGTTTTCTTTTACTTCTTTTATTATTTTACATTCCAGTTGTTGCTCCCTCCTGGTCCCCTCCCACAGTTCCTTATCCCATTCCTCTTCCTGCCTCTAAGAGGATGTTCTCCCACTGCCAGCCACTAGGCCTCCCAACTCCCTGGGGCCTTAAGTCTGTTGAGAGGTTGTATGTCATGGGTAATGTTAATATCAGTATTATATTTGTATATTTACTATTTGAAAAATGTATCACAAAAAAATTAAAAGAATTTTGTCACTGCAGTGAAGCAAATAGAAGTCAAATAGAGAATTTTAAAATTTATCTTTCAGAATACCCTTAAACTTTTAACCCCTTTGAGGAATTCTTTAACTCTCCACATCTTCTTTGTCTACCTTGTCAATATGCTCTGATGATGAGCCTATTATCCTTTATATTTGTCATAATGGAATAGTTTTCTTCTCTACTGTAAATTTTGTGACAGAAAAAACACCATCAGGTGTTTTAAGTTTAAGCTTAAGTTTAAGTTTAAGTTCTTATTTGAGTCAAGCATTAAGTCTAGGAGATAAACAAATTTTTAGAACAAATATGAAGGATATCAAAGGATGGATAAATAAGTGGTGTATATAATCCTTTTGTATAAAGTATTTTTTCAGTAATAGGAAGCCACTAAAATGCTCTTGAACTTCTATCAAACTCATTGCTGATAACAAATTGAAATGCGAGAACGAAAGTTGACATATGAGAAGAGTTTTCTTCCATATCAGTCTATCTTATTTCAATTGTTAGACTTTAGATTAGTTTATCTTTAGATTAGATTTTAGTGTGTTTTGATGGTACTTGATAATATGTTATTGTATGTATATGTTTCCATGTATATGCATGCATACATATATAGCATATGATCAAAAATACACAGGAGAAACTGCTAAAATAAAATGGGCATAGGACACAAAAAGGCCATCTCAGTACCTGTCTTGCAGGTAGGCCTTGAAATCCTAACAATCCCCCTGCTTCAAGTTCCCAAAATTGGGGTTACAGACAGGCCTAATCTACCACATCAGACATTTGCTTTGAGCTAGGGTCCCATGCAATCTAGGCTGATACTGAAATTACTCTATAGTCAAGGATACCGTTGAATCCCCATGTACTGAGATGACCTTTTTGTGTCCTATGCCCATTTTATTTTAGCAGTTTCTCCTGTGTACTTTTGAACATATGCTATATATGTATGCATGCATATACATGGAAACATATACATACAATAACATATTATCAAGTACCATCTATCAAGCCATGAGGAATCTATTTTTTCTTACCATTAGTATCATAGCCTGCTATTAAATTTCTTAATTTTTGTTCTTTATGTTGGTGGACAAAAATTGTGTGGTACAGTTCTAGTTACAGAATAGCAAGGGAGAACATCCCCCCTCAGGATACCTCAGAAGATACTTTTCTGTTCTGGGTAAGCATTGGTCATTGTATTTCAAGAAGGAAATCTCTTCATCTTTAAGTTTCGAGTCTAGTTGAATATTCTCAGAGGTCCCTACTTGAGTTACGAGATCTAATGTAGTTTTCCTTTATTTTTGGCATATTCTGTGCATTTCTTGTGTCTTGTTTATATTTTCTTTACCACTTATGTTATAGGATTATTTGGTTTGTTTGTCACTTATTATCTTGTCCTTGTAATAAACAGGATATTCTGGGAGAGTAGATTTCAGGTTTGTTTTATCTACTGTTTTGATTCCATTGTCTTGCTGAAATTATGGCATAAAACAAACAATTCACAAACATTAGTGGAATGAATTTGGTGTTTCTCACAACAGTAGCTGATAATTTGTAAGAATGTCCAATAATTCTTATTAGTACCCTGAACTTAACTAAGTTGAGTTCTTTTTTTTTATTCGATATATTTTTTATTTACATTTCAAATGATTTCCCCTTTTCTAGCCCCCCACTCCCCAAAAGTCCTGTAAGACCCCTTCTCTTCCCCTGTCCTCCCTTCCACCCCTTCCCACTTCCCCGTTCTGGTTTTGCCAAATACTGCTTCACTGAATCTTTCCAGAACAAGGGGACACTCCTCCTTTCTTCTTGTATCTCATTTGATGTGTGGATTATGTTTTGGGTATTCTGGTTTTCTAGGTTAATATCCACTTATTAGTGAGTGCATACCATGATTCACCTTTTGAGAGTGGGTTACCTCACTTAGTATGATGTTCTCTAGCTCCATCCATTTGCCTAAGAATTTCATGAATTCATTGTTTCTAATGGCTGAATAGTAGTACTCCATTGTGTAGATATACCACATTTTTTGCATCCACTCTTCTGTTGAGGGATACCTGGGTTCTTTCCAGCATCTGGCAATTATAAATAGGGCTGCTATGAACATAGTGGAGCATGTATCCTTATTACATGGTGGGGAATCCTCTGGGTATATGCCCAGGAGTGGTATAGCAGGATCTTCTGGAAGTGAGGTGCCCAGTTTTCAGAGGAACCGCCAGACTGATTTCCAGAGTGGTTGTACCAATTTGCAACCCCACCAGCAGTGGAGGAGTGTTCCTCTTTCTCCGCACCCTCTCCAACACCTGCTGTCTCCCGAATTTTTAATCTTAGCCATTCTGACTGGTGTAAGATGAAATCTTAGGGTTGTTTTGATTTGCATTTCCCTAATGACTAATGAAGTTGAGCATTTTTTAAGATGCTTCTCCGCCATCCGAAGTTCTTCAGGTGAGAATTCTTTGTTTAACTCTGTACCCCACTTTTTAATAGGGTTGTTTGGTTTTTTGGAGTATAACTTCTTGAGTTCTTTATATATATATTGGATATTAGCCCTCTATCTGATGTAGGATTGGTGAAGATCTTTTCCCAATTTGTTGGTTGCCGATTTGTCCTCTTGATGGTGTCCTTTGCCTTACAGAAACTTTGTAATTTTATGAGGTCCCATTTGTCAATTCTTGATCTTAGAGCATATGCTATTGGTGTTCTGTTCAGAAACTTTCTCCCTGTACCGATGTCCTCAAGGGTCTTCCCCAGTTTCTTTTCTATTAGCTTCAGAGTGTCTGGCTTTATGTGGAGGTCCTTGATCCATTTGGATTTGAGCTTAGTACAAGGAGACAAGGATGGATCAATTCCCATTCTTCTGCATGCTGACTTCCAGTTGAACCAGCACCATTTGTTGAAAAGGCTATCTTTTTTTTATTGGTTGTTTTCAGCCTCTTTGTTGAAGATCAAGTGGCCATAGGTGTGTAGGTTCATTTCTGGATCTCCAATCCTGCTCCATTGATCCTCCTGCCTGTCACTGTACCAATACCATGCAGTTTTTAACACTATTGCTCTGTAGTATTGCTTGAGGTCAGGGATACTGATTCCCCCAGACTTTCTTTCGTTGCTGAGAATAGTTTTAGCTATCCTGGGTTTTTTGTTTTTCCAGATGAATTTGATAATTGCTCTTTCTAACTCTATGAAGAATTGAGTTGGGATTTTGATGGGTATTGCATTGAATCTATATATTGCTTTTGGCAAAATGGCCATTTTAACTATATTGATCCTGCCGATCCATGAGCATGGGAGGTTTTCCCATTTTTTGAGGTCTTCTTCCATTTCCTTCTTCAGAGTCTTGAAGTTCTTGTCATATAGGTCTTTCACATGTTTGGTAAGAGTCACCCCAAGATACTTTATACTGTTTGTGGCTATTGTGAAGGGGGTCATTTCCCTAATTTCTTTCTCATCCTGCTTATCCTTTGAGTACAGGAAGGCCACTGATTTGCTTGAGTTGATTTTATAACTTGCCACTTTGCTGAAGTTGTTTATCAGCTGTAGGAGTTCTCTAGTGGAGATTTTTGGGTCACTTAGGTAGACTATCATGTCATCTGCAAAGAGTTCTTTTTTACAATAATAAAATTTATTAGTAAAAATGAATATTTTTAATATTCATAGATTCATAAATATTTAGTAAAGTTTAAAGAGAAGAAAAGGTAGCATTCTCAGATAACATTTTTTTTCTGCTTCCATGCTTGAGAAATGCCAGGAAAATTTTATTGCAATTACTGCGTAGACCCATTGCTTTGGCATTTCAGTTGTCATGATAATGTTAATTTTACAGCATCCATCATGAATTTAAAAGGGCAAATATCATGGTCCATTTGAAAGAAGTTTGGATAATTTACAAGAAATAGCAAAAATGTAGTCTGTACCAGACTCAGAATTCGTAACACTTCTAGTCATAAAACCATCTTATTTTCTTAACCTGAGACAATGAAAAGAAAATTTTAAGTTATTATCATCTTCAAAAGTCAGAAGTTTACGTTTTAAGAGATTACAAATTATTTATAAATGAGTGAGATGCTATACATAAGCAATTTTAACACCTGGATATATTTAAATAATTTATAGGTAGATTGCTCATTCATCAGTAAAATATTGTGTCTTAGTCCAAAATACTTCCACAAGATGATGTTTGAATTCTAAACTGCAGCTGTCAAGAAAATCTGCAATTAACAGTAGCATTTTATAATAACATATGTGGTGCCTTGAAGGACGATGGCCCCCATAGTCTCATGGGTTTAAATGATTGATCCCCAGTTAGGGAAATGCTTTGGGAAGGATTAGGGAGTATGGCCTTATTGTAGTCTGTATGGCCTTCTTTGAGAAGGTAGGGCGGTGTGGGTGAGCTTTGAGATTTCTTTGTTGTTGATTTTTTAAGAAAATGTCATTTATTTATACATGGAATGCTAGTCATCTGTTAAAAACAAGGACATCAGGAAATCTGTGCGCATATGGATGGAACTAGAAAACATCATCTCGAATGAAGTAACCAAGACTCAAAAGGTCATGCATGATATGTCCTCATTATAAGTAGATATTAGTCCTAATGTACAGCATACCAATGCTACAATCCATAGGCCAAAAGAAACTAAAAATTGGAGGGCCCAAGGAAGGCTACTTGAATCTCCCTCAGAAGGGGAAATGAAGTAGCCATCAGAGTTGGATAGGAGGAAAACTGGTGGTATAGGTGATAGGGAGGGGAATGAGGGGGATCAGGTGTAGGGAAAGCCAGAAAGAGAGGGCCCAGAGAGTAAAAGAAAATTGGTGGCAGGGACAGGGTCTCTAGGATGTGCCAGAGACCAGCCATGGGAGAGGCTCCAGGGAGTCTATGAGTCTCCTAGCAATGGGAGTTATGGAACTGGAAGTAGCTACCTCCTGTAGCCAGGCAGGACTCTCAGTGAAGAGATAAGGACAGTAAGCCATCAACATATCCTTTGGCTCAAAATTTGTCTTGCCCACAATAAGTGCAGGGACAAAGCTGAAACAGAGGCTAAGGTAACAGCCATGCAGTAACTGGACTTCTGAGATCCAATCCATGGGCAAGAGCCAATCTCCGACACTATTAATGATACACTCTTAATAACACTTTTATGCTTATAGATGGGAGCCTAGCATAGCCACCCTCTGAGAGGCTCCACCTGGCAGCTTACTGAGACAGATACACTGCTGCACATCCAGACATTGGATGAAGCTTGGGGGGTGTTCATCTGGAAGAGTTGGGGGAAGGATTGAGACACTAGGAAGGGATAGATATTCCATAAAATGACCAAAAGTCAACTAACCTGAAATCTCGGGGCCTTCTAGAGACTGAACCACCAACCAAAGATCAAACATGGGTTATACCTAGGTCCCACACATATATAATAGATGTACAGCTTGGTCTTCATTAGGGTCACTCAACAACGGAAACAAAGGCTGTCCCTAACTCTGTTGCCTGCCTGTGAACCCTATTTCCCTAACTTGTCTGTATCTGGTCTCAGAGGGAGAGGATGCTCCTAATTCTGGAGTGAAATGGTGGTCCTGTGTGGATTAGTATCCAGGGGTCCCTCTCCCCATAAAAGAGGAAAAGAGGTGGATGTAAGGAGAGGAGATACATGAGAATAGGACTGGCAGAAGATGGCAGGCTACTACTGGGAGGTAAACTGAATAAGTAAATTAATTAATAGAAGAAATGTTAACAAGGATAAAGGTAAATATAGATATATTCATTCTATTAATCTCTGCCTTTGTAACTATTTATAATGTTCCCAAACTAAAGGTTAAGGTAAACAGGAAAGGCATCTAGCCCTGTTACCATCTTTAATTTCAGACACCTATGGCATGAAATATAACTGTATTTCATTGCCATCTCAAATAGTGTGAATGAAGTTTTCATTCTGTCCTTACAGAACACAGTTAAATCACCTGCCTAAATAAAACAACACCCCCCTCTGTTGCTCCCAAGTGCCTCCCTGTCTCTGTAATTGACAATACTATTCAGCATGTTGCTCATAGTGATAACGTGGGAGTCATGCTTGACTCCTCTCTTTCTCCATCACATTCCATCCGCGAAGACATCATGACTCTGACCTCTTCTCACCACCTTGTTATTCTACACTGAGCTGTTTTAGAAAGCTTCTCACTAATCTTCTGGATTCTATGCTTGTATTCTGCTCTTATCCAACATAATTTTCCAAGTACATCATTTAATAATATTGTGTGAGGGTGTGGAGATCATACAACAGGTAAACGCACTTTCTGTCAAGACTGACAACCTGAATTAAGGCATTGAGTACCATGTGGAGGAAAGACAGAAATGATTCTTCTACACTGTCCTCTGACTTTCACAGATATACCACACCACATATGTACACATACACAATAAATAAATAAACCTAATGAAAATTAATTTCAGGGACTGGAGAGATGGCTTAGTAGTTGAGTGTGCATTGCTTTTCTAGAGGAACCAAGTTATGGTCCCAACACTCACATCAGTTGGTTAACAGATGCTTATCTTGCAGCTTTGGGAAATCTGATACCATCTTCTGGCTATGTGCCACACATATGGAACCATCTTATTTCCATGAAATCATGCCAATTAAGTTGGAAAGAAAAATGGCCACCTGGTGATTCACCTGTTCCATAGTGCTTTGAATGTTGTTTACATATCCAGTCTGTTAGTATATGTCTTTTTATTGGGGAATTGAGTCCATTGGTATTAAGAGATATTAAGGAATAGTGATTGTTGCTTCCTGTTATTTTCTTTGTTAGAGGTAGAGCTGTGTTTGTGTGGCTATATTCTTTTGGGTTTGTTGAAAAATTACATTCTTGGTTTTAGTAGGGTGTAGTTTCCCTCCTTGTATTGGAGTTTTCCATCTATTATCCTCTGTAGGGCTGGATTTGTGGAAAGATACTCTGTAAATTTGATTTTGTCATGGAATACCTTGGTTTCTCCATCTATGATAATTGAGACTTTTGCTGGGTATAGTAGCCTGGGCTGGCATTTGTGTCCTTTTAGGGTCTATATGACAGATGCACAGGATCTTCGAGCTTTCATGGTTTCTGGTGAGACGTCTTGTGTAATTCTGTTAGGTCTGCCTTTATATGTTACTTGACCTTTTTCCCATACTGCTTTTAATATTCTTTCTTTGTTTTGTGCATTTTGTATTTTAATTATGTGATGGGAGGAATTTCTTTTCTGGTCCAATCTTTAGAGTTCTGTAGGCTTCTTGTATGTTTATAGGCATCTCTTTCTTTAGGTTAGGGAAGTTTTCTTCTGTAATTTACTTGAAGATATTTGCTGGCCCTTTAAATTGGGAATGTTTGCTCTCTTCTATACCTATTATCCTTAGCTGTGGTCTTCTCATTGTGTCCTGGATTTTTCTGGACATTTTGGGTTAGGACCTTGTTGCACTTTGCATTTTCTTTGACCACTTTATCAATGTTCTCTACGGTATCTTCTCCACCTGAGATTCTTCTATTTATTGGATTCTGTTGTTGATGCTTGCATCTATGACTCCTGATTTCTTTCCTATGTTTTCTGTCTCCAGGGCTGTGTCCCTTTGTGATTTCTTTATTGTTTTTCTTTTCACTTTTAGGTCCTGGATGGTTTTGTTCAATTCCCTCACCTGTTTGGTTGTGTCTGCCTCTAATTCTTTAAGGTTTTTTTTTTTCTTGTTTTCCCTTTTGGGGCTTCTATCTGTTTACCTGTTTTCTTCTGAATTTCTTTAAGGGAGTTATTTATGTCCTCCTTAAAGTCCTCTATCATCATCCTGAGATGTGATTTTTAAATCAGAGTCTTGCTTTTTAGGTATTTTGGGGTGTCCAGGTCTCACTGTGGTGTGAAAACTGGGTTCTGATGATGTCAAGTAGCCTTGGTTTCTGTTGCTTATGTTCTTGCTCTTGCCTCTCACAATCTGGTCATCTCTGGTCTTAGCTGGTCTTGCTGTCTCTGACTGTGGCTTGTCCCTCCTGCAAGCATGTTTGTCAGTACTCCTGGGAGACCAGATCTCTATGGGAGGAATTTGGTTATGGAGGGCTGTGGCACAGGGTCAGCTCCTGTGTGCAGACAGAAACCAAAAGGATCCTGTCCCAGACTAGTCTTTGATTGCTATGTCCTGAGGGCTCAGGACAGGTCCCTCAGAGCAGAAGTGGTGGTCGCATCTGTGCTCATGGGTGTGTCAGCACTCGTGGGAGACCAGGTTTCTCCTAGTTCTATTTGCTTATGGAAAGCTGTGGCACAGGATCAGCTTCAGTCGTTGTGGCACAGGATAAGATCTGGGTACATATAGAAACTGAAAAGCCTAAGTTGAGTTGTTACAAAGAACAGAAAAAGAGAGGATTAAAGAGGGGAAAGGCAAAAGTAAGGGGTTTCATATATAAACCATAGAGTTAGACCCTTCTCTTGGTGTGAGAACAGTGAAATCAAAGGGTTTTGAGTATCCATTATGTGAATGCTAAAAACTAATCTGGGGAAATTACTAAAGTTTACTTTGAATATTAATTTTTTCTGACAATATGTAAAAGGAATACCATACTTTCATTATATATAATAGCTGGCAATTACATTTTATATGCTATTTAAAAATCAATATAATATGTATTTCAAAAGATCATTTTTACCAAGACTCATATGCATTGCTTCTACATGCTAATGATTACTATAAAACTACTTCTATACACCTGTGATTTGACTGAGTAATATATAAGTAAGTATAGATAAGGGTGAACACAGCCAGAAGATACAGTTCACTCTCATCTTCATCTTTTCCCAGAGTTGACAATATAGGGCTAGAAAGAACTTCAAATAAGGGAGAAGGCAAATTTGTAATTCAGAGTTTTAACACTTATCAGCTGAAAAATGGCAAACATAGGACATTTTCTTTAGCCTTTAATTTTGAAATCAAAAAGTAATTTGTTATTTTGTGAATTTACTGGAGTTACACAATGAAAGTGGTTGCAAAGTATCTGATGCATGTAATACATACAAAACAAGTTCCTTTCAATCCTGGACATGGTACTTATTTACAAGGACTAGGACCTGAAAGACAATGCATAGATAACAAACAAACCTACAAAGCTTACATTGTACCAACAAGCTTTGTTTGAAAACAAATAAAACAATGTCTTTTTTTATAACTTTAGCAATATCTACGTTTATCTCTCAATGCATATTAAAATTTGAAGGGAATGTGAGGGTGGAGAGAAGGGGAGGAAGGAGTGGGTGGGTGGATGGTGAAACACCCTCATGGAAGCAGGGAGAGGGAGCATGGGATAGGGGGTTTCAGGGCAAATTGGGAAAGGGGTAAAATTTGAAGCATAAATAAAAAATACGCAATAAAAATAAGTAAATGTATTCATGACTGTGAACATTATTAATAAGGTATTATTAATGTTAATATTTACTTAAAGTTTACAGAACGTTTTCATATATTTTAATTCATTGATCATAGTATCTATGGTCATGTCACAGACTAGCTCACATGTGATTTCAGAAAATGAAAAAAAATCACATAGATTACTCAACATTTTTATGATTCAGTTGTTCTGTCAATAAGATGGAAATGCAAATATGTAAACATATGCAATTATTATAAGGAATCAGTGAAGCATTGGGACAATATAGGTGGTTCCACAGCCATCATTCCTTTTCCATGCTTTGATTATGAAGAAGTGGCTTAGGTGGAGCTGGTGGTACAAAAAGAAGGACTGATTCAACCTTCACTTGTCATTGATCTGTCTCTACATCAATCTACCTGAAACAAATACACAATTGAATAAACTAGAGTAATCCATATTTCATGCAAAAAACACTTTGCATTTTCCCTCCCCTTCCAATCTCAGCAAGATGGCTATTCTCACAAAAGATGAGTTAGTACAGGTCAGTCCACAAAGCATGGTGGTTTAATTTCTTTCAATAATATTTATTGGTATGAGAAGACCTTAAGAATATATTTACACAATGGAATACTACTTAGCAATTAAAAAACAATGAATTCATGAAATTCTTAGGCAAATGGTTGGAACTGGAAAATATCATCCTAAGTGAGGTAACTCATTCACAAAAGAACACACATGGAATCCAGTCACTGACAAATGGATATTAGCCCAGAATCTCTGAATACCCAAGACACAATTCACATATCAAATCATTTCCAAGAAGAAGGAAGGACAGGGCCCTGGTCCTGGAAAGCCTTGATGCAGCATTGTAGGGGAATACCAGGACAGGGAAGTGGGAGGGGGTTGATTGGGGAATGGGCAGAGGGAAGAGGGCTTATGGTACTTATGGGGAGGGGGGAACCAGGAAAGGGAAATTCATTTGGAATATAAACAAAGAATATAGAAAATAAAAAAGAAAGCAAGAAAGCTGAGCAAGCCAGGAGGAGCAAGCCAGTAAGCAGAACCCTTCCATCAGCTCCTGCCTCTAAGTTGCTACACTGTATGATATCCTGTCCTGACTTCCTTTGGTGATGAACAACAATGTGAAAGTGTAAGCTGAATGAACCCTTTCCTCCCCCCCCCCCCAAAAAAAACCCAAATATCCTTTACTTGATGTGGAAGAAGGAATGTTAGACAGAGATAATGAAATATACTGAGATATAAACATAATGGGACCTTAAAGGGAAGGAGAGTCTTTAATTTAAAGCCTGGAGAAGAGTTTCATTAATAGAAAATGAGAGGAATGGGAATGATTAAGAAAGGGAGAGAGCTGGATACTATCACGAACCAGAACTGGGGGAGGAGGGCAAAAGAAACTCTTAAAAGAACAGCATTTCCCAAGGAGAATGCCCCAAGGAAGGGACATACCTGGGACAGGCACCCTCTCAGAGACAAAGGGGCAGGATAACTGGGAGGGGGGGAATCTTCAAGTGCGGACCAGGAGGAGGGGCAATATTTGGGACATAAATAAATAAAATAATTAATTAATAAGAAATAAAACTTTGGAAATGAAAAAAAGAAAAAGAGCAGCCTTCATCTCAAAACCAGAAGTATTCTCACTGAGGAGTCCTGCACCATTCCCCAGAAAAAAGAAAGTATCTGACTTTTAATAATTTTTAGTGGTTGTAGGCAGTTTCACTTCTGGTGATTTAGTTGATTTTGTTTGTTTGTTTTGGATTTGGTTTTTCCGAGACAGGGTTTCTCTGTATAGCCCTGGCTGTCCTGAACTCACTTGGTAGGCCAGGCTGGTCTCGAACTCAGAAATCCGCCTGCCTCTGCCTCCCAGAGTGCTGGGATTACAGATGTGCGCTACCACAGCCTGGCCGATTTAGTTGATTTTAATGTGAAAGAAAAGGACTATGCGGTTGAGAGCTATCAAGGCACAGCATAAGCTGATTCTGAACTTTCTCTCCTATTAACAGCTTCAGAGACACAATATTTGGCCTATGGGATCAGACACAAAGTACAGACCGATGATGTTCTAACACCTGTCTGAATCCCAAAAGTAAGCAGCCATCTTAAAATGTAATAATCAGAACCACTCATATTGTACTTCAATATTTTAAATATAAAAATTAAAACTAAATATCGTGATACACACCTTTAATTCAGAAACTGATGGGGAAGGTTGTAAGTGCTAGGCCAGCCTGTGATGCCTAATGAGACCTTGTACAAACTTCTTTCTCCCCTAAAATGATTGATACAAAATTTTAAGATGGAAATAACAGCCAGCGAAATTGCTTAATTGCAAACACATTTGCACAAAGACTGCCAACCAAAATTAGCATGAGAAACACTACCTCCAAAAGTTGTTCTCTAACCACTATAGATAGGTACATAGAGATGTGCTCATGTGAGAATACACATTCACATCCAAACTAAATAAATATGAAAAATAAATATAAAATTTGTATATAAATACATAACGTGACCTTCCACTTAGTAGTCACATTCACTGATAGGCTTTATTTTAATTACTGCCCATCCAATATTTAAATACTATATTACTGAAGAATTATTTACATGCTCTATTATCATAAATACTAATGCTTTCCACCCAGGTCAGTGTAAACCTGCTTATATTTGCCAAAATGTAGATTTTCAATCAATACGTTTTATCCAGTATACTCACTTCATCAAATTTAATCAAAGTATGTTCCAGTTCACTGTAGTGTGTGTGTACACACACACACACACACACACACACATACACACACATATATATATACATATACATATACATATACATATACATATACATATACATATACATATACATATACATATATATATATATGAGACTTTAAGACCTGTACTTGGATTTTTATGAGCCTAGTTTTCTCATTAAGTAGGGATAACTGTAATACACCATAAATATATTGTGAACAACACAATACATCAGCATGTTTAATAAAACCTTTTGGCTTGTTTTTGTATATAAATGTTATTAGAAGAATATTTGAAGTCAAAAGTTTTTCTGTAGCACTGATCTGTAACTTCATCCTCATTGGTTGCTGTAGCAGCCATTTGTTTCAAATGTTTTTATTTATTTAATTTTTGTCCTTTCAGCAGGCATTAGGATTTTTTTGTTTTGTTCTTTTTAACATCATTTCCACATGTTTAATCAGAAGATTTAAAACACTAATCAATAAATCCGTAGCCTATAGGTGTAGCCTTTAAAACCTGTCCTTTCTTAGGCTTTATAATGAGTCACTGGGTTGTTTCCTCTTAAAATGCTTTTCTATGACTCCCTCAGTGTTCCGCTGAGGTGTTATATCACTGTCTTTAATGTTTGTTTCCAGAGTCAAATTCTTTTACTGAAGACAAATATTCTCTTACTTTATTCATAGTGTTTTTTCGATGATGCTTTTTATTGTTTTATATGAAACAGGGACTCACACTGTACCTCAACATGAAATGAAACTCACTGTGTAACACATTCTCATCTTGAACTCTGAGGAATCCTCCTTCCTCAGCCTCCTAACTACAGGGCTTATAGATAATATCTCCATTCCTAGAGGATAATGATACTTGATGGTTGGATAAGCTCTTTCAGAAGGAAGAAAATCTTGTTTTGGTTGTAATTTGTCCTGATTTGCCATACTTATGCATTTATTAATTTGTTTAATTTAGCCCATCCCGAGGCACGATCAGATAGCACATAGCTGTTTTGGTACTTGATAATCAAAACCACAAGGGGGTGGGGGGTAAAAGATGACAAGAGGGAAAGATAATAGTGAGTTTATTACTGAACTTGATATCGGGATGGAAAGCTGAGTTCAAAGCTCAGAGGCATACTAAAAATGACCTTAAATATACGTCTGAAGGACAGAAACAAGGAAAATTTATCTCTGGTTCCTGTTGTTTCTTGTCTGAGGGTCACCAGGAACATCAGATACCTTTGTATAGGATGAGTATGTTTCCATGGCATTGGAGAATCCTTAAGGTAGAAACACTCAGACATGCAGTGGGTGCTTGACCTAGCAGACCTTCAGCACGATTGAAGAATGTCCATCACAGAACTGATAAAGTCAAAGGTATGCCTGCTGGGATCAGATGTGTCAGCTACAGAGCATAAACTGAATTTACCAATTATCCAGTGCCATGATCTTCTTTGACAAGGAGATGAAATGAGGCTCTGTCTCATTGTTGTTGGATCCTTCACATCTGCTGGGTGATTTATGTGGTTTCATTTCATTTTGCAGTTATTTTAGTATTTGAAAGCCCTGTCGCCTGGTGTGTGTCTGTGTGTGTGTGTGTGTGTGTGTGTGTGTGTGTGTGTGATATAAATTGTGATGAAATCAGGTGATTTTATTCTAAATTCACAGCTTGAAGTTATATGAACATAGCAAATACTCCAAAACTACTTCTTTGAAGGACGATTTTTAAATGGATTTCTGTTTTATGGAGATACATAGTAACTGCAATAGAGTCCTTCAGCATGAAAACAAATTCTTCAAAGTTCAACAGTGACTGACAATGATTTGTACAAATAGAATTGCCAAGGAAAATGTTACCAGAGGTCACTTTTAGACTATGTGAACAATCATTTTTCAAAACAATATTCCAAGCTCCCCTCCAGAATGAAGCCTCTAATCTCCTGTGATTATTAAACTTCTATCTCTCAAGGCAAAAACCTGTGAAAGCTCAAAGAGCAAACATTTCCAGGGAAACAAATGCCCTCTTTCCTTTGCATTGACAGGTATTATCTTGTCAATCACTTGAACACATATGTTATTTCAATATTTTTATCAAACAGGTAAAGCGATTTCTAAGATGTTTATATAATAAGCCTAAACAACTATGTTTATTTATTCCCATTGAGTAGAAGCCACTGATAGACTCCTCCTTTTTTGCATTTTCCCAAGAGATAACCACATACCTTATTTTGCTTTTCATGTTCTTGCCACATGTCACTGTATTCCTAAATAACTATTTTTCAACATGATTTTGTACTTCATATATTTGGAATCATATTGCATCTATTCTTCTGGGAATAAATGTTAGTTTCATATATATCTAACAGCTATTTTAAAGTTAGCCACTGCTAATGGTAATTCTTTAAAAACCATTAAAACTTTCTTTGGAGAGCAAGAAAATATGTACATGGAAGATAATGACTTTACTGTTTAATTTTACTAGTCATTATTCAGGTTCATAAAAAAAAAAAACTACAGCATGAGCTGGGCGTCGTAGTAGACACATGTAATTAGAGCAGTCACAAAGCTGAAGCAGGTAGATCCTGAATTTGATAATAATCTTGCCTATGTAGTGAGTTCAAGGCCAATCCAGGCAATGTAGGAGACCCTGTCACACAAAGAAACACACTATAACAAATTCATCTGTACCTGAAAATAGTATATCTGATCTTAATGCTATCAATTTGGACTTTTAAATAGGTTCAAGAGAGACTTTGGGGACTTTAGAAGTTGGACTGAATGCATTTCTGCCTTACAGTATGGCTAGAAGCCTATGGTGCACAGGGAGTATAAAATAGTCGTTAGTATAGAAATGCCCCTCATAGATACATAGATGTGTTTGAATTCTTGGTCACCAGAGAGTGGCACTATTAGGAGGTATGTGCTTGTTGGAGGAAGTGTGTCACTGTGGAGTAAGCTTTGATGTTTCAGATGCCCAAGTCAGGCTTACAGCCTCTCTCTTCTTGCTGCTTGCTGATCCAGGTGTAGAAATCTCAACTACTTTTCTAGCACCCTATCTGCTTGTATTCTGCCATGTTCTCTGCTATGATTATAGTTGCCTATACCTCTGAACCTATAAGCCAGCTTCAATAAAATATTGTCCTTTTTAAGAGTGTCCATGGTCATGATGCCTTTTCACAGCACTGACTATGATATTTGTCTGTTGTCAATTTCCTGAAATTATTCATTTAACAAAATTTCCCTATTAACTATATTCAGTTGCTTATTAAGATATATGCATTGCCTTTGCATTACAAATATAGAGAACATTTTGTGGGCAAATTCATACAGATTCTGTATTGTTTTAATTTGTTTCATAGTAACATCGCAGAAAACAAATCAAATAATCAGTTTAGTTTATAATTTGCAGAAACTATATCTTTTTCTACAAAATCTGAATTTTTATTACTGCATTAAGAAACTAATGTGGCTGGGCTCCATAGCACATGCCTTTAAGTGCAGCACTAGGGAGACAGAGGCATAAGGATCTCTGCGAGTTCAAGCCCAGCCTGGTCTACAAAGAGAGGTCCAGGAAAGTCAGGACTACACAGAGAAACCCTGTCTCAAATAATTTTAAAAAAGAGAGAAAAGAAAAGAAAAGGAAAAAAAAGAAAATAATAGAAACCAATGTGTTGTTGGGCATCATGGAACAGATTGGTAATACCAGCATTAGGAAGGTAGAGTCGAGAATTACTTGTTCAAGTTCAGCTTTGAGTACATAAGACTCTATGTCATAACTAAATAAATAAACAAATAAGCAAACACAAATAGTATAAAATGCACAAAAAGAATTTACCCATTTTGTCATTAAGAAAATAGTCAAATCTACATTTTATATAGTGAAAAATCTTCCCATTATCACCACTGAAATAATAGATAATATAAATTCACTTATGGAATGACTATGTATGACATTGTACCTTGCTTTAATATATATTTTGTTCAAATTACATAGTACTGCATGCATTCATTGAATATGCAGTAGCATTTCCTGCTAAAAACTATTACGACACTAAACTATTCCTTATGTCATATATTCCTATATTCATACACTGAAGTCATTTTAGCATTATAGTTCTACTAAGGCTACTCTTTAAGCAGGACTACACATCCTGCCTGAGAATGTCAAGACTCTGTTTGAAAAAGAAGGAGTAGTTAAGTAGCCTTGGAGTCACCCTTATTTAACTAATCAGACTCCTGAAATAGAATGTCAGATGCAATTAATCCTTTAACCTAACAAGTTTCAGAGATGACTACATCCATTTTTTCTAAACTACTTATGTAAGAAATTCAGTCAACCTTTTGATATTTCTTATGGAAATTCACAGAATGTTCCACTACATGCTAAATGTATAGATAGTATTTACTTAGGTACTATAGATTCATGTAATTGACATGGCACAGAAGTTTTCAAATATTAACTATCTTCTGAACTTTGTTTATGTGAATATGAAAAAAATCCTTTGTGGTATTTGAGATCTTACTCTCTCAGAGATTCAGATGTGAAAGTATTTTTAGAATGGATTCGTGAGGCATCATTAGTTGGCAATTATAATTATATTCGTGTTGATTGACAGCAAGTGTTGGTCTTACTGAGACTGTTTGTGCATCAATATGATTCTGGTTAGTGCTGGAGATAGACTCCTTATATGTAACATTTCATGACGGGGAATGATTAACTTCAAGTAATTTTAAATCTACCAACAAAAAGATATAGAAGCTTGTATTAAATGATACAAGGTTGTTTTTGCCCCAGTCTTTTAATATTTCTATTTTATGTTTCAATGTGGAATTAGGTTATTATCAAGTTAGTGTTTTGCACAACGGGTAGTTTAATGTTTTGAGTCTTACATGTTTATTAAAATTACAAGTGTTTTATTTTGAAAAGAAGGGGTGGGATAGAAAGGCTATAAACATTCTGATGATTCATAGTTTTCATGAGAATGGGAATGTACAATTCTGCTATCCTGCATGATAGCATTAGAGTTTAAAATATGAAAAATTATAATAGTGCTTGATATTACTGACACCTAGTAAAATGAAGTGTTTTATATAACTTTACATAAAGCTTTATTATTGATTAAAATATACATTAAAATTTATTTACATATTTGGTCTTTCAAATTGTCACAGATAATTCATTACTATAGGACGAATTATCTCCTTTCTGACCATTAATACCAGGTTAAAGTGAGATTCTTTGAAGAGTCAATCATGGTGGTGGCATGCCTTTAATTCTAACATTTGAAAATTTGAAGGAGGAGCATCTAAAGCTCAGAATTATCCTGAGCTATTTAGAAAGAGTATTTCTCAAAATAATGGTAACAAAATAATGATAAAACATTCTAGGAAATAGAATACTGTGGAGCAAGGCAAACAGTGTGAGATTCAGAGTGGACAGTTATATAACATATGGATATGTGAGCTATAAATTTCTTTGAGTAGGTGTCTGAGTTCATACCTAATTGTATTTACAACCCAAATGAATGGATAAAGAACTGATCATTTCCTTTGTTTGAATGTTTCTGTGAAATAGCTAAATCCAATAAGCATATTCAATTGAATCTGTATGCAATTGAAATTTTCAGATCTCTGAGGGTTCTATATTAATAAGTATTCACAACTGTTTTATCATTTAAATTTTATGTTAATTTTTGTAATTGGAATCTTCTTCAGTGTTGTGAAACTTAACTATATGAAACATTTCCTTAGTGGTCTTGTTACACATTCTAAAATTCCTTTGTGCTCAGGTATTAATGTCTGAATTGTTGACAGAGAATGTAGTCATAAAAATTTAAACGCCTTTGTCAGAAAAATGTTTTTGAAGGAAGAAAGAACTTCAAAGATTGATCATTCCACCCTCCATTAGTATTTCATACAAACAAATACTGAGATGCATTTTCCTTCTAGACCTGTATGTACATGAAAAATTGACAGATCTTATAATGGGAATTAGAGAGGATGAGTCTATGACAGGAGAGAACTTGAGCTTTGAAGGGCTTATTAATCAAGATCTGATGTAAAAGGAAGCTGAACGGATTTTAATAACAACTAAAGAGCAAATTTGATTCCTGACCTTACACTGATAAATCAGTCATAAGAATAGCGACATGTTTTTGAAATTAAAGACTAAAAGTACTGTGAAGTAGCTTTGCAAGGAAGAATTTGCTCAAGATATTTTACAAAATGAAATGACTTTCATAGTAATTATTCTACTCATGGCGAAGTTATGTCAAACTTTCCTTATAAGGTCAGATAATATTCAATAGGACATTTGCTCATAAATTTATAAACATTATAATGTTGTCATTCTGAAGGGCAAAGGACAACATCATTTTTGAATAAATGCCTAGAACAAGACATTTTTAAATTTTCTAGAAGTTGTAGGCCTTAGTTCATTTAAATGTATACAATAACCAATGCTCTGCCCTATTTTTATTGCCATTCTAATAAATTATTCATGATTATAATATTTATTTAGACTTATTTTGGTTGCATGATTGATTTGGCTTAATCTACAAATTAGTGTGTTCCCCATAAGCCTTTGCAATTCTATATGCCACTACCTTCTCTTTCAAAGTGCACTGTAATAGCATTATAGCTGATGTCCCTCTTATTTTCTTGCCTCCTTCTACCTGCTCTATTTACAGCATTTGATACAACCTTTTTAAAAGGTCAATTAAATCATCTCACTTCTTCATTAAAACTATTCTGATTCTACTAAGAATCAATTCTAACCCTGTTATTTTGAAATATGTATGGACCATGTCTTTCTTTCAAATTTCGATATATAATTCTTTTTTTTTAATTTATTGATATATTTATTTACATTTCAAATGATTTCCCCTTTTCTGGACCCCCACTCCCTGAAAGTCCCATCAGTCCCCTTCTCTCCCCCTGTCCTCCCACCCACCCCTTCCCACTTCCCTGTTCTGGTTTTGCTGAATACTGCTTCACTGAGTCTTTCCAGAACAAGGGGCCACTCCTCCGTTCTTCTTGTACGTCATTTGATGTGTGGATTATGTTTTGGGTATTCCAGTTTTCTAGGTTAATATCCACTTATTAGTGAGTGCATACCATGATTCACCTTTTAGTCTGGGTTACCTCACTTAGTATGATGTTCTCTAGCTCCATCCATTTGTCTATGAATTTCATGAATTCATTGTTTCTAATGGCTGAATAGTACTCCATTGTGTAGATATACCACATTTTTTGCATCCACTCTTCTGTTGAGGGATACCTGGGTTCTTTAATAACTTCAATGTGAAAGTGCAGTAATTCCTAATGTACTTCAAAAAATTAATGAACTGTCACACATAACTTTTAAAGGCATCAGTCCCTTTAGCTTGCATGACTAACCTTAGGATTATCCACATGTCTTCTTTGTGTATAGTGTCATCGCTGAACTTTCCACTTTAATCTATAAATATTTATTCTATTTAGAAAAAATAGTGTAGAATTTAATGTGATATGAGATATACTCCAAATCTTAATCTAGACTTACTAAAATCCATGTTCATATTTTCATCTACAATGTCCTTAACTGTCAACGAACATATCTACTTAAGGATCAAGTAAATGGATAGATTTAGGAAGAGGAATTTATTATTATCATACATTATTGGGATGGTCAGATAACTGTGATTTTTCCAGATTGTTGAAGTTATCAAGGAACTAGCTGCAAAACTACATGATAAAAGAATATCCAGTCGTAATCTATGCTTGAATAAGAAATACATGGTTTAATATTGTACTAAATGGACACTGAGTCACCAACCAGGCAGCATACACTAGCTGGTCTGAAGCCCCTAAGACATATACAGCAGAGAGCTGGCTGATCTGGCCTCAGTGAGAGAAGCACCTAGCCCTTGAATGACTTGAGGTACCAGGGAGGAGGGAAGTCTAGTGGGGTTAGGGTGTGTGGTCATCCTCTTGAAGATGGGGAAGAAGGAATGGGATGAGGAACTGTTGGAGGGTAGACTGCAAGAGGGACAACAACTAGACTCTTTAAAAGTAAATAACAATAATGATAATAATAATAAATACTGTGTTCAATGACAAAAGTATATGAAGAAATATAATAGAGAAGCAATATTATATCCAGAGAAGCATGTTGTGGTAGCAGTCAGTGTGTTGGAAACATAAGAAAGATATATTAAAAAATAAATCAAAGATTGAAAGACTAGATTATGGATTTAAAACTTTTAATTTACCTGAAGGGATTCAGGTACAATCCTGGAAGGAAATCACAGAGCTATTGGGAGGTGGAATAGGCAGAACCAAATGAATGATATTAACTGCAGAGGTAAAGGAGATAAAAGAAAATAGATGAAACCAGAATTATTCCTCACTGGAATATATGCAGAGCCTATATGCAGAGGTCTGACAAAAGGGACTTAATCATTTTGATACTCTTAAAATATATACATTATGCTTTTGTCCTATAAGAATTTACAGTTAATTTATTATAAAATTAATATAAGGATTGGTCAAAATACAAAAATACATCTTATAAAATACAAAAAGGCAACATACCTATGTATCATCATATTACCTTTTTATACATTTTCATACATTTTAAACCTAACTACTTACACTATTGTAAAGCTGTTATGCAGAAAATAGTAGATAAAATTATGTGACAAATATGCAGTCATCATCCTCCAGAATGGACCACTTTGCCATACTCATTTTCAGATGCTGTATATTGATCTCTGATCTTATTTTTCTATACTAAGCATATGTATCTGAATGTTATTTTAGCATTTCCGTATAATATCATCAGTAAAGCAATGACCATGTTTAAAACGTTTATGGAATTCTTTTAAAAACAGCTCCTTATAATGTTAACACTGCACATTATTATGTGGAATTTGGTTTTATGATGGATATTATTTCAGTGTTATGCAATTTCTCCTTAGGCAATATCAAAAACACAATTTATATTTCTAAACAGTGGCTAAACTTAAAACCCATATTTAATCATGTATGTTAAACGTTATAAACAGCAAATTTCCTTTTAGGCCTTGTAGTTTACAATGTAACAATTTTGAAGGTATTGTTTCACCGTTTCATATAAGCACTTTCAAAATGTCAACATTTTTAAGAAAGAAAATCATCCTTGTAGTGTGTACTAACTCATTTATCTTTTATATTTTTTGACTTTAAAATTATAACAATTAGAAAGGTTTATTTTAAGGTGAATTTAAATATAACTTTATAGCACATTTTGTAATATGCATTTTTCTGAGTTAGAAATTGTAAATATTAATATTGATTATGACACAATTATACTATGACATATAATAATCCATTCTGAATTAATGAATAGCTGTTGTTTAGGATGGCCTTTCCTTTAATCTCTGCTCCATACTTTGTCTCTTTCTCTCCTCCCATGAGTATTTTGTGCCCCCTTCTAAGAAGTACCAATGTATCCACACTTTGATCTTCCTTCTTCTTGAGCTTCATGTGGTCTGTGAATTGTATCTTGGTTATTCTGAGCTTCTGAGATAATATCCACTTATCAGTGAGTGCATGCCATGTGTGTTCTTTTGTGACTGGGTTACCTCACTCGGGATGATAGTTTCTAGCCCCATCCATTTGCCTAAGAATTTCTTGAAGTCATTGTTTTTAATAGCTAAGTAGTAATCCATTGTGTAAATGTACCACATTTTCTGTATCTGCTCTTCTGTTCAGGAACATCTGGGTTCTTTCCAGCTTCTGGCTATTATACATACAACCCACAGTAAATGCACAGGAAATAGTATGTAAGGGTAATGTGTATTTGGAGAAGATGTACTTTATTTACTTGCTGAGTTAAGGAATTGATAAGACTCATGGGCCTGCTTCCTTTATTTTGTTTCCATATACGTTCAAGTCTCCATGTAATCCCTATTTTCTTGTCTGCTCTTTGATTGAATGTTTATAGTAAGACTATTTTTTAAAAATCACACAATAATAATAATGGTGAATTTGTCAATGTTTCCTTGTACTTTTGCCAGTTTTACTAGTCACATATGACAGTTGTTATATTTTCTTTTCAAATTTTAGTTTAAGTTTGTAGTAACCTATTTTGTCCTTCAATAGAGCTTCTACACTTCTTTGCTCAGTACTTATCAGTGTGTTTTCCCATATTTTTGGCATCTTGTATGACAAATTCAAGCACACTTAAACTAATATAGCATGACATGACAATGTTGCTTTTGTTGAGGAATTAATTTGTGTTTGCAGTATGCATAAATACATTTTGGTTATCTCATCATTTTTTATGTGTTCTCTGCATCTTGCTTTTTTTCTGTTTTTCTTTAACTTTTTCTTGCTATTATTTTTTTTTAAAAAAAAACCCTTATAAGTGATTCTTTGTGCCTTTCACACCATGTAACCCAGTCCCACACATCTCTCTATCCCTTTGTACCACTTGCCTTTTTAACTGTCTCAGCCCCAAAGAAAGTAAAATAAGATAAAATAAAAATATCTTGTGGGGGAAAAAAGAGCTATTGTTTAGGGAGCTGGGGTTTTAGCTCAGTGGGTAAGAACACTTACTGTGCAAGTAATAGGAACTAAGTTGAAATGCCCAGTACTCTTATAAAAGTCATTTGGTGACTGCATGTAAGTAATATGTAAGGGACAGAAGCAGAAGGATGTGATGAGCTTGTCACCTTAACAACCTAGCCATAAAAGCAAGGCTTTTGTTCACTGAGATGACTAGTTCCAAGTTAATAAGGATGAGCATGACATTGGAAGACATCAAAGCCATCCTTCTCTGGCCTTCATATGACATGCATCATACACGCACATATGCATAAACACATACATGAGCACACACTAGCTACTGTTTGTCTTTTTGCTATTTTTTTATAACAAACATATTTTCACTGTCATATGAAGATGATCTTCTAATTCCCATATCTACTATCTATTTCCATATCCCATATAACTTCAGGCATATCTACAACAAATATTTCCATACTTCTGGCTTAATTGAATATTAATGAATAATACTTGACAGTTTTAATAAGACATCCTCACTTTGAGTTGCTTTGGTTTTTCTTCCTTGTGACACTTAGGCCTAGTAGTCCAAGAAAACTTCCTTTGCTTCATTTTTATATATATGATGTGATTTATTTACATAAGAAATATAATATTGAAGTACAATATTGAACTATTCATTATGATCAATTTTCAAAAGAAATCTAGCATCATAGAGACTATGATTGGAAGATACCTTTCTCTTCATGTAACTTCTCTTCCTCTTCCTGCTCCTCCTTCTCTTCCTCCTTGAGACAGAATTTGCTGCATCCACAAGTTGTATTATAACTTTAAACCTCTTTAGACTTCCAATTCATGTATATGCAGCTGTTCTTGAAACCACAACTTTGTCCCCCTCCACATTTTAATATTTATGATTACTATTCCTATCTATATGCTTCTATAACATGTTTATATTGTGGCAAAGATTTTTAGATTTTTTACCAAAACCCTATGAAAGGATAACATGTAAGACATATTTCAACTTAAAGCATACACACACATACACACAAGAATTCCATGTTTCTCTGGATTAAGATAAAAACTGAATCAAGATAATTTTATAGCCAGGGATTTCCAATTTTTTTTATATTTCAGCAAACAAATTTAACACCAGAATGTCTCTACATAAAAAGTAAAATCAGAGCCTATAGAATTTAGCAAGGACTTTAGTTGAGTTTCAGATCCACTGATAGACCTACACTCTTAACTTATTTATGGCATAATTTGGCAACATAGAATTGAAGGGTCTTCTTCAAATTTATTTGGCTTTATTACATCAGACTCAGTATGCTAATCTAGAATATTTTACTTTGGCATTACATATAAAATTTTTCTATGATATAATACTTCATAAAGATAGGACCCTAGAATGAAAAATTACAAAGTAAACTATGGAGATGATCAGTTCACACTAGAAAGTGAATGATGATTTGATAGATATTAAAATGTAGAAATACTGAATGTATTGTACAGAAATACTGTACTGAATGCATATAAAAATAATTATTTTATTTGATCCAGGGATGGTATTTCAGAATTCAGAGAATATGTTACCAAATTGTATACTTTTCAAGTTGTGCTAAATTTCAAGAGTTTTGTAAATGTTAACCCTATCATTCTATTATTTGCCTGCTCACAAGTTAGGGATTTTAAAACATTTTATCTGTTGATTAAAACCTAACCCCTGTGAATAGTACCTAGCATATACTGAGCAATCAATGTGAATTTGGCAACTCATTAAGGAAAGAGGTTTCAGTTAAGAACTTTATGCAAATGTGGCAAAAATGTATCCTGGGTCTGAATCAGTTGAATGACTTCCCATGTAAGTATTTGTGTGTGTGTGTGTGTGTGTGTGTGTGTGTGTGTGTATGTGTGTGTGTATGTGTGTGTGTATTTGTATCAGAGAGGCAGAAAGCTAGTTTATACTGTCTGGCTTGATACTCAGGGTCCAGAAAACTCAAATAAACTAGAATCCTAATTTTATGTTTCAGATCCTTGCCACTCTATTCTTCTAAGTAGAAATATATGAAGAACCATTTTATCATTAATTAAGCAAACGTTCGGTAAAAACATGTCCCTTCATGTGAATTATTTCTTATCAAGGTCTAAAGTCAGGCTGAAATATACTGTGAAAACATGAATGTGTATCAACTATTCTTCAAAGAAATTTCACTTTTGAATTATGGACAGAAACCCTTAACACAATTCTCCAGTGGACTATGTGATGATATTTAACAGGAATATGCTTCATTTCCTTGACAGCCTCTTTATATTTGTAGAATACTGTGAAAATCTCATTACATTTTCATTTACTGTTCAAAGTGGAGGAAGGTTCAGAGGGGAAGACTAATTAGAAAACTGGTTGCTTATAATCCATTACACTAAGCATACTAAACAAAGGTTATACTCTCTTAATATTTATTCACCACTCTTTTAACTATTGCAGAGTAAAGAAACAAGAATGACTTGTTTTGAACTTAAAATGGAAATGTTTTAATATAAAACCCAGAGAAGCCTTTGGATACATCAAATTCTACCACTTGAATTGTATATAGAGAGCCAGATTACAAATATTCAAAATTGTTAAAACAAAGGAACTGCATGGTATTAGATAAAAGCTGGTAAATCAGAGGGAACATTGAATGTATTATTTTCATTTATTATATAGTTTACAGATTATAACTCTCAAACCAACAATTTCATTTGTTTTTGTTTTTGTTTTTGTTTTTTTAAATAAAATCTGCTTGTGGTCTATAGCTATGGTTCAGTGGTATAAGCCCCTCAATTTTTATCTCAAGAACCAAAGGACGAAGAAGAGATGGAGGAGGAGGAGGAGGAGGAGGAGGAGGAGGAGGAGGAGGAGGAACAAGAGGAGGAGAGAAGGAAGAAAAAAATCACAAAAAACCTCTCATAAAAAAATAGACTGTACCAGTGTATCTGACAGATGCTGGATCTGATAGATTCTGGGGTGTTTGTGCCTTAGTTGTTGGGAGTAATGCTGCAAAACGTGAGGGTATGAGAACATCTTTGACACAGAAATTATAATTCCTTTGTGTATAATATGACAAGAATAGAAGGACAGATAAAAAGTGAACTCACTTCAGTGTTGTATGATGTGCCAAAAGACTATGGCTAAAAATATCATATGGAATCAAAAGTTTTCTTGCTTTAGAATTTCAGAGGGAGCATCCATAATGGTGGAGGAAGCCAGAGAATGAAGTTAAACAATAACATTTTCAAGCACACAGAAAACAAACAGTTAATAAAAATTAGGTGAGGCTTTAAACACTCAAATCCCAAAGTAAGTGTCATACCTCCTCCAACAAGACTGCATTTTAACCTCCCCAAACAGTACCACGAACTGGAGATTAAAGGTTCTTTTCAGAGGCATTGCTCATTCAAACCACTATAGGTGTAGAACAGAAACAGAAACTACGGACAGCTATCAGAAGCCCATGTTCCCTGGTGTATTGCATGGTGACATCAGTTATATCGTATGTTTCAGACTTGCTAAATGCATTTTAATATTCTTATTATACAAGTGATAACTTGATAAAAATGATAGCTATGTTAATTTGTATGACTAATTGTGAGACTCACAAAATCCAAGTATCATATTGTACTTAACAGAGATGCATTATTTTGTCAATAAAAAAGTACTACAAAATATTATAAATATTTTATTTTGAATATTCTATGGTTGACTTTGTTGGTGGCTTTCTATCCTACAACAATTCAACTTATGTATAAATATCGTTTCTGATTCTCATATTTTGAATTACAGATGCAACACAATTAATCTGTTATCATGTATTAATGATGGTAAAGACACTTTTCCTAAGCACAGTAAGATCAAACTACAATTTTGTTTTAGGGAAAATGCGACATATTCAATTGCTTCAAATTTTATCCCGAACGCCATAAAAACTTGTTGTCCCTTGAAAATGTGACACCAATTCATCTGTTACAGATCTCTTTCCAAAATAGGGTTTGTTTTATGTTCCCAATTTTTTTCTAATTCGTAATTTAGCTCTAAAGTTGTGTGAGCTCTCTCTGTTTGCTTCTCAATACACACACACACACACACACACACACACAAACTTTTTGCTTTATTTTCAAATAGTTTTGCATTCCTGATGAGCCCTGAAGTCAGCAGTCAGCAATGGTGACTGGTGTCAGTGTTGAACCTATATATGGGCATTTTTCTTTATAAAGCAGTTTCACTTCTTGTATGATGAAAGGCACTAAAGTGAAACCTGACTCCCATTATGCCTTGGAGGTATAATCAAGAGGGAATTGATTCTAATACAGCAATTAAGGCCGTTAGAGCATTCTCTTCCTCTGGGTTATGGTGAGACATATAGTGTTCCTAGATTGTTAAACTCTTGCAAAAGCATCAGAGAAAGGTACACCTGATTATTTTGATAGCACATCCGTGTACATAAGCCTTTGCATCATAACTTTTGCCCAGAGGCTATGCTCTTTACTTTTCTCAGAAGTCATTATAGCCATTATCATTCTTTTAAAACTTGGCCATAATGCATTTGTAGTTTCCAGTGAACAAGATTTTCCCCACTCTGGACTTTATCTCTTGGCTGATTATAAGGGTTACGAGAAAAGAAGACTAGAAATAGTATTTATTTACATATGTATACACACATACAAACATATGCACAGATACATATGTACTAAAGCACTGCCCCCAAATATATATACACTTATCAACATAACTTTTATCATTCACAGGTAGGAATCTTTCCAGTTGTGCTTTTAAACTTCAAGTTGAGTTTTCCATTCTGGGCCCTGGAGCGTGTTTTTTACTAGGAATTTCTTTCTCTGATTGTTGGTGACCGTGTCTCATTAGAATGTGAATGTGTGACCAACAGTTGTCCCAAAATACTTTAAAGTTATCCATAAACCAGAGACACTAGTCCAATCCATGAACTTTACCAATTTTGAAGCACCAAACTCCAGATGAGGATTATCGAAAAAAATTATCTTACATTTATGGAAAATTCAGTTAACAATTGAATAGATCTATGAAATATTGATTTGTTACAATCTTTGTTTTTGGTCAGTGCAGTATATAATTAAATAAATAGATAAATTTAATTCTGCAGTGAATAATCTTCTCCATACTAAATGCTTATATCCACTCAAAATTCACACGTTGAAACCCTAAACTTTCATGTGACATTTGAAGATGCAGAGTCATGGAAGGGGTTTTCTCTGTCTGTCTCTCTCCTCTCTACCTTTCTCTGTTTTGTTTTGTGAAAACAAAGAATAAAGTGGCAAGACAGGAAGACAGCCTTCACTCGAACCTGATCATGGTAACATCCTAATCTTAGTTTCCCGGCCTTCAACAGTGGGAAAGTAATTTTCTTTTTTAAAGCTATATAGTATATGATATTTTTATAGCAATGTGAGATGTTTAAAGGCACCTTTATCATTTCTGCACGTGATTTATTATTTTGATAAATTATCCACGCATGCATACTCACAAACCTGACCTAACAAAACAAATGATGGCTATAGTCATCAACAGACTTATCTAGGTGTTTGTATTGGTCAGATCTTAACAAGATAATTCTGTATGTAATACTGCTTTCCCAAAACTTAACTGCTTTCAACAATCATGAATTTAATGACCTTAGGGATTTGATGACCTGAAATTGAAAGTTCTGCATCATGTCATAGGTCTGTTAGTCTTGGCATCAAAGTAAAGGTAGACTGAATACTTTGTGTTCAGAAGCCTATATTGATGTGGCAATGGATACTCAATAATTGTTGTTTCTCTGAAGGAGAGGAACTTTATCACAAGTTAGCATGCTCAAACTTGCCAGTTCATTTGGTTGGTTAATACTTCACCAAACAAAAGAAATTACATCTTCCAGTAAAATGTAATTATATAATGCCTTTATTCAGAACAGTCAGAAATGAAACAATAGGTACATATTTTCCAATAAGAAAATTATAGGATTTATTTCATAACAAGTTAAGTTTCAGTGGACTTAATGCTTTTCCTTGTGGATGTGCAGAGTTCTTTTAAAATCATTGAAAGTTTCAGTGTAATTACAATGATTCAGGAAAAAGAATGTCTTATGTTTCTAGTTTGCCAGTTTGCTTTATTAACTCAACTTTTCTAGAACAAATTTAAACATGCTTCTAAGGTGCTCTTAAATAATAACAGTGACCTAGGCCTGGGGTCAGGCCTCAACATCAGTACCACAGTCAAAAAGGACTAGGTAGGAAGTTCAACACTATAAAACTTTCCTAGGCTATAAGAGGCTCTGAAATCCATCCCCAGAAGCATGAAAAGTAATACGCACACACACACATACACACACATACACATGCACATACACAACATATACACTCACATAAGTTTGTGGCAGGGAGGAGCAGGTGAGAAGATAACTGAGAAATATCACATTCTATCTGGCAGTGTATATTCTACATATAAAGCATACATGCTCAGTCAAAAACCAGATGATATGACACATTAACTTCTTCTTGCTTTGTAAGAAAAGAAAATGAGAGAGACACAGAGAGAGAAAGAGAGGGAAACAGAGAGAGAAATAAAGACACAGAGAGAGAATTTTCAAGAGAGAACTACTGGAAACTATGGGTAATCTGTATCTGAATAACTAGAACAGAAATGAATTCAGCTTATTACAGCTGCACAGGGATATTAAGAAGGTCACCTAAGGGTTTAACCATTTGAATAAGCTATGAAAGAACCTATGATGCTGTGCTAGGAAATGGTAATCACTGAGTATAATTCCCTCATAATTGGATCACTGAAGAGAATAGAATCCAGTAGTATTTCTATCATTTTAGGTGTTACTCCATCATTCTTATGAATTAATTACTTTCATTCACTGATTCTATTATAACTTCTACTTCCTTATGATAGAAAACTTTTTTTCTAACTTCCCAAGAAGAATTGTCCACAGGGTTGTGGAATTAGTTCAATGATAGAGAATTTTCTAAGCAAGATCAAGACCCTCCGTTTGATTCTAGCAAAACAACACAGGAACACCAAGAGACAAACAAAAGCATGAGTTACCAGTATGCATTATCTGTGGGGCCCTTGAGTTACTGACTCTTCTCATTGCATTAAGTTGTCCTTTTGAATTTGTTGTTCATGCTTCAATAATTATTGTGGATAGAAATACAGATTGTGCTGACCTCCTAGGCCTGGGTTGTAAAATAATGGCTTCAAATATAGAGTTAAGAATAATGAGGTTTTAGAAGTAATATTTGGTATAATGCTACCAAAGGAAATAATAAAAATAAGGCCTGTTAACACTTGATACATATGCACAGTCTGTCATGATATGACTGAATTAATTTTTAAACCTGGCTGTCCATTATGATTTTCTTAACAGAGTACATAAATATATTTTATCAAATCGTAACACACAGCATTTAAACTGGCACCTGTGGAATAGAGATAACGTGTGTGTGTGTGTGTGTGTGTGTGTGTGTGTGTGTATGTTTCTGCCTGTGCTTACCTGCACATAAGTGCAGGTATGCACAGAAGCCAGGGTTGTCAAATGCCCTAAGACCTGGAGTTACAGGTAATTGTGAGCCTCCTGACATGGGTACTGGGAATTATACTCTGGTCTTCTGGAAGGGCAGTACATGCACTTAATTGCTGATCCATCTCTCCTGCCTTATATTCATGTTTTGAGACATAGTCTTTTGAAACCCAGTCAGATCCTCAAACTTGTTTTCTAGTTAGGGATGATCTTGAAGTCTTGACTTTGCTACCTCTACTTCCAAAGTGCAGGAATTACAGGGTATACATCATGCTTAATTTCTGAAATGTCAAGCATAGAACCCAGAGTATCCTTTATGACAGGGAATATTCTCCAAGCAATCTATATAACCAGGTCCTGGTATATATTTAAAAGCTCTTCAGAGCTTGCCCTGGTAGTTCATGAATGCAACCTTAGTTCCAAGGAACCTGAAGCCAGGAGATCACAAGTTTGAGGACAGCTTGAGCTGCATAGGAAAGCTTTGGCTCAAAGATGCAAAAGTTAAATAAATGCAAAGATAAAATTTCAAGGTGGCTGTACTGGCTGGTTTTGTTCGTCAACTTGACCCAGGCTAGAGTTAACACAGAGAAAGGAGCCTCCGTTGAGAAAATGCTTCCATGAGATCCAGCTGTAAGGCATTTTCTCAATTAGTGATCAAAGGGGGAAGGCCTAGCCCATTTTGAGTGGTGAGATCCCTGGGCTTGTAGTCTTGGGTTCTATCAGAAAGCAAGCTGAGCAAGTCAGGGGAATCAAGCCAATAAGTAACATCTCTCCATGGACTCTGCATCAACTTCTGCTTCCTGACCTGCTTGAGTTCCAGTCCTGACTTCCTGGTGATGAACATCAGTGTGTAAGTGTAAGCTGAATAAACCCTTTTCTCCCCAACTTGCTCCTTGGTCATGATGTTTCATGTAGGAATAGAAACCCTGACTAAGACAGTGGCATTAAGAAGCAGGCAGACCTGAAAATTGACCCACCAAATAAATCAGAAACAATATTGCCAGTACTAGAGGAATGTGTCTGAGTGCTGTAAGGTTTGGCAGAGTTGGAAAAAGTGACAGAAAACTGTGAAACAAGGTGAGAATTGCAGTTGTGTAATGCTAGCCAGTGAGACACTCAAGTAAAAATTTAAATACAATTTACACATGGCTGTGTGTTCTCTTGTACATGGCTGGAGTATTTGTCTGTTATCAAGAACTTCTCTCCTCAACCTTTCAGTTCAGTCACTGATGAATCAGGTTTTGTGATCTTTAATTCTATGCCACCTGTCTGGGCTGACCTTGGATGTTACATATGCAGTTTTCCCAAAGGTATGTCCTAATTCCTGGAAGACAGGATTCCTGATATGAGACTGGAAATGGCATAAGGATCCTCATATCAGATAACAGCTGCTTAGCTCTCAATTGTCATTACCTTTCCAATGTAAAAATACTAACAGCTGTATGACAGTGATCTATAGATTCCAACTTCCAGCACATTTTCTTATCCCATCTTCCTGATTAATCCTTCAGATTGTTAAAAAAAATATTGATGAGACAAAAATTTCTTTTTTATTATGTTTTTTTATTATTATTCGATATAATTTTTATTTACATTTCAAATGATTTCCCCTTTTCTAGCCCCCCACTCCCCGAAAGTCCCAGGCTGGCTTCAACATTCCAGTTTAGTTCAGGATGATCTTGAAGCTTTTGATCTTCTCACCTGCTTCCCAAGTGCTGGAATTATACACCTGAGTGCCACACCCAGTTTTATCAAATGCTTGGAATTTAACCCAGCACTTGGTGAGTGCTAGGCTGGCATGATAACAGTAGAGTGATATCTGTCTTCTAAACTATGAGGAAACTGAGGTGCCATTGACTGGAAAGCCCAAGACAGTAAATGCTAGAGTTGCAGGCATGATTTTCTCACATGGTCTGACAGCCTTTTATCAGATCATCAACACCTGCCATAAATCTTGCCCATACTGTAATCTCTGATTCTCATGAAAACTGTTAAAGCAGAAAAAAGAGTGTATGGAAATTAAAGTTCATTTAGATTAATTTTTAAATTACCTTGAATCACCCAAACTATAGTTTGAAAATGTAGATAACAATTCTAATGAGACTAATAGCTACTTTGTCTTAATTTATGTGATAGACTTCTCTTTTACTCATTTTCTATATTGCTTGAATAAGAAATAAATTGGTCTTTCTGTTTTTGGTGTCACCTTGCTATATATGTATTAGAAATGAATACTGGTCTAAAAATTCAAGTTGTAAAAGTAATAGACTGCTTACTTGCCTTGACTGATGCTATACTTTGTTAACATTAACAAAAAGAAGACCCATGAATCTACATGCCATTTAAAATTTCCTTGCAGACTCTTAAAAAGCGGACAAAAACTGCACAACACGTAGTGAACATAATATATGATATGTGTGCCAGTGAACTCACTCATGTGTGTGAATCTGTGTCTGCTTTTGAAGATCATTGGGCAATCTCAGATGTTGTTCCTTATGTCCTACTTTGTGAAACTGCTTCTTATTGTTCATGGATGCATATGGTAAGTTATCTTGCCAGTGAGCTTCATGGGATTCTCAGGTCTCTACCTACATCTCATTATAGAAGTTCTGAGATTACAGACACACAAACATGTACAGATTGATGTGGGTCCTGGGCATCCAAATTCATGTCTCCATGCTTGTTCAACAAATATTTTGCCTTTGAGCCATCATCTCATCCCCAGATGGCACATTTTCACTAAAATAATTAAATCATATATAGCTGATAGGTAACTTTTCCCTCTAAATTAAATAAAATTGAGGGCTAGCCCAATGATCAAACACTTGCCCAGTATATGCAATTCCTTAAGTCCAAAATGGGGGGGGGGGGGAAGAATATTGAAGTTCTTAGTCATATGTGTCTTTCTTATTTGTTAGTATTACAAGGAATGAAGTGGCCAGAGCCATGCTGACTCCATGACAGGCTTCAAAATGGCAGTTTGAGAAACTAGGCCTCATTTCCTGTTTCAAAGAAATGAGAATTTGAATCCAGGAATCTGTGGTCAGTCACCCACAGCTGCAGAGAGCCAATATGAGGATGTTTTGCCACCCTAGAATTTCTTCAAAGGTCCTAACCAATCACAAATGTACTCATACCCCTGGAGAGAGAGTCAACCAGTCAAGGGAAGTAAAAGTAAAAGTCACCCAGTTCTACCCTAACAGGCTTTAAATTGACATTGCAAAGCACATACCTTGATCTCCATTCCCAAATGGGGAGAGCCCTACCTGCAGAAAATTCTGCTAAATAAATGCTCTTTGCCTTTGCATACTATTTGAATCAGAAGTATCATTCTTCAGTGATTGTAGGACCCTTAGTATATGGGTACATAAAATGTTTTTTTTAAACTCTACAGCTGTACCAGGAACATTTTCCCTTCTTATCAAACAAAGGAAAGGCATCCTTTAAATGCTTTTCTCTTATACTGAGTTGAGGAAACCTAGAATCGGGTACAGTCTTTGGAAAAAAACTAAGCAAGTGGCTTTTCCCAGATGATGGACTCACTGAAGACAGAGCTGCAGCTGGTGCTGACAAACTTGGGCTTCCTGCTCTAGGAAAAATTTCAGTCCTTTCAGAAACTCATAGCTTGAGGACCAAAATCCTATAATGAGTTCACTCATTTCCTCTTCTGTCAGTAGCCATGGGTCTTTCGAGGACATTGAAAACAGTCCACATAGTACACCACTGTTTCTGAAAACCATTGCAACTTCTGAATGTCTGCTTCATATAAGATTGCTCCTTCTCTCAGGGCCACACGCGTTTGTCCCATGCTCGAATTCATGTGCCTGTGATTTGTTCCTGATTTTCATTGCATTTTTCTTCACAGGGATTCTTGGAAATCCCCAGATAAGCTCCTGCATGCGGTGGCAATGAGTCTCAGTAATTGCATTTCTGTGTATCCGAACTTAATTTATATATTAAACCCTCTTTTGCTAGATCTCACACAATTCATCTCAGCCAACTTAGTGATAATATGACCCAGTTTTCTCTGGGCTTCTGCCTTCAACTTTTTTAAAGGTATGATATAAAGCCAGTATCAGAAGATGGTGTGGGCTATCTGATCTTAGCATAATTCATCCCACTGAAGCTTTGTTTCCAAGCGGTAGGGTAGATCTCTGTTTGGGTATGCATGTATGTATATATCACTCTTATTTCTAGTTATTTGGTTCTCTATCTCCAACTGAGTACTACAGTGTTCACCATAGGCATGTGGGATATGTCTGACATTCTTGTTTCTTTATTGGACCTTCTTCACTCCTCCTTGAAGATAGTTTAGACTCAGTGATGGAGAAGTGCTTCACTTTGTATTGGAAACATGATGTTCCAAGTGAAAATTTCATACTTGGAAAATCTTCATGTTAAGATTCTCTCTCTTCCTCTGTGATTGCAAGCATGGAACATCTACCTTCCCCCCTCTTACTGCAGGAAGTGAGGCAAAATTATACCTTGTCACACTGTACTTTGGGATAAAGTAGTGGTAAATATTTTAAAACAAATATCTTGCCACAAAATCCAAGAATTAGATTAGTCTCAAGAACTAAAAGTATGCAATCAAAAACAAAGTTTGTACAGTTTACAATCAAAAGCATGACTGGAACTTAGAATAGTGATATGTTCTTATTCATTCATTTGAGAAGATGAAATAGGAAGATGAATGATGCCTACAGAGTTAACAACAGCCTAGACAGTGTGCAGATACCCTTGAACATATAAAAAAAATCAGAGGGCTTGAGAAATGACTTAGTCAGTAATATGCATGCCATACAAATATTAGCACCCAACTTCATCCTTAATGCCCATGTTAAAAATAAAAATGTCAGAAGTAAAGGGTGCATCCCTGCCCCAGAATCCTTATAGGGAAGCAGATACAGGAAGATCCCCAAGATTTGCTACTTAGTCAGTGTAACCAAACCAGTACGTTTTAGGTTCAATAAGACATTCAAAGGTAAGGTGGAAGGAACAAAAAAAATGACACCTGAAATTGACCTCTAACTGCCATACCCATGTATGCATGCAGCAATTCCTGCCCCCACCCAGTAAGATGTGTATACACACACACAGCACAATATACTCATGTGATGTTCTTATGTATATCTTGAATATACTGTGGAGCTTTTATTTATTATTATTATTATACCCCAAGTGCTGCCCCTCTCCTGGCCCCCAATTGCACAGTTCTTCCCACCCCCATTACTCCTCCCCTTTGCTTCTGAGACTGAGGCACAAATGAAAAAGCTTTATTTCTTATGAAAATATTATAAAATGCCTCTCTCATATAAAAATACCTGACATATGAAAGGAAGAAGAATTTTAAAAGAGAATATATGAAATTTGAATTATGCACACACACAGAGGGAGGGGGAGAGAGAGAGAGAGAGAGAGAGAGAGAGAGAGAGAGAGAGAGAGAGAGAGAGAGAGAGAGGATGTCAAACAGTCAGAGACAGCCACACACAGAAAGAAATTATTAAAACTGGTCAAATTGTCTACTGTAGTGCTGTAGGAAGAGAAGCTTAGAATTGTCACCAGCAATATAAAGAGTACCTTACTCAGATAAAGTCTGATTCTTGGCTTTCCTGGAGAAAAGAATTTCAGAACATGTCTGTGGGAAACAGCTGTGGGAAGTTCTCCCTTCCCAAAGAAGAAAGGGAGAATGGAATGGGGGAGATTCTGCAGGAGCAGTACTTGGAGGATGGGGGGGGGTGCTCATATTGAGATATAAAGTGAATAAGTAAATTTGATAAAATGGATTGAGGCTATCAAATGATTTAGGTTCCTTATTAATTCTAGTTATTAGCCTCTTATCAAGTGAAATGTAAATATTTTCCCTCAACTCACCTACTGTCTTTCATTTCATTAGTTATGTCATTCCCCTTGTGGAGCTCTCCTAGTGTACTCTAATCTGACATGTATTTTTGCTTTTTCTGCCAGTGCATTCAAAGTCATAATTCTTTTAAAAAGTCCTTCCTTAGGCCAACACCTAGAGCATTCTATGTGCTTTCATTTTAAATTATTTTTATATTTGGCCATCATACATATATTGTTTCATCTATTTTAGATAAATTTTGTATGATATGGAAAATTTGGTTTTAATAGTAACAGCAGCTATAATTAGGAATTTCTCAAAATAAGATGTTGTAGAAATAGTAAAAAAGGTAAAACCCCAATTTTATTCCCACATTCCAAGAAGTCATTTTTGGCAAGTTGACATATTTCATTAGGCCACATTCTCTTTTTAAATTTCTATTTCTCTTTATTTTCTTATAGTCTGTTTACCTTATATTAGCAATCATTTGCCTTGTATTTATCACATAAATGCCTTGCGGATATTTTTGGCTCAATCTTTATGGCTATATAACATCTTGTCATGAATATGTACTAGAATTGAATTAAATATTCTACTATTAGACTACTATTATTTCTTTGTTATTCTAAATAATCCAATTGAAAACTTGGTTTTTGTCATCTTCGGCACTCTCCAGAGATTCACATTATTAGGTGAAATGATATTAACATCTTTGGAAAGTATATACATATGCAAATATTCCATGATACATGTATCACAAAAATATTTTAGCCAATTTACATTGCCCTATTAAAACTGCTAAGATTTATCTGGCAAATAAAACTGCATATAGATGAATATCTTTATGAACTACTCTGAAATAAAATTTCTTTTCATTATATTAAAATTTGAAAATAACTATTTTAGTATGTTTTAAAACTAGTACTGACTTCATATATTAATATATATAAAAGAAAACAGCTTTTAATGCCAATAAAGATGCTATTTGAGTTTGACATTTTTTATGTTGCATATAAAAGTTTTATATATGTGAATAAATATTATATAGTAATCTACAGTGTATATCTTTATGTTCATAGAAAGCCTATATCGTGTGATTATTAGCTTTATTTATTACATATTTATTCTGTTCTGAATTCCATTATTTGATTACAAAGTTATACACAACAATAAATTGAGTTTTACTGAGAATAATTATGTTTTTAAAGTCAGTACTTTGTGTTTGTGTGAGGATGTGTGTGTGGGAGAGATTCTTACTTTTATGTTTATATATATTGTTTAAAGTGATATTACTTCCTCCAGAAAAAAATATGATTACCAGGTAGATAATAAATCTCATAAGAAATATTAGAATATTTTATTTTATGCCTTCAACTTTTGTTTTCTCAGTTCCTGATGTATTAGGAAAAGTCTTTTAGTAATTGTTTTTGTTTTAGTCCCTAACAGGAACATTTTAACACACTATGTTGTTTATTTCATTGAACAATGCTTTTTCATATTTAATTAATAACATTGACTTTCACATAAATTGTAATAGCCATCTGGTATCTTTGCTTATTATGATTTGAATGAATTTCTATAAAACTATGATTTTTCTCCTGAATCATCTTAAAATTCATGTGTATATTTCCTTCATAGTTAAAGTCAATTGGGAGGCATAATATTAAAATAATAATGAATGAGTGTTGGTTGTGCTAGTTTATTTGAAAGGTCTTAGTTACTAGTAATGCAATTCAGTATCACAAATTTATGTTACATCTTCTTTAGTAGTTCGATATTTTGCATGCATTCATAAGAAGCAGCCTAAAACCTTTAATCAAAATCAAAGGTTACACCACGGGGGTTCAATATCTCTAATTTGTCTTGCAATGATGAAATACTTTCCCCTGTACTGCTGTGATTTAATGCATTCTGGTTTGTTCAGTTAATGAGAATAGCATATCTTAAGCAGTAGAAAGTATTTCTTTTGTTATGGCTGTGTGACTCTCAACAGATTAGCATTATTATCAAGAAATAATACTTAGTAGATGATTGTGCAAATGGCACTAATGCCATGACTCCACTTTTCAAGTCACAAGAGAGAGAGGATATGGTGGCCCTGACCTTCAGTGTATAACTTTGTAGCTCTTCATAGTTATTGAGGTATCCATATATACACAATAAATGTGCACTGAAAAATCTACAAAGAGATCTGAAACTTAGTGGCAGCTAATAGAACTTGTCCTTGCTGTGGAGAAAACACTGTCACTATCTTGAAAAGATGTGAAGAAATAGATATAAATGCCTCCTCTGCATTTTTGAGATATTCACTAAATATTTCAGACATTTTTGTATTTGTAAGCCTAGAGTGATAAAATGATATTTTTTCATGTTTTTTGAGGGTATATTTATGTTATTTCTACTCCTCCCCTTTCTGTCTCTTAACTCTCTGGGGATACTTCTTTCCCCCACGTCAAGAAATATCTTGTTTCAGTGGTTAAAATCTAGGATATTTAATTGCAATAGTCTAAATGTAACAAATGTACAAAATCTGTTTTCCATGTGTGTTAGATATGTTCATAGTTGTATGGGATGAAGACAGTTGAGAAAGGTACCATATCAACTAGGTCTGGTTCAAGTTCTGGCAACATTTTCCTGTGTTTTAGGACTTCATGACATTAGCTCAATTTTCTGTCACATTCTGTGGCTATAAATGGAGTATTGATAGCTATCATTATATTTCTCAAAATTCTTGATGGACTTATAATGACATGCAATAGGCTTTAAGATTCATATTTGCTTCATCATGTGTTTAAGTAATTGTTAAATTATCTATTCTTGTGCCACTTAAGAGTCAATAGATATTTCTCCTTGGTTTTATCTCTCCTTAATCACACAAATTGCCAGTCTGGAATTGTCTAGGACTACCATTGAAATTGTGCATCATGAATAATGCGTTTATAATATTAATCTCTTAAAAGAGAGTCTGTTCTCTTTAATCACTTTAATGTATCCCCTGCTAATTTCTGTACCCAAGAATCTCCTGGCATATCACAGCCATGTGCCTCTTCATGTGCCTGTAATAAATGGAGTGTAATATTTTCTCTTATTAACTCTCAAGTTACTACACACAGGTATAGTCTATGTGTAAATAGTAAGATAATGGTCAGAAAACAGAAAGTATAAACGCTAGTTGGAAGAGTGTCCAAGGTCACTGGTACATGAGGCTAATGAGCAATGACTGAGAAAGACACTCAGGCATTGAACAGAAAGTCTAGGAGATTTGAAAACACCAAATTGGGAATGAGAGTGGTAAACAATTGTTCAGCATTAAATATTATGTGCCAGGGACTTTATTATCAGAAAACAAACAGACAACCACAGACTATGGCCATTGAATTCAAGATTTACTTTAGATTTTGAAAGCCTTTGGTGAGGCTTTGAAATGTAATCACCACTAATAATTTAGTATCTTATTATTAAGATATTAAACTTGAATGGGTTCGTTGTTTGTTTTTGTTTTTTTTTTTTAATCTTTGGTGTCAAAAAAACCTCAACAATGTAAGACAGAGAGAGTTTATATTGTTTTATAGTCTCAACATGCATACAGTCTATCATGATAGCATAGGCTTGGTAACATGCAAATGTGGCTGGCTCATCATTCTGAATTGGAGGTCCAAAAGCACAGAGAACAGGAAGTTAGACTAGCCTATATTCCTCAAAACCTGCCCCATCCTGACCTGCTTCTCTCTGCAAAGCTTCACCTCCTAAAGTTCTCCAGCTTCCTGAACAGTATTACCAGCTGGGGATCAAGTATTCAATCACATGAGTCTAGGAGGAACATTTTGATCATCTTCACAGAAGTGAGCAAAGTGAGTGCTGGAATCCAAGCCTGGAACAAAACAGACAGGGTTTGTGTCCTCTTTGTGTCACTTCCGTAAAGACTTCAGTCAAGTGT
This sequence comes from Apodemus sylvaticus, assembly GCF_947179515.1. NCBI lineage: Eukaryota > Metazoa > Chordata > Mammalia > Rodentia > Muridae > Apodemus > Apodemus sylvaticus. The sequence goes on from NC_067495.1 coordinate 44,113,948, forward strand.
CCCAATCATACAAGTGATAGTTTACCATGTACAAGGAGTAAAGACATATGACAAAGATCAGGGCAAAGGTTTTATTTGAAGAGTGGGGTGTGGGGCCTGGAACAATTTTGTTCTAACATCTATCTATATACCTAAAGCTTCATAAAAACTCTTGCTTTCCTTGGACTATGGCCAAAACTTGTGCTGGCAGAAGAAAAAGAGAGGAGGTGAAAATGGCACCTTTCAGTTCCTTGCACATAATTGTCAAGGAAAAGAAGAAGCATATTGCACAGGGTACCCAACTTGGGTATAAAAGCAGTATTATTGATGCTGGTGAATCTCTTAAATAAAATGGTTTGAAAAGCTGCCTCAGGTGTTGGCAAGAAAAGGATCAAGTAGTGGAAAAAGAACTAGAGCCACCAGGATCAAGGCTAGATTGAAGTTTGCAAAATTCTCCATAACTTAGTGTTTAACAGTATTTTCTTTCCAAAAATCTAAGGAAACAGCACTGATTTATGGTTATAGGGAAGGAAGAATACTAAAACAGAGAAAGCTTGGTAATTGAGAGGAAGCTGATATGGAGGGAAAAGCTTCTGGATTGAGCAGGATTCACAGTTGAGAGTCTTTTTACATAATCACCGTGCAATGGCTCTGGAAGTTGCTTTATGGTATTAGTTAAGTTAAATAACACTTTGCCATGTATTCAGGAATGCAAAACCCTAATTTTCTAACTTCATCAGTAGCTATTGACTGGTTTGCCTTGCCTTGCTCCCTTGGCCCTTCTATTGCCTTTACTCCTTTGGCTTTAGCAAGTAAACTTATGGCAGCTTCTAAGTTTTTAAATTTGCTTTGTCTAGCATGAAAAACCAATGTACTCTACTTTCCTTTTCGTTAGGTGTGCTGAGTTTATCTGAAGTCCCTCTGTAGTGCACCTACAGATAAGTAGTAATATAAGTATTGTAAAAGGTGGCAAATTTTAAGAGCTTCAACTTAAGGTACAATTGAAGCCATTTTCTAACATATTTAACTTGTAATAGGCCAGTAGTGTATAATAACAATAGATTGGTGATTCTTTTGAGATAAAATTCTATAGCAAAACAAAACAAAGTAAAACAAACAAAAAATTCCAACCCAACCTAACCCAACCCAAACAAACACTATTAGCATGGTGCCAGGCAGAATCAGTAACTGCACTTTAAGTATGCACAAAGAAAAGATAATTACCAAATAAGAAAAGGCTGTAATCGAAAATTTAGTTTGTAGTGTATTTTACATTTGATAAATAAGTTCTAGAATTCCCATTCACTGACTAAAATGGATTTTTGAGATCAAATTTCAAGCATGGCATGTGAAACATAAGAACAACTTTCCATGGAAAATGGTTCTGTCTGGCAGTTTCCTATTACTCTTGGTGATTTAATTTGTGTGACTGAAACAGGCATGATAGGTTCATGTTGCTGAAGATTCAGTTAATTTATGTGCTAGTGGTAGCAGTCAGTCATCTTGTTACAAAGACATATTTACTAATCACATTTTCTGGAAGATGTTTTTATTAGGAAATATTGCAGAAAAGTCAGTCAGCAGGTGAGAAAAAACTCACTGTGTACCTTAGACACAGAAAAGGAAGTAGATGTTTAAAAGCTGCATATGCACTGCCTTTTTTTTTTCTATGTGTTTAGGCTACTACTTCCTTTGTTTTGTTGTGTAGGAAACAATTGTGAAGGAATTTGCATACTTTAAAATATTAATATTTTATTTCAATAAATATTTCAAATCTTAAATATTTTTTGAGATGAGGCAGATACCCAACAATGCTACAATTCCTTTAGATCAAAAAACAAAAGAAAAACTATTGAAACTACTCATACTAAGTAGGAAAACAAAGAAAATACTTTACAGAATTGAAGCCCACATTTATAGAAGTTGGTAGTACTCTCTGTGGAATAAGTCTCTGAATGCAGGAAGGATCCAATATAGCCAACCAAGCCTCTGCCAGACAGTTCATGACATTTCAATGTCCGGGGCATATGGAGCTATTTCGGTAATAGTTGAAAAAAGAAACTCAAGCTGGATCAACAAATTTTACTGAAAAGGGGAGTCACTGCAGAATGGAACTAACTCTGGAGGTCTGCTAATGCACAGTAATCCACAGAAAGCAAGTAGGATAAGTAAGTGCAGCAGTGTAGGGCAATATCAAAACCGGGAAGTGGGAAGGTGTGGATGGGGGAACGGGGGGAGGGAAGAGGGCTTATGGGACTTTCGGGGAATGGGGAGCCAGGAAAGGGGAAATCATTTGAAATGTAAATAAAAATATATTGAATAAAAAAAATGTTTGAAAAAAAGTTTTATATTATAAATACTTATGTTTAAATATAAAATAAATTGTCTGTGCAGGCTTGTTTCCACTGCCCTTTTCTGAGTCACAGGTTGTAAATAAAACCCTACTGGTTATGAAAACCAAAAAAAAAAAAAAAAAAAAAATAGGAGGTTAGTCTGCAAGTCAGAAATATGGTTTGCAGTCTGAGCCTGATAGCAAAGTACAGACTTGTGGGCAGGGATAAAACTGAACAAAATGATATCTAAAAATCAGGACAAATGCCATTATTCCTCTAGTGATATATTTGGGAAGGACAGTAATCATAAAATTATTTTACTTAGGTCTAAACATTAAAAATAAACAATGACAATATTTAAGGTAAACAATAGGGATTATTTAGAATTAAATGCTATTAATAAAATGTATGTATCCTACTGAATTTTATAACAGTAAATAATATTAAAATTTAATGTCTCTTAGTACTTCTTTTGCCTAGCTCCTATACATTTCTAAAATTTTACCAATACCATACCAGAGTATATTTCAGAGATGTGAAAAGTAACACAATACCCAACATTCATTTCCTCCTGCTGATAATTTGCATACGGTAGAATCTACTCTATAGTATATTTAACTTATTTATAAGTGTTAAAATATTTTTCTGATGATAAATAATATTTGTTATTTTTCCCAGGGCAATACAAGGATTATGGTGCTTTAAATTAAAGATACCCTACATTTATTTAAATGCCTAATTTATTCATAAGTAGAATAGGAAATAGTGCTTTTATTCTCTTCACAAAAATAAAACTGGTTCAGAACTCTTAAAAAGTATTTGGAATTGCTTCAAACACATATTCTTGACCCATGGGAAAGCAAATGGGCTAAAGTTTCTTTTGCTTTGATTGCATTATTTAAAACTAGCCTCAAAAAAGATTTTTATTAAATTCATAGTGTCTAATTGGCTTTTTTAGTCCATATAGTTCAAAGATGTTGTTTTTACTGGTGTCTACATTCTTAGAAGTACTTATTCTAATATACATTATTACAATTCTCTTCATGCCTTCTTTTTATGGCCATTTGTATTCATAAGTAATTTACTCTCATTAGTAAATTTTTCTTTATTGCCTGGAATCATGGGATTCAAAGAAATCGTATTCACCTTAATTTAACCACGTTCAACTCATATTTTATTCTAGACATGCTAGTCTTTAGTTAGAAGATGTCCATAAATAGGGAAAAGTGATATTTAGAAGCAATTAAAAGATCAGGTAATGTATCTTCCTTTGCAAGAATAAGGAAATGACACTCTTTACTTGGCTGGGGATAGTTTGATATTACAAGTTATGTTGAATATTACCATGGGAATGAAAAAGATTTGTATGTCATGATTGGGACAGCAAGTCATTCATATCTATAGCTTTTAAAATATACATCATATATTTTCTCTATACAGATAGTCTGGTAGATGTTATGTATACTAAGCTAAAAAGACATTTTTACTGACTTAGAACTTTTTACTTATTGGATAATGGAAAAGCATCAGCTAGTATGAAGTAAACCAGTTGTGTTCGGTAATACATATTAAGCACATCTTTTCCCACTGAGGTCAGACCAGACAGTCCTCTGCTACATATGTGTCAGGTGGCCTTGGACCAGGGAGAGGAACTTAGTTGCCTTAGTAAGTGCCCTGCACACTCATAGAAATTATTGTGGATGTATGTACATGCTGCATGGGCCATCTTGTAATGTATTCTCACTTTGTGTGTGTGTGTGTGTGTGTGTGTGTGTGTGTGTCTATGTGTATCTATCTGTATGTATAGGGTCATCCAAAAAAAGTATGACACCTTACTATTAGAAGTTGGAGAGAACTCTATTTTCTGGGTTGGATTTCCCTGAAGTTTATTTGGAGAGGATGATTCATTCATGTATCTCATATAATTGATTTATAAGGTGACAGGCTCAGGGATGGCAGACAAACCAGAAAGTATAGAAAAAATACAGAAGAAGATGTATAAGTAGCAGTCGCATACATAGTTCTATCCTTTGGCTGTTTCTGCAGTAGTAGCTTAAAACATACTTCAGAATTTGTAGCATGTAAAATATAGAGGCACTGATCTATCATTTTCCCTCCATAGTAGTCTGTTTAAGATTACCTCGAGTTGACATAAACTGCATGGCACTTACAGATTGCTGCTTTTGGGGCAGAGCAGATTTAAAAGCCTGAATACAGTCATCAAAATGATGAAGGTGAAGATGACTCAAAGTACATCTCACCAAAAGCTAGAGGGATGGGCAAACTGGATGGTGCTAGACTGTTAGAGGATCTAGATAGAACTCCTACAGTTTCTTTCCCAAATTGCTATGCCACCTTTGCTATGTCTCCTAATTATGCTGACTCTGGGTTGAATTGTTATATGAAAGACCAACTTTATATTTTAATGATTTACTCTTGTTTTGCACATATGTGTTTCTGCCATGTATATTCAAGGTTCCACACAGGCTAGAAGTGGGTGTCAATCCTCTGGAACTGGAGTTCCTGGTGGTTATGAGCCACAAAACATAGATGCTGGGAACTTCATCCTCTATAATGAGTAAAGTCAGGTTCTCTAGAAGCAGGAAATACATCTTCACTGACTCTCTATCCCTGATAAAACTATATACTATAGATAGAACTGTGAAAAACATTAAATAAATGCTGCAAATGCAGAATGATAACATTGTTAAAGATGCTATTTGCTAATATATTAGTTTTCATGGTTTTTCTGATTCTATATTTTTTATGTGACCAAATAGTTTATAATGTTTTTAATAACCCCTGGCAAGTAGATTAAAATGGTAAGCACAGAGCAAGGAAAATTTTAACTTTAGAATTCCTTCCCGTTAGACATAGTAATCCATTTGCCTTTGTAAAAGCATGGATGTCTGATGTGTTTGCAGGGTGAGTTTTATAATGATATACATCTGGATATATGACCCTCTTAATACTGATTCTGAAAGAACAATTGCTGGAGGGGGGAAATAAGGCCATGATTAGCCAACCTCATATTCACTGGCATCCCCTTGCATTTTTCTTAGTTGAGGCTTTCTGGTGCTTGTGCATATCTTAATTATTGGATTTGAATAAGCAGTGCTATCAATTGTAAATCATTTTGACAGAAACTACCTTTTATCGTAAAGCACAAATATACCTAGAGATGCCTGTGCTCACTGGAGACTTTAAAGTAATAGTGTAAGTATTTGAGGATGTGCTCCATTTGGCACAAATTAGTTTTCTCTGTGGTACAACTCATTCAGAGAAATGAATGCTGCTAAAAGTAGATAAAATGATTACCAACTCCACACTCAACAAATGTTTATTGAGTATTCCCTATATGAAATACAGGGTACCATGCATATTTAAACAAAAGTCAATGATAAAATATCTGACTTCTTGCAGCCATGAATTCATAATGTACCACAGAATCCTAGCCACACTCATCACCAATGCAAACTCCTCACAGATGAACTTTACTAATTTGGGTAACAATAATTCCCTTAGCTAGAAAGTAGCTGACCCAAATTGCTCCTAAGAGGAACTCTGTTAGGTAGGTAATGGTAGTATGCTAACACCACCACAATTGGGTCCTGGAGGGGTTAGAAAGAGTATTTAGGTCCTGAGAAACAAAGAGAATTCCATGCTTTTGTAAGTGGTGGGTGATATAAATGTAATATATTGTTTTTTGTACACTTATATGTGGGCAAAGTTGCTATATGCTAGCATTCAGTATTGATAGAAAGTGGGGTCTGGGCATCAGAGAAGAGAGGCTGAGTTTACTTTTCCTTCCCTACTTGAGGCCTGACTGCTCTAAAAGTTTTAGTGCTTGCCCAGTCTGTCATATGGGGGTTATTGCAAGGTGGCATAGCCTGATTTGTAAGAAAGCACCTCTAGCTTTTGCAGTATAACAAGGAAATGACACTGAAATCCAAAGTAGTGATTTTAGACTTATCAGTATGGAGGATAAGTCATGGAGGCAGTTGATCTGACAAATGCACATTAAACATATACAAAGGAAAACGATCCTGCTGCTTGTGGTGGCACATGTCTGTAATCTCAGCACTAGGCAGATGCAGATAGGAGATTCATAAATTGAGGTCAGCTTGGCCTATATATTTATTGAAGTAACAGCCTGAACTAGAAAGAGAGGCATTGTCTTACATAACAACAAATACACAATGCAAAAATAATCTAAGCTTCAAATACTTAGAATAATTCAGTTGAACCTATGTACAAAGTGCCAGAAAGATATCTGAGTGGGGAAAGAGGTTTGCTGTCAAGCTTGATAACTAGAATTAGATACTTGAAATAGGTGTTCTTTGGCACATGGGCATAAAATGGGTGACACAGACACAAACTCACACACCACATACAGTCACATATACAAGGTTCACCCTCAAAATGAATGAATGTAATACAATATTTTAAAAGGTAAGTGCAAAAAGATCCTTAGCTATTGCACAAGTGTACAGGAAAGAACATTGAATAAAAAAAAAAACAAACCTATTTCCAAAAGCGTAAAGAAAATAAGATTTTTCACAGACTTGTAGCTATATTGACCAAAGAAAGTTATTAATGAACATTTAACTAGGGTTTGCCACAGATCCATTCATTTTCCTGATTGCTTTGATTAATTTTAAAGGAACAATTCAGTAGAGTTGGAGGATATGACCTATAAATTAACTCACTCATCCATCTAGTCATTCACTGATTTTGTTCCATTCATGATTCAGTTTCCTGTGGTTGTTCTATGCTTCCACCTGGGTTGGCACTGGATTCAAGTATTATGAGAAGTGCATAACTGAGAGGAATCAACATAAACATATCACCTAAGGCCATCAATAGCTAAGAATCAGCATGGGAGAACTTTAAGGGAGATTATTAGCAAATTCAAAGCAGGGAGAATTAAAAATATTATAGATTGATCACCATACATGACATAAAATTAGATCGTTCAAGTATATCATTCACGTTATCAATTATGTTCACGCAAAACTGAGCACTAAACTATTCTAGCATTTTCCTATTGCTTATTAAGTAAATGATATGCATTTTAGCAAAGGTTTCCTTTGTCTGTCCCAATGTTTGGTTTTATATTTATTAAGACAGAACCTCATCCAGCCCAAACTGGCCTAATATTTCTAATCTTCATGTCTCTACCTTCCATGTTCTGGGGTTCTAAGCCTTTGCCATCTTTCCCGACTTGTCAAGTCCTTTGAAACCTGTTTTCCTACAGTACAAATTCCCTACTACAAATTTTTGTGCATACCAAGAAGGAACCAACCATTAAGTATAATGTAAACTATGATAACTTGATCTTTCCAATTGGATAGAACAAAATTATTTTGAAATTATTAAATTTATGTCCATGATATATTTTTCTTTTACAATAGCACTGTAGTTATATCATTTCTTCCCTGCCCTCCTCCTATTCCAACTCTTCCTCCTAAGAGAGTTCATATAGAGAGAGACTGAGTATTGAAGATTGGGTTAATCTGTAGAAATATGAATGTTCTACAATAAGACAGAGAAACAGAAATAAGAAAGAAAAGTGTCAGGGTGTCAGTTAAGAAGGATAGGATTTAGCCTATATTTCTAATGCAAAAATATATGGATACTTTTTTCTTTCATTTTTTGATATTTATTATTTATTTTTTACATGTATGGATATTTTGCCTGAATGGATGTCTGTGCACTACATGCATGTACAGCAGGCCAGGAGAAGGTATTGAATCCTATGATAGTGAAGTTACAGAAACTCATAAGGCATATTATGAATGCTGGGAATCAAACTCGAGTCCTCTGAAAGAGGAGGCAAATTGTCTTAGCCACTGAAATATTTCATTTTGTTCTTTCTTTTTTTATTGGATATTTTATTTATTTCCATTTCAAATGTTATCCCCTTTCCCAGTTTTTCTGCCACTGAACTATTTCTTGAGCCCATATGATTTTAGGGTTTGTATTACTATGCAAAGAAAAAAAAAAGATAGCTTGGTGGCTTTAAAAAGCTTTGTTTTGTTTCATGTATGTTTTGAATTAGGAAGTTAGGAAGATTCAGCAGGATTAAACTTTAAACAGTGTCACTTATGAATGATTGTGTGTGAAATAATAATAATAATAATAATAAGAAGAAGAAGAAGAAGAAGAAGAGAAGAAGAAGAGATTATCATTTTAAGAGTTGGGGGTACATAGAAAGCTTCAAGGTAGGGTAGCTGGGAGTTGCTGGAGGGAGGCAAAGGAGGGGAAAGTGATGTAGTTCTATTTCAATTAAAATTAAATGTGGAAAAGAAAACCTCAAGAGAGCATTGCTTGCATTTTTATGTTAGCAGGGCTTTATGAGGATGATTAAAAAGGATTATCTTAACAGAGACTGATCTAAGAAAGGATTGTTGTCTGAATGTTATCAGGGAGAACTATTCAAATGTCTGTTTACCTCAGATAGGCACTGATGACAGACCCAAGTAAGAAGCATGGGGGAGGTGTTACTTGCAGGAGTATAAGTGACCTCAAAGCATCTCTATCTCCTCAAAGTACAACTACATAAAGTGGGCACGTCACTTCCAGAGGACCCTGCTATACCTCTCCTGGGCATATACCCAGAGGATTCCCTGGCATGCAATAAGGACACACACTCCATTATGTTCATAGCAGCCTTATTTATAATAGCCAGAAGCTGGAAAGCACCCAGATGTCCCTCAAGAGAGATATCCCCTAAGATTCTTAGAGTCACACAGAGCAGATGAAGGATCTTCCCAGTGATCTAACCTTTATATAACCTACTGTCAATTGTGTTTATTTCTGTGACTGCTAATGCCAATCCCCTAAATTATGCATTGCTTCATGTTGTGTTCATTTTTACACAGAGTTTGGGCATATGGTCAGGTTGTTCGCAAACTCACCATCCTCCAGTCCTCAGTCACTCGAGTGCCAGAATTACATATATGTAGTACCATGCTTGTATACATTTGACCTCTTGATAGAGATGTTGCTAGTGAATCCTGTGGTTATCTCTTTCCCATGGTAGTTATTGTAAGTAATTTTCTCCTACTATCATTTTCTCTGCAGGTATTAAGTATTTCACATCTTATAGGAGGGGAACATGCCAGTGAAATTAGCTTTAAGGGGCAGAAGAATGAAGGGGTTGGCATAAGCAAGATGAGAATGAAGAGCTTATTCTGTCAGGAAGGAAGACATACAGTTTGGAAGAATATAGCTGATGACAGACACAGTTAGGGCCCAGACTCATAATATATTTATATACATTTTGAAAGCCTAATCTCTGCATCAAGGGAGAATTCCAGAAAATAACAAAATATAACATTTTAATTTGCTTCCTATAAATTGGCACTATTATAACACTATACTCTGAACAGTGACTGAATTATTTAAGAAAAAGCCACGTTCAGTTTTTCCTTTTAGAGAAACTGTAAAAAGAGATATTTTATTAAAATTTTCATTGTTATTATTGCAAATACTAACTATGACTGCCATTAGTTGTGAAGAATAGACTAACAGGACAGCTGAACTTGCAGTCTTCTGTCTAACAATGATAGAAGAAACTGAGATCTTGTAGTTAATAAGATTATCAAACACCACTGTGGATGCAGAATCAGTCAAAGTATACAGTTTAGATATATTCTCACATACATTATGTCCAAATGAAAGGAAAGACATTCTGATGGAAGGGATATTCTTGTATTCATTATAAAACAAGATAAAATATATAAAAATATATAAAGTATATATGTATATATAATCTATAAAGTATGTAAAATATATAAAGCAAAATAAAATATTTATTAATTGGTAGTAGCTTTATCTACAGAACTTTTATTTTTTGTGTGTCTTTTCATAGTTATATGTAGATTCAACATGCACAGTTTGAGAATGTGAGTACATACAGTACCTTTAGAAACAGAATAGTATTACCTACTTAATTTTATATGAAGAATGAATCCTTATGCATTGTTAATGTATTACTGTATGTTATACAGTCAGTGACAGAATTGTGTTTCTGAAATCACGTTTCATCAAACACATGTATAATCATCTGGAAACTATTAGTTTTTGATAGATTCATCTGAGAAAAAGAGGAATCTGAATTGAGAAAGCCTGCCTTTCACAGTGGTGCTTTAACATGAATTCCATAAACTCAAATATAAATTCATATTCATGTTTATTCTATCTATATCTATCAGTTTTTATTTCTATTTATATATCTTTATCTCTAACTTTTATTTATCAATCTATATCTATCTGTATTTCTCCCTTTATATCTATCTATCTATCTATCTATCTATCTATTTATAGCTATCTTACTATATTCATCTATCTATGTAAAGCTGTATAAACCTATCATCTATCTATTAGATGTATATCAAAACCCAAAGGGGGATATTACACACAAGTACATCCACACACAAAATCAATACACAATTACAAGTTAAATTATTTAGGAAATAAGATAGTCCACGGAATGGAATGTATGTCATGGGTCTTTTGTGGATCCAGAAATGTGCCTTGTATGGCTGCTGCAACAATTGCACAGGACTTATAAAACAACTTAAAGGAAGGCCCGAAAACTCAGAGCTAAGAATGGACATATAGTGAACAGTTGCGTGAGAGAATACATTTGCATTTGATACATGCTAAGAAAGGGAAGAATGTATTTTCTTCAGTGAACTGCCACTGCGTATATCAATTATAATATAATGCAGGCCAAAATGCCTAAGAATAGTTTTCCAACAAAAAAATGACATATATTTTTTTCTATGTGCTTTTGTTTTATTTAGATATTTTTATCTTGTTTCTTTTTTGTTTTTCTGTTTTAATTTTTGTTGTTTGTATTTATTGTTTGGATGGAGGGAATGAGAAAAAGAATGAGAAGTTGTATGGGTCAGGAGGTATAGAGGATCTGAAAAGAGTGGCAAGAAAAAAGAATATGATAAAATAATTTGTGTGAAAAAAGAATTTTTATGAAAATTAAAATAAAAACTTAGGCAAACTATGTCTGTATCATTTGTGTTCTTTTCAACTCATTGATTTATGAGCTAGTTAATAATGCTATTGGTATGCTCTATACTAATGATTCAGCAATATGGAATTCTGTTCTTTCCTGTATATTTCCACTATATAGAAACATATTTGTGTCATGATGCTTTTCTTCCTTTGTATTTTTATGAAAAAAAACTTATATTGCAAAGTAAGTACGCATGTTTAGCTTTCAAGAACTGGGAGAAAGTATCAATTACCACATCAGAATCATAATCATGTTCATTATTTTCTAAGTGAGTACCCTAGAAGCACTGAACTACAACAGCCTATGGGTATAAAAACAATTTTTGGGGAAGCAAACTACTGACTGTTTCACAAGAGAGCAGTGGCCCAGCTTAGAGAGCAAGTGGGCTTTATGGGGTTCCTAACGGATTAAGGAAAGATTCTTTCCTCTTGGGAGATCTTTCCTGTTTTAGATAAAACAGAGTCATTGGGCCATGCCTTCTGGGAAGAGTTTTGTACCTGTTATAATCAGGCCAGTTTATGAATGTGATTTATTTAAGCCTGTATCAGATGGCCATTTCGGGAGAAATCAAAGAAACTGCAGTTATCTAATAAGCAATGTTCCTGAGTCATAGGGGTGCTAAGAAATTTGGGAAGTTAAGTTTCTGTCCCCTCATGGCCACTGGCTGAAGCTAAGCTTGGTTAGCCATTTTATGGAATTGGCAGCTGCACAGAATTCTTAGAACCCCGATTCCCTAACATTCCATTCTGAAGAGTCAATGACAGTTTCTTTAGTTACTGCTGGCTGAGCAGGGATGTCAAGGGAGTCTCTGGAAGGCTGAAACATGGGACAAAGGTAAGGAATGGGCAGGCAGGTGATAGTAGGAGACCTGAGGGAGCTCTCATAGAAAGAAATATCCAGTTATTTGAACATTGGGTCATTTTACTACTTGTTTCCTGAAATAATTCAAAGGAGACAGGAAACACATATTACAAGACAGGATTAGGGTGGGCCAAGGGTGGGATAAGAAACTATGCCCTAGAGGGGACCATAGTGAGAATCCTACATTGGAATTAGCCACTGAAACCCATTGCTTGTAAGCCAACTCGTGTAACTTTTTTATCCTCTCATTCACTTGGCTAGACTGACTTAACATCGTATCAACACTATTCACTGAGGAAGAGACAGGTATATCACTTTTTGGTGGTCAGCAAGTTGAGGTCACTCTGGTTTGAAGGACCACTGATTCTAGGGAGGTGAGCTGGTTTTAGGATATTTGTAGGGCTGAACTTGACTCTAGGATTGAGTGTATATCTTCTGGAATAGATATAAACTATGGCCCAGGCCACTGTAGACAGGCCTGTAGCCTCCACTGAAGTTGTTAAACTTATTCAAATCATGACTAAGAAAGTTGCAGCCCACCATCATCTGTGTAAATGTTGAGTTGAGGAAATAATGGAGTAGACATGCATGGGCTGTGGATGAGTATATCTGTGCACTGAGCTTGGGACAGCATCAGAAGAGGCTGCCTTCTGGGGCTTGTTAAGATTTAAGATTAAGGCACTGACACATTGACAAGTGTAGAAGGAGAACAAAGTGGATAATGGCTATTGAAAGAGCAACTAGTTGGTGTTTCTAGAGCATAGGACAGTACTGGCAGAGATGAGGAGAGATAATGATCTCAGAGTTGCAAGGTATGAAGTTTAGAATTACATTTGTGAGGGAGGTGGCTAACACAAGGGAATAAAAGGGAAGCATACAGTTGTTATGAGGAACTCATTGGTATTTCTGTAAACGCAGACTAGTCTCTGAGAGTCATTTAGGATGATCATCTAGGAGGTAGGACCAAAGGACCTGTCCCTGATCTTAGAGAGTTGTGAGTTTAAATCAGATGCTGATTGTTCTACTTGGCATTAGTAAGAGTGGGCAGAGCCTTTTTGAGAGATATATACATGTTTATTTTTTCCTCTGTTGAAATTCCCAAATCTTTCAAAATAAATGTAAGTGATACCTGTGATGCTTGTGCCCATTTGTTATCCTAGTGGTTTTAGATAGTAATGATGATTGTGTCCCCTTTAGGGTCAAGTTTCCATTGGAGTTATTGGTGGTTGTATCACAAAATGTGAGGAGGAATTCTGATAGGAGCACACCTATCTATACAGTCTCAGCTTGATACTTTAGGTTTGTTTGGTCCTAGAGAACGCCTTTAGAGTTAGCATAGAAGGAAGAGGATAAAGTAGAACCACCATAGACTGAACAAGGTGCATAGAGGTGCAAAGTACTGTGGATATCTGGAGCACATTCCGAGGAAGGCAATGTAAGGGAGCAAAGGGGGTTCTTTCTCTTTGGTGTATATTTGATACTTTGATGCCTGTAGTGTGGTTATGTTTATTGGCAGCATGGAAAGGAGCCCAAGATCCATAGGAGGAAAGAGTTCATTTTCTGAGATAGGTAGTAGGTGGTAGCACTTAAGATTTAACTGTCCTGTCAACTGACAGGAGGACTTATGAGATCAGGAGTCCAGAATTCACTTCAGCCAGGAAAAATGGATCCTGGTCATCAGTTGCTGAAACTTGGCTGCAGTCAGTGTGCAGAGGAACAAGTGTGTTCACATGGAGCATGAGACAAGTGCCAGCAGGTAAGAATGTTTTAGAAAAAAAGGAAGTCAACAGGTGAATCCTTTGGTGATAGGATCATTAGAGGGATGGGAGAGGACATAATGCACATGATTCCAGAGAAGGTGTTTTAAGAGAATGAATAAAGACAAGTAGTGATGTAGTGGGGCAGGATCCAGAGGAGGTACATTTCCCAAAAGTAAAAAGATATTCTTAAATTAGCTCATATGGGTTAAGGATGGAAGAGCCTCAGAGCCTGGCCCAAATACGAGTTGGGGGTAAGAGTTTAGGGTTTGAGTCCAAGGAAGTTAAAGTTCAGAAGGTACTTCTGAAAAGTAAGTTTTAATAAATCTATCAATGTTTTTTACTTTCTCTGAGGACTGAGGGAGGTAGGGAATATGGAAAGACCCCTGTACCTTTAAGGACCTTGAGCTAAATTGACTTTATAGATGAATACTAGGCCATTTTCTGGTTGTATAGATCTAGGAAGTTCAAACCTGAATAAAATATTATTCATGAGGTGGGAACAGACCTTTTCTGCAGTCTCCGCCATGGTAGAGAAAACTTCTACCCATTCTGAGAAAGTACCATACATAGTAAGAAGATATTTATGCTTTTTTTTTTGTTAGGTGGTATATGTGTTAATTCTATCTGCCAGTCCTCTGCTGTAAGATTACCCCAAAATTAGTAGAATGAAGAAGGGATGGGATGTTCCTGGGTATGTGGTAAGCAGGAAAAAATCAGGTAAGAAAGCTTTAGAAGAACCCAGTCAACAGGTGACTCCTTTGGTGATAAGATCAGTGGAGGGCAGAGGGAGGACACAGCATGTTTCCAGAGAAGGTGTCTCTGGGAACAGCCTTAAGAAGGGCAAAAAGGTTGACATAGAAGGATAATGGTTATAGAAACCAATAGAGAGTTAGAGACTCAATGTGAAAGGACTTGCCATCAGTAAGGATTTGACAGCTAAAATTGGGGACACCAAAATACATTTTTCCATACTTATAAATTTCAAAAGATAGTGAGAAAAGAGTGATAACAGGATACTAAAGAAAAAGTTATGGGAAAATATGGCAGAATGGGGATAGTTACTACATTGAGAACAGAATCACAGTTGGTAAGGGAGCAAGACTGTAAGGGAGCTACAATTGCTCATCTTTCTCCTTTTGTTTTCTTTCATGTATATTTAGTGCTTCTCCACTACTTTCATGCTAAAGATGAATCTCAGGATATTATCCATGCCTTGGATTACACCACTGTGTCACAAAAGACAACATTTTATATGTGGTGTTGGATATGGTCAGGAAGGTTTAATTTCAGGTATTTCTGGTGACATAAATAAACTTTAAGATTAGTATTGACATTCTTACTCATGAAAGTATGATTGTTATGTTCTTACATTGCTTTGTTGTGGTTTTCATTTCATTATTCTTGTTATATGCTGCCTACTATATATCAATTGAATACATATTCATCTTTAAAACTTTGATACTGTTGCACATATTTAATCAATTCACAATGGGTAATGGATATAAATGCAATGTGACCGCAATATTTTATCACGTCTCTTTCTGTACTTATTATGCCCTGTTTTGTTATTGTTTTGTTTTTTGATTATTGTGTGGTCAAATTGAATTCACTACCTAAAGAATACATTAAAGACAAAGAACATTTTAATGATCATGTGCATTTTAAGTGCCTCTAAGGACTTGTTAAGATTGGACTATTAGGAGTGTTTTGGTTGTCATTGAAGTGTTATTATAAGAAGACAATGTCTGCTTTGTGAATAAAAGTAGTTAAAATTTGGTGGTCCATTATACTTTTCCCACACATACAGTAATGAATCAACAGTTATTTACCCATTAATTCACAGGATTACCTACACAATTACATTAAATATGAAACTAATAAAAGGTATAAATGTCAGACTTGTCAAATAAAAGTATGAAAACTTTTTGGTGAATTCTTTTCTAATTTTGTTCTCAAATCAGTCATTCCATTGTGAACACATCAAAAAATGGGAGAATTCAAGATTATTAATTGTACTTGAAGCTAAGTTCCCAGAGGGATGTGTCAACACACACACACACACACACAGACACACAGACACACAGACACACACACATACACACACACGCATACACACACACACACACACACACACACACACACACACACACACATTCTCCACAGCTCTCAACTTAAAGAAGACAAAGTATGTTCTCAAGCCATTTTGAGAGACCAGGAACACAGATTTAGGTTATCCCAAATTCCATGTTCCAGTGTGAAAGCAGTTTCATGGACTTTTATAGATTTGCAGAACAAAAATGAATCAAGGCAAAGTTCAAAATACATTATTGGGTACATAAGAAATGGTTACAAGATGCTCAAAGCTTTTGTATTGCCTTGAGACATTATCTGTTAACACTTTTAGCTTTGGGGTTGGTGGAAGCTAGTGGTCTAAGCTAATATATTTTAAAAGGTTTCAATATATTAGTTACAGGATTCTGGTTCTGGCATGGAGATGGGCATGGGATGGGTATTGATGAAGCTAAGCTAATCCCAGATAGGGTAACTAGCCTCTGGCCCTGCAACATTTTACATCCGACATCACTGCAGCTTTAATCAGCCAATCAGTCTTTGAAGACACAGCTTCTTTTCAGAAATTTTTGTTTACAGTTGATGATTTGCAAACTCCCCAATTAACTAGCTCATCTGCTTTAATTTAGGTATAATCACATTTTACCACCTAACTTTCATAGTACAGCCAAAGGTAAACATGGCCCCAGCTGTTAGTAAAGACACAGCTAGGGTTTTATCAAAACAGAAGTGTCCATTGTAATTTAATAAACATTTTTGTTTTGTTTTATTGTTTTAGAAAATAAGCTTATAGCAGAGTAAAACTTTATCATGTGGGACCAAAAAGAATAAAATCCATTGGATAATTTTAAATACCCAATTATATATTTAATAAAAATATTGAGTAAGAAATAAAATATTTATATTTACATACATGTTCTCACACACATTTACATACACATGCATAGAGTATATAATTACTACAGAAAGGTTAAAAGAACACATTTACTAAACATTGCTATAAGCATTTAAAAAATCTTATTATTGTTCCATTCATTTTCTATGAAGCCGCGAACTAAGAATGCTTGTTTTTGGTGAATAATTTGTTCTCTCTCTCTCTCTCTCTCTCTCTCTCTCTCTCTCTCTCTCTCTCTCTCTCTTTCTTGTAGCAGGCGGGATGCTAAAGGAATTAAGTAGAATACATTGGAGAACAATATTTTTCTCCATAATTAACTTCAGCAGTAAAAGACCTTCTATACCTCTATAGCTCGAGGTATTTTGTTGCACAAAAATTCAAGAGCTCTTTTAAAAATGCTATTTTGTAAGGGTTTTAACCATTGTTATATGAGTCCTGTGTATGAGCATGTATTAATTCACTGTACTTTTTAAACACTTCAAATTTTAGCTACATTATATTATTTCAAACATAGAGGTGGATCAGACCATTGTTAATTTCTTTGACAAGCTTTGTCATGTGTTCCTAGGGAGCTCCAAGTGGACTGAGTAGCTTTGCTGATTTTAACTGAGCTTTGCTGGATGCCTCCTTCTGTGTAACAAACTCCTAGGGGAGAGCTAGGGCTTCTTGGCTGTGCTCCACATCTCTGTCATCCTCCCATAACCTGGCTCAGGTATGTTTCTATGGGAAGAAAGTACCACACAGAGGACAGAAAAATGGTCACAGCCTTTGGAGGCCAATATGTGTTCCATTTTAATGGTCAAAGCAGGTCAGGGGCTGATGCAGATTCAATAGGCAGGAAATGGAGAAGAGAAAATCAATGAGGCCGATTGTAAAGGGCATGGATTCATTAAAGGATGAAATATTTGGACCAATTTTGCTGTTAATCTACCATTTAGAGCAGATGTTCCTGCACAACATAGCTACCTTGCCAAGTGATATTTCTACACAACAGCAGTCTCTAAACAATGCCAATATTGAGCTTTCTGAAACTGTATTTACTCCACTAAAATACGACTAAATTATTAAATTAATAAATATATAATTTACATTATACATTAATGTAAATATATGGCTTAAGTGTCTCAAAATTAGAAATCTTGTTAAAACATCTGAAGACAATGGATGATTGTCCAGGTTCTTTTGACTGCTTTATCAAATATTTTCTGATGTAATCTCATACCTATGTAATGTGTTCATTTTTCCACTCCTTAAGAGACCCTATGCTTGAGGAACTGGCTTACTGTGAGTTCTGGAATCAAAAAATATAATTTCATCTTAGTATATGAAGGTTTTTCTGCTTGTGCTCTCTTCTCACCTTCCACATCTTCTGGCTAATATTTTATTCAATTTTTAAAATTCAGTTGAGAAACTCCTGTTTTCAGTTATTTGCTCCAAAGTGAATCACAAAGAGTGATTGAATCTCTCTTACTATACCAAAAGTACATTTATGATACCAGTATCAAAAGGATTATAATGATAATTGCTTTGAAGTACATGTCTTTTCTAGAATGTGACAAAATCTGGGCAAACAACAGCAACAGCAATGGGTAAAGGGGGAGAAAGTGTTCATTTACCTATTGTTCCTGGTGTGGGGGACAGTACGAAGCATGTGAATAATACTGATTAAATGTAATTGTGTAATGTAAATCCTTCTCTCCTTTGACATATGTTGGAAACAACTGAAGTGTTATGTAATTTACCTCAATTGCTGCACAAGTGAGAAAAGCTAGAAGTGGTATTTAAGTAAGTACTTATTTGCTTCAAAGTACCGTATTCTTCAAAATAAAACCAATAAATGGTAGATTTTCTAACAAATAAATGACCTGTTTAGATGTTGAAGAAATGCCTTCATTAGATGCATAAAAACAAAATATATTTTATTTACTATAATTTAAATCTTGCGATCTTTATTCAATTATTTTAGTCTTTGTGCATATGTGTATATTTATGGCTGTCTGTCCTGGAGTAAATATTGGAAATGTGTGCCTGCGCATATGTGGATGTCAGAGAACAACTTTGGGTTTCAGTCTTTATCTTTAGTCTTATTTGAAACAGGGTACTGTGTTCAACACTGTGAATATCTTGCTAGGTATTCCAGAAATTCCCTTGTCTCCATCTTCCATCTGGTTGAGCGGCACTGGAATTATAAGCACATGAACCCAGCTTCATGTGGATATTGGAGAAGCCAAGCTTAGGTTCTCATCATTGGGAAAGGTGTGATTTAGCCAATGAACCATTTCTACAGCACCAGACTTGAGAAAAACAACATAATGTGCATGTGAGAGTTATCACTGTGCCCATGATCTTATCACAAATTCAGCCTGGAATAAGGAATAAGTAGATTTGTAAATTAGCATGTGACATTCAGAAACTGAAAGGGAAAAGCCAAGGGTCAGTAGATGTCTAAGTGGTTAAGAGTACTTCTTGCTCTTGCAGAGGAGCATATCTAGGTTTGGTTCCCAGTACCCACATTCTAATTTACAACCATCCGCTACTGTAGTTATAGGGGGCTTGAATACCCTTATCTAACTTCTGTGGTACTGTAGGTATGTAGCACATATATAGATACAAGAAAACACTTATACTCATAAAACAAAATAAGTAACATTAAAATTGATTTTTTTAAGATCATGAAGATGGCTGGGCAGTGGTGGTGCATGCTTTTAATCCCAGCACTTGGGAGGCAGAGGCAGGCAAATTTCTGAGTTTGAGGCTAGCCTGTTGCACAGAGTGAGTTCCAAGATAGCCAGGGCTACATAGAGAAAACCTGTCTCGAACAAACAAACAAAAAAGATCATGAAGATGTCCAAGTTATAACTCCATATCACTAACACTGAGTTCGGTTTTTCTTTTAATTTCATTCAATAAATTTTTTATTTACATTTCAAATGATTTCCCCTTTTCTGGTCCCACATTCCCGAAAGTCACATAAGCTCCCTTCCCTCCCCCTGTTCTCCGACCCACGCCTTTCCACTTCCCTGTTCTGGTTTTGCCTTATACTGCTACACTGAGTCTTTCCAGAACCAGGGGCCACTCCTCCTTTCTTCTTGTACCTCATTTGATGTGTGGATTATGTTTTGGGTATTCCAGTTTTTCAGGCTAATATCCACTTATTAGTGAGTGCATACCATGATTGATCTTTTGAGACTGGGTTACCTCACTTAGTATGATGTTCTCCAGCTCCATCCATTTGCCCAAGAATTTCATGAATTCATTGTTTCTAATGGCTGAATAGTACTCCATTGTGTAGATATACCACATTTTTTGCATCCACTTTTCTGTTGAGGGATACCTAGGTTCTTTCCAGCTTCTGGCAATTATAAATAGGGCTGCTATGAACATAGTGGAGCATATATCCTTATTACATGGTGGGGAATCCTCTGGGTATATGCCCAGGAGGGGTATAGCAGGATCTTCTGGAAGTGACGTGCCCATTTTCTGAGGAACTGCCAGACTGATTTCCAGAGTGGTTGTGCCTTCTTGCAATCCCACCAGCAGTGGAGGAATGTTCCTCTTTCTCCACATCCTCGCCAACACCTGCTGTCTCCTGAGCTTTTAATCTTAGCCATTCTGACTGTTGTAAGGTGAAATCTCAGAGTTGTTTTGATTTGCATTTCCCCATGACTAATGAAGTTGAGCATTTTTTAAGATGTTGCCGATACTGGTGGCGCAGGCCGGTAGGATTTGCTGAAAGAGGCAGAGGCAGGAGAATCTGGAGTTTGAGGACAGACTGAATTTTATAATAACCAAATAATTATAACATAAATATTTAGACAGTAGAGACAGAAAGTGGGTATGTGATGGGTGACAGAGTATCTACATAGAGAATTGTATGTAACTAACACTTCTGACTTTAGACAATTGTTTTTTCTATGTTTCAAATTTATTATCTGTAAGACATAGATGTATTCTGTTGATGTAAAAATTAATTAAAGCAAAATATTTAAGTTACACTGATGTTTGGCTCAAAAAATAGTGCATCAGTATGTATGAAACTGGTTCTTATGAAGAAAGATGAAATTAATTCAATATACTACTACAGGATTAGAAATGTCCCCTGGATCCACTTGTAAGAGGGAAATAGAAATACAAGTTATATATAAGACTTTCCTTGCATATTCTATGCTTCTATGCTATCTAATCTTGTGACTTCTTTCCATGCTATAATACTATCTGTAAACAGGCTTTCAATATAGTCATTGAAGAAGAGATTATGAATTGTCCATGGAGGACATTCTAATGGGCAAAAGAATGTTGCAATTGTGTGTGGGGGGGCAAAAAGATATATCTTGTCATGAACAATCAGCACCTATCATTTTCTGTCATGTATAAAATGAAAATATTTATCATGTATCAATAAATTTTAATTTATTTATTACAGAAATATTAATAATCATGGGAAATTGCCCTTTCTCCATGTCTGAACAAGTCTAAATATTCTGTAGCCATCTTAGATTTTATTTGGTTCTAAATGTTGATAGGTTGCATTTCCTTAAGAAATATATATATATATAAAGTTTGTAAGAGAAAGACCTGGCCAGACAATGCATACTGTCTCTGTTTAAGCTTTCTTTCCTTTAGTGTTTACAACAAACCATTTATATATAATGACTTGATTTTCATCAACTGTTGTTTTGTTACTGTTCATGGTTCTAATGTGTAATCTTCCTGAGCCATATTTTTTGTACTTAGTACTGCAACATACACATGGGATGCTAGTGATTATATTTTATAAAGACTTACTGCTGTATATCATTCTGTAACTGGAGAGAATGCAAGAGTATTATATAACTTAACTGCTGAGTACTTCTTAATTCCAAGGAATAACTTGGCTTTTTCTTCATTATCTTTGTAGCCAGATTTTAGTGCTATTCCTGGTTCCTATGAGTCTCTAAAAGTATGTGATGCTAAGTGATAATGAATAAATACATGCTAATTTTCATCTGCTAAATCCTAAGTACGATCTAGAACTTTGATACTCCCGTTAAAGAAGAAAATGTATCTCACTGATACATTTGGCTTTTTGCAATGATATTGCTAGAGATATAATTGGTAGATTAAGTCTGAGGAAGAACATTTGGTCTTCCAATTCCTTCCTGACATGGATGTCTGTGACAATATTTTTGCAATGTGTGAAGTATCCAAAATAGTGGTTGTTCATCCACATGGGTTCACTTTCTTCCTTTTTTTTCTGTTCCAAGAAACTAGCTTGCCTGCAGCAGCAGATATTTTTTACCCCTAGGACTTGTAGGTATTTTGGGATCATGGGTAGGTCTTAAAGGAATTAGGACAGATGGAGTATAGAAAGAAAGATCAAGACACTGAGTGACAGTTCCTTTATCGCAGGTAGTCTTCTTCATTCTTTCATTATCTACAGACCAAATCCTGCTCTCTTCTCTGAGTCTAGGAGAGAAAATGTTTCTCTATGATTAGTTCCATTGATTTCATAAAACCCTATATTCATCTTTGCAAATGTTCTTTTCTTAAGCTCTAAAAATATTATTCATTCCTGCAAGGAATGTTGGATCCTCAGAATAGAGCTGGACCCATCCATCATGTAAGGAAGGACAGGAGAAGATATGCTATTTGAGATTACTGAACATTTTCTCAGCCAGAGGCTATGTTGTATACCTCACACTTGTTAGCCACTTAATCTTTATATTGTCAAATTAATTAATGCCTTTGGTCACTCTGAGTCTAAGGTCACAGAGATGAATTGTCTAGAAGCATATGTAATATGGTTCAAAATGTTGGAATAAATTCTTAATAATTAGCATAATTTAAGCATATCTTATTTTTTCTCTTTTTTTGATTTTTTATTAGATGTTTTCTTTATTTACATTTCAACTGTTATCCTCTTTCCTGGTTTCTGGGCCCCAAATCCCCTATCTCATTCCCCCTTCCCCTGCTTACCCACACACCTATTCCTGCTTCCCTGTTCTGGCATTCCACTAGACTGGGGTATTGAGCCTTCATAGGACCAAAGGCCTCTCCTTCCTTTGATGCTCTGCAAGGCCATCCTCTGCTACATATGTGGCTGGAGGCATGGGTCCCTCCATATCTTATTTTTTAAGAGCCTATTCAGCTTAAAATTTTACATTATTACAATATGGATAATGCTATATCTTGTTTTTTAAAATGGAAATGGACTGGAGGCATAGATAAGAGAGGAAATTCATTCAAGATCTTATAGGGAGAATATTAAAGATATGTATTTCAATAAAGGCACTCATCATAAAGAAAATTTTATTATTCACAAAATTGCAATTCCTTATTCTTTTAAAACTACATATCATCAGTGTGAATTTTTTCCTTTTCATCTTCTGTCTTTATAAGCGATATTTCCTTCAGTCATTACACCCCTAAAATTAAAGAAGAAACAAGCTTTATTTTTATTTCAAGGCTTGTGAAGCATTATTAGTATTAGTTGTTAACAACTAGTATAGTGATCATTCTTGAGGAGGCTAGTCCACTGAAGGTGCAAGGTTCCTACTGGGATCTAAGACATAATCCTGTTTCCATATGAGATTACTGGTAATATAAATCTATTGACTTTACAAAGTTTCATTGAGCTATATAACTTAGAGTATTTGTTTCCTATATGTATAGTTTATGCAGCAATACCATATTTCTTTTTGTTTAAACCAGTCTTGAGGAAACAATCACCTAAGAAAGGTGCCTATATACACTACAGTAGGCTGCATTATTTTTGTGGTAAGCAATTTAGTCACATTGCTCCCCAGGAGATTTTGATTCCTCACTTTTGCAGTCCTTTTTGATGTTACCAGTGTCCAGACATTTGTAATCATTGAGCAGTCTCTTGACTGTCTGAGTAACAGATATATCCGTGGCTTGACCTTTTTGTAACCAGAAGGTCATGTTAAATTATCCCTGTGCTCTTTACCTCTTGCTGGAACATTGTATTGATCCTTCTGAAATTTCAGGTTAAAAGAGCAACACAAATCTGAAGAGTCAGAGGCCAGTTAAACAGCTTCAAAAATGCATTTCTGAGCCTTTTCCCAGTTTTTTGTTTTTACATTTTTCTTGACTTTGTTTATGCTACCTGCTAATATATTTTAACATGGCCTGGGCTTCTGTATTTCTTATTTCCTTGCTGACAGTGCTGTAGAAAGATTATTATCTTACAGTCGTTTCATCTTGTTATTTGGTTAGCAAAAAAGTCAATAACTGAATGCATGAATCTGCTGACTAATGTCAATAGTTCACCGAGTTCATTTAATAAAGCAACCATTAGTCATGAAAGGAACTGAAGACAGGGAGCCACAGAGTCATGTGGCACAAAAAGGATGTGGCACTTTATGTGCTTTACAAAATCATTTTCTGCACTTGAAAAGAAAGCCATTAATGATGGAATTTTAGGGAAAGAGTAATGCTTTCATGATCCCAAATGTCACCTGTGAAAAAAGATGTGATAGCTATCAAAGATGAAACAGGAGGGAAAAACCCAAGATTTAATTGATAATAGCCTAAGGAGCAACAGCAAGAACATGAATCTTCTATGGACTTCTCCACCGGCAGATAACATTTTTCATTCTCAGTGGTTGTATATGGACAATTATGGCTGCCCTTCCTTGCCACAACACTTATAAGGGCCTATAATCACATGCACTGCAAATAAACTCTGCATTTTCCATTAGATCTAATATCATGCTAAACTTTCATATGTCCCTATAACTTAGCACTAGATAAACAGACAGGCACTAACAGAAAAATATAGCTTTAAATTCATCCTATATTAAGTGTGGTTTAATTTCCTCAGCCATAGGCAATGCCTACAAAATACATATATTTTGTTTGATTTCCATTTCACAGATGTGCTCTGAGGTATGTGCATTTCCATTTTGTTAATCAGCGCCAAGGTTTACTTACTTTAGTGGGATACCATAGCTAGTGAACAGGGTACTTGAGCTCCTTAGGTAGCTTCTGTTGCCTCTGGAGTCTGTGCTCCTTTTGCTGTATATCTATAACTCTATCCAACGAGTGGAGAACAGTTGAAACCAAGAAGGATGGAGTAATGAGATGTTTCTTTTTGTCTGTTGAGTAGTCATACTACATGTGAACTAAGCATGTGAAGCTCTGTGATATTTCAATGAGAACTGCTGTAGTAGGTGGCAATTTTACTCAAAGGTGCATTAATATTTGTTTTTACATTAAAGCAAACATGCATTAAGAAAGGAGTGCAAAAAGTGCTTCAGTTTGTGTTTTCACAGATCTGTTAAATCTTTAGATACTGAGGAATTGAGCCTACCATATCCAGAGTATATTCAATCAGGCTTCTTTCCTTCTGGACAGAACAAATAGGACTAAGACTTCTTTTGTGTTACTTCAACAAAATACTGTTTATATATGGGCTTTGAAAATTGATAAAATAGTAAGATCATACTTTGTCCTATCAATGCATTGCTTCCTTATACTAAGGTCATTAAATTGTTAACTTAGTAGTCTGTGACTAGAAAAGAAACATTTCTTTTCTCTCCACTTTTGTTGATTTTGGCATGAAATGGAAATTATAAAGAGTCTGTGTCACATTTGAACTATAGGCAATTCTCTCAGCCTGTTGGTTCTTCTTTTCCATATATCAAAGCATATGGGTGGTGTTATACAATCCCTAAGTTTGATTCCCTGAGCTATATTTCATACTTATCAGCTTCTATTCTCTTTTATGAAAAATGCTATTTTGCAATCCATGTCCTTCTTGTTTTGTCAGAGTTTATCTGGTAATCACTATTGATGCACATTGGCTCCTACAAACAACTATCTTTGCCAGAAAAAATACATGTGCTTTTTTTTTTTAAAACCTGGCATATTTTTATACGCAAGGTTCTTCTTTTGATATATTTAGAAGACACTCTTTTCTCAATTGCCTCCAAAAAATTCACTGGTTATCACTAAGATAACCAGTATTTCAAGATGCATTTTAACTCACTTAAAAACTCTTAATTTTACATGTTAATATATATTTACATATGAAGATTTTAAGAATACACTCATTTTTCTGCTTAAATGTCACTTGTTTTAAGATTTGTATTATGTGTCATAAACCTACTTTAAAAACCTTCATCGTGTAAAGTTTCCTATTATTTTCATTCTTTCTCTGGATATCTCAAAAGCATCATTGGAGTATAATTTCAATACAAAAACTAGTTGGTAAAAAAATAGTCTGTAGTTGATATCATATCGTAAGAATCATTTATGTTCAGGAGCTAAGTTTTTCTTCATAGAAGACACTAGGCAGCCACAGGTACCTTCAATGTCATTCCTACCTGGATGTAGGAAGAACCAACTTTTATGAATTTAGTTTTAGAAGTTGTCTTGTCTCTTGCATCTGGAGATTTTTCTTGACAAGTGAGTTTCAAAATTTGTTTGCAGTCTAAGTAAGAGATGAGTAAAGGCAAATAGATTAAGCCTCATATTAGGCCTGTCATTTGATACTCTGGGAAAGCAATTCCTGATTCTGCTCCATAGATGCTGGTACTTTACATAGTTATATTCTTCTGGACACACTTATTTCCTGTGTATTGTATTATCATTCATGAATATACTTTTCTGGATAGACAAGAACTGCTGTCAGAGTCTTATATGTTTGATTTACCACTGTGTGCCACATCCAGCATCTCACTTAAGTTTATTGGTGATTCATAAACTTAGTGCTAGATCAATTAAATCTCTGTAGATAACATGGGCAATCAAAGTGCTGAAATTTTTTATGTGAAGCAATTGTAGTATTTTTAACCAAACTAGGAAGACTTTGGGGGTATATATTATAACAAACAACATATTTAAAAGATAATGAATAGAAAAATGATAAAGTATTAAGACGGAAGGAACGGAGGCTTCAGAATTTTCCTAGACATAGCACAAAATCTTGACTTTGCAATCTTCTAGTTTTGTAATGAAAGGTCACATAGCCAAATTCTTTGTCTCACTCCTGCAAGATGAGTGCATTAACTATGACAGGCATGTCATGACAGAATGACAGAAACATGACACAAATGATACAATGGTGACAGAATCTACTTGCACAGTTTAGTGCCTCCAATCTGTACTAACTCCAAAAATGTTGGGACTTATAGTAACTTTTAGGCTCTTTGATAGAATGTCTTAGGAGATAACCTATAAAAACAAGAGAAAAGCCATAATAGACTTGTTTTCACTGTTTAAATCAATAACCATACCACATTGCACACCCTTATTCTCATCTGATCCCAGAAGTTGAGTATGGTTGGGCCTGGTTAATATGTAGATGGGAGACCAACTCGAATTACTGGGTACTTAGATGGGAGACCACTTGAGATTATTACCAGGTGCGATATGCTTCAAGATAATTAACTACCTACCTAAACCAGATAATTCCAAAGTTTGAATTATCAAAAAATGAGAACAGGAGTTTTTGAATCATTTTGTGTAAAGTGTGACAAAGGATGTTGAAAAATCTGACAGATTAATTGGATAAATTATGCTATAAATTTTCAACTAGCCATCATTAGCAGTTCAAATAATTTGTCCTAATGTTATAATTTCTTTGAACCTGCTTATTAAATTGAGTTTTCTTTTTCATCTATCACTCTTGGTACCTTATTAATTGAAAACATCAAATACTATTAAATACAGCTTTAAAGCTCCAAAAGCTTCATTATAAATGTGAATTATAAAACTTGCACTATCTTCAAGTGAATTTTTTTTTTATTTCAGTTTGGAAAGCAACACATTGACAACCTCTTCAGTGACCTGCAGGATGGGAAACGCCTCCTAGACCTCTTGGAAGGCCTGACAGGGCAAAAACTGGTAGGAATATTCTTTCCTTCCTTCCTTCCTTCCTTCCTTCCTTCCTTCCTTCCTTCCTTCCTTCCTTCCTTCCTTCCTTTCTTTCTTCCTTCCTCCTTCCCTCTCTTTTTTCTGCATGTATATGTATGTGGGAGTGAATGCATATTTATATGTGGGTATGCAAGCACTTGTGTGCATGTGTGTGTGTGTGGGGGGGCAAATGTTGACTTCCAGATCTTCCTCAATTTCACTCTACTTGAAACCCAACCTCACTGATTCAGCTAGTGTATCTAGCCAGCTTTCTTTGGGGGTACTTGTCTCTTTGCCTACTGATACCTGGGATTATAGACAGGCCACCACCCTACATGACTTCTAAGTGGGTGCTGAGGATACGCATTCTGGTCATCACACTTGTACACTGACACATCTCTCCAGTCAAAATTTTTTGAAATTTGCAATAAACTCAGTAAAATGTCAGGCACCCCAAAGCAGTTTTATTTGGGTGATCTAATGAAATGCCTCAATGCACTGGTAAGATAATACAGTACCAATTCCTGAACAAAATAAAATAATTCATATTACAACTTTTATTTTTGCATTTTCTATCATGTGCAGAATAAAAAAGTAAAAGTTTTCAGAAATATATTCAGTTAATTAATAAGCGTTATGTGACTTTACAATTTTTAAATCCTATTTAAGGACTTCCTATAAAGTTTTTATGCATAATGACTTTACATTTATCTTTGTGTTATTTTATATTTTTCAATGTACCTGTATTATTTTATAAATAACAAAAATATTTTCGCACACTATAATAAAAATATAGCTATTTTATTCTGATATCCAAAGGCCTCTGTGAAAAAAAATGTAGTTTTCTGAGGAGAACTATTAACTTTTATAGTATTAGAACATTCCTTTGGGGAGAGAAAACATGCTTATACAATGTTATAGGTCATTAAAGTCATAGAAGAATCTCAATTCAATTGATGAAAGTATCATAATGGAGGAAAACTCTTAAATCATAATCTTCTGACTTAAAATATGTTATTTTTAGATTTCTATTATTCTTTTAAGTAGGGTTAAAGACTCCAGTCTACCTAGTCATACATTCTGCATATCTAATGAGTTTTAGTCAATTATTATCTTATTCTATTCTCTTTGCCCTTTTGTAGAGCTCTCCGGCATGTCCAGCATGAGCATTTAAGTGTGTGTGTGTATGTATGTGTGTGTGTGTATTGTCTATCATATGCAGAATAACAAAAATTTTTCACGTGAGAGCACACACATGCACACACACACACAAACACACACACACACAAACACACACACACACACATAAGACTTTTTATATACTATAGAAATTCTAGCTATCATTCAAAGGTAGAATTGGCCAACATCCTATCTCTGACTTGCCTCCTGCAATTCTTTTTACAGCAAGCCAATTGATCTCTATTCTGTCAGACACTGCCCAGTATTTTGCCCTGTTGTCTTGTTTACTAATTTTTCTTTCTATGCTTCTATGTGTTCTGGAAATCCTTTAAAAACCTCGGTCTTCTCCTTGCTACTGAAAGCATTTAATGACCATTTAAAACTAGTGAAATACTTTGTTGTATGTAAGCATGGCTATGAATGTGATTTTCAATTGTTGCAGGTATGCTTAAAAGACATGCTTTATTTTTCCATTTTAAAATAAATAACAATAGCTGTGTAGAGTAAATATTTCATTACGTTAATTCAAAGTGACACATTTTCAGGTTTATTATTCATTAATTTTATATTCATAATTGAGATTGTAATGTAATTACAACCTCTTTCCCTTCCCTTTCCTCCCTCTAACATACTCAAATAATCTTCCCTTCTCCTCATCAAATTCATGGCCTCTTTTTTCACTAATAGTTATTACATATGTGCGTGTATGTGTATGTGTCTGTATGTGTGTGAGCATAACATGTTGTCTCTATAATGTTACTGAATGTTACTGATATGTATGTTTGATATATTTATGAGGTTTTTGAATTTGAGTTGATGACTTTCTAAAATAAAACATTAAAATGCTTTACAGTTAACCTGAAGACATCATATATATTTAATTTCTTTATGTCCATGCTTTATGTATATATGCATACCTTCAGACTATATTATTTTCTTATATTGATAGATAAAGGGATGCCTGTGAGCAGCCCATATTTTTTGTCAATTATGTTCATAAATATCCAAACAAATATCACTGTCTTTTAGTTGATTAAGGTTATTCTTTCATAATTTGTGCTCATTCCCTGCACATTTATGTTGATTTTTTGTTACTTTAAAAATTTATTTCTGTGCCTCTCCGTCTACCTCTTTGTGGTGATAGGTAAGAAAACACTAAAATATATGCTGTACTCACTTTGACATTCATGGATTAAATGTTCTAAAATATGGAAAGTAGAGATTCCTGTCCATGAAATTATGACTGATGATTCAGGAAGTTTCAGGAACCAAACATCTATGATCTTTAAAAGAGTGCATTAGTCAGTCATCTTGGAGATTAGAAGAATTAATATAAAAATTGGAAGCTGTCTAGTCAGTTGAAATAGTAAGTATCTCAGGGTTTGGAAGTCTTCAGAAGGATGGGAAGACTATTAGAAAGCACTGGCAAAAAATAAAAAGTAGACTAATACATTATTTATTCTATACATATACATGATAAGGAAATGGTAAGAAAATAAATATAAAAATTCAACTTCTTAGGCACATATGAAATGGTAGAGCCTTGCTCCACTGATAATTTCTATGAATACATGTTATTTCTTAAGTTTAGGATTATTACATATGCAAATGGTATGAAAACATGTCATTTCAATTTTTTAATAATAATGAGATGTACCTCATATGTACTACAAATTTCATACAGAAAACATTTTATTAGATTGACCCCCCCATTTAAATGCTTTATATACATTTCACTTAAAGTTATGGAACATGTATTTTATTTGTTCTATTTTATTATGTGAGAAAACTCGAGTTTGGAGTGATTGAGAAGGTTCTCAAGGTCACATAGACTAAAAGTGGCTGAACAGAAAGTTGAAACCACACAATTCAATTTTGGAAGCCATGCCTTTAACTAAACAACAGGTGCCTTTAACTAACTTAAGGGTAAAATGAGAGCTATATAAATCACTGATTTTGGTAGCTGACTCAATCCAACAATGTCATTGTTACGGATGTTGTTTTAGTCACGGTTTCTATTCCTGCACAAACATCATGACCAAGAAGCAAGTTGGGGAGGAAAGGGTTTATTGAGCTTACACTTCCATGTTGCAGTTCATCACTAAAGGAAGTCAGGACTGGAACTCAAGCAGGTCAGGAAGCAGGAGCTGATGCAGAGGCCATGGAGAGATGTTTCTTACTGGCTTGCTTCCCCTGGCTTGCTCAGCCTGCTCTCTTATAGAACCCAAGAGCACCAGCCCAAAGGTGGTACCACCCACAAGGGGCTCTCCCCACTTGATCACTAATTGAGAAAATGCCCCACAGCTGGATCTCATGGAGGCACTTCCCCAAATGACGCTCCTTTCTCTGTGATAACTCCAGCCTGTGTCAAGTTGACACACAAAACTAGCCAGTACAGATGTCAAGGAGAAATTATGTGTAGGAAATGAGCTTCTGATACATGCTTGAAAATTGCTAATAAGAACTTGTATTAAGAAAAAATGGAAATGAGCCAAGTGTGATGTAACACACCTGTAATTTCGGTCCATAGATAGGATAGTGGCTTTGAAGCTAGACTGGAAAATATAGTCAAACTGTTTCCAAACCATAATAATAATAATAATAATAATAATAGGCAACAAATACAAGCATCATAGCAGTAGAATTGCTAAAACTTATCAATTAGGAAAAGTAAAATTATATATATATATATATATATATATTAGTTGATTATGCAGATGCTATTTAAAAATTAAAGGATGGGATATGACTTTCAGATTAAAAGTGTGAGTTAAGAAACCAGGTTACTGAAATTATAAATTCCAGTGAAGAGGATTACTATGTCAGTCAGTAGGCAAAGCAAGATTCTTCTTTAACATTTATTAATATTATGTATTTTAACAATATTTTGTTAATTGTTTGAAAATTTCATGCAATATATTTTGAAAATATTCAACTCCTACACCAACTCCAACCATTAGCACCCTTTCTCTCTTCCCTATCCAACTTTGAGAATCATTCTTTTTTATTTTTTATTTTTCTTCTTTGCCCCATTGAGTCCAGTTTATGTGGCCAAGCTTGTCTCAAGGGTGGAACCTGCCCTAGGGTGTGGTCAGTCTTCCCTGAATCACATCAATGAAAACTGACTCTTCCTCTTCCTTCTGTTAGCAAACACCAATACTTCTTCAGCTAGTGGTGGGATTTTATGCCCACCTTCCAATTTTTCTACTGGGATTTTGTCTTAAACAGATCTTCTTATCACAATCACTGTTTGTTCGAATGTGTATTTGCCCAGTTGTGTCTGGAAAACACATTTTCCTTGTTATTATCCGTGTCTGGCATTTAGGGCTTATTTTCTCCCTCTACCAAGGATATTCTTGGGACTTGGGGGAAGGAGTGTATTAAGTATGCCCCATTTACTGCTGAAGACTTTACAGACTCTCATACTCTACCTGTTGACCATATTGGGTTTTGTTTGTTTGCTTGCTTGCTTGCTTATTTGGGGGGAGCTCTGTGTTATTGACCATATAGCATTAAAATAATGTGTATTTGACAGTCATGAACCTTATTATGTTTTATTTGGCAATTTCAAATGTATTTTGATCAGACTTGCCTCTACTTCTATCTCTTGAGCCCTACTTGTTGAATAACTTTTTCCTTTTCTACTAGTGCCCTCTACTTTTATGATTATTTTTTAAATGACCAACTGTTTTAAATTAGGTTTGCTGGTATGAGCATGTATGATTAGCTAGAAACTGAGTGAAAATGGGGCAATCAAGAATCTCACATCTCCTTCAAACTATTCTTGAAATGTACAGAAATACACTTTCTTTTCTATCTTCCTGGTTACTTGCTTTATGTATTTTGCTAATGTTTTTCCATTATTGATGGTCTTATAATAATGCACACTGGGCTAAAAAATGAAGGAGCAATCATCTCAAATAATATTGTAAAAGGAAAAATGATTTCTTTCCCAGGAGGTATATTCTTTATTCTAAAGATGTACTATGCCAAAGACAATTAGTCCAAAGCCTGCAGACTTTTTAAATAAATGCTGCACAGTCTGTGTTCATTTAAATGTAAAATATTCAAACTGGAAAGTGAAATTTATACTTTTTTTATTTTTCAGGTAGATTTTTTTGTCTCTTTCTTTTCTAGTAAACACGTTTTCTCTCCTTTTTAGCCTAAAGAAAAAGGATCTACAAGAGTTCATGCCCTAAACAATGTCAACAAGGCACTGCGGGTCTTACAGAAAAATAATGTAAGTGGTGACCTGAACAGAGTCTGCACACCATGAAACAGCATGCTTAATGTTTATGTAAGGGCTTCAGCCCCAATGTAGAGAAGGCTTATTAATCCCTCTTGTAAATCACAGAAGCTCTTATTCAGAGCTCATGTGCTGCTTCCTTTGTATGTGCTTGCAGCTAATGTAATTCTGGAAGCCAATGTATTCAGCCATAGAAGACAGAAGAAAGGTTAGACCTGTACTGGGTAAAACGGTTGTATTTTTTCTAGATGCTAGGTGAAGTAATTATTTTAATAGATAAACTGAATCCATCATATAATGGTGCTTGGTACAACAAAGAGATTTTGCTTATTGAATGCTATTCCCCATGTTCAATGATAATGATAATGAACTTTGTGAGATTCAAGCTAACAGTTAAAAGGCCCACATCAAACATGTGCATTCAACAGAAAAACAAGTACCATTTTAGGTTGGGGGAAGAATTATTTAGTTTAGCATACCTGGATGAAAATATATATGATGTATTAGAAAAGGTAAAGAGCTGGGTCGTGGTGGCGCATGCCTTTAATCCCAGCACTTGGGAGGCAGAGACAGGCGGATTTCTGAGTTTGAGGCCAGCCTGGTCTACAAAGTGAGTTCCTGGACAGCAAGGGCTCCACAGAGAGACCCTGTCTTGAAAAAATAAAAAATAAAATAAAAAATAAACAACAAAAAAAGAAAAGGTAAAGAATCAGAGATAAATGAGTGATGAGAATGGAAGAGGTCATCTAGTCTCCTCTAAGAAAGGTGCAGCTTATACTTTTCACTGTGGCCTCAAGGGAGACACTTTTTCTTTTATATTAACTCCTACAAGCTTTCTAATAGACAAGTACATTTAGGGCAGATGTCACTTTCTTGTTATAGTACATATCTCTTTAAAAGTTAATTTTAAAAACATTGAGCATATACTCTTAAATAAATGGAATATATAATAAATCTGTAATATCCCCACATTTGTTTCTCAGCTTATCTGATCATAGCAAAAAAGATGCAAAACTGGAATTGTAAAGTAATTAGTCGAATTTATGAATGTAGTATCATTGTCACACTTAACATGATGAGGTTATTTTGTAGAAACATTACAAGTTTGATTTTTTTCCACCTGTAAATTTTGAGGTTTTCTGATATTAGCATAAAATGGTCAAATAGAAACTTGTAAAGAACACCTTCATCTAGCCAATGAACAATAACAAAAAGGTTTGCAGTCATTAATTAAACCCACAAAAATACTGAAAAGGCTATATATACATTTATATAGTAGAAATTACTATATATGTTATGCTGTGTATAATATATACATGTGCATATACACATACACATACATATACACACAAACATATTCTTGTATACATATATATATAATATTGTATATACGTAGTGTCTACATAGTGTAAATAATTTAGATGCAGTATACAAATAGATAATTATGACTCAAATAGGAGGACTGAAAAGACTTCCTGGTTAAGTTATTACATAATCTGAGACCTAAAGGAAATGAGATTTTTAACTAACCACAAGAAAGATCCAGGCAAAGTCATAAAAAGTCCTTGAGATACAGAAGCATTTGGAATGAGGGCTCAGCAGGAGGAGAGGACAATACTCAAAATCAAGTAAAGATGAAGGGACAAAGTGAAGTAAAGGTATGAAGGGTAAAATACAGTGAACTGAGGCTAGGGTTTTGATTCTGCTGAAAATAACATGATAAAGATTACAACTAGCATTATAGTATATTAGATGTTAAAAATAGAAGTTCTATCAAAAGCCAGTGTTACAAGAATGAATTATAAAGAACTCTATTGGAAGAGTGTTTAAAAGACCTTTTTTTGGGAAAACATTATAATACTTTTATTAATTATTTTTATACACTCTGTATTTTATTCCCCACTCTGCCAACCCCTGTCCACCCTCTGACTGTTCCACATTCCATACCTCCTCCCCTCCCCTTGTCTACACGTGTATGTCCCCTGTCCCCACCCCACCTGACCTCTAAAGTTCCTGGGGCCTCCAGTCTCTTGAGGGTTAGGTGCATCATCTCTGAATGAACACAAACCAGGAAGTCCTCTATTGTATGTGTTGGGGGCCTCATATCAGCTAGTGTATGCTGCCTGTTTGGTAGTCCATTGAGAGATCCTGGGGATCCAGATTAATTGAGACTGCTGGTCTTCCTACAGGGTCACCCTCTGTTTCATTCAGCCTTCCTTAATTCAACAGCAGGGGTCAGCTGCTTCTGTTCATTGGTTGGGTGCAAATATCTGCATCTGACTTTTTCAGCTGTGTTTGAATTAGAGGAAAGCAGGAAGATGCTGAGGAGGGCAACCATGAAGGAGGACCAGCAATCTCAATTAACTTGGACCATGGAGATCTCTCAGACACTGGACCACCAACCAGGCAGCATACATCAGCTGATACACCACATATAGAGCAGAGGACTACTTGTTCTGGGTTTAGTCAGAGAAGATCCATCCAATCCTCAAGAATATGGAGGCCCAGGGAGTTTAGAGTTATGGTGCACTGGGGCTTGAGGGGTGGGCACATCCTTGTGGAGACAAGGGGCCAGGGAGGAGGTATGAGATGTGGAACAGTAGGAGGGTGGACCTAGGGGGTAGAATGCAATCTGGATTGTAAAATAATTAAAATTATATATATATATATATATATATATATATATATATATATATATATATGTGTGTGTGTGTGTGTGTGTGTGTGTTTATTCTTGTTTATTCTTTTTTACGTTTTTTAAAATTTATTTTCTATATTCTTTGTTTACATTCCAAATGATTTCCCCTTTCCCAGTTCCCCCCTCTCCATAACTCCCATTAGCTATCTTCCCTCTGCCCATTCCCCAATCACCCCCTCCCACTTTTCTGTCCTGGTAATCCCCTACAATGCTGTATCAAGCATTTCCATTTCTGGGACCAGAGCCCTCTCCTTCCTTCTTCATGGGAATCATTTGATATGCTAATTGTATCTTCAGTATTCAGAGCTTCAGGGCTAATTAATATCCACTTATCAATGATTGCATTCCATGTGTATTCTTTTGTGATTGGGTTACCTCACTTTGGATGCTATTTTCCAGTTCCAACCATTTGTCTAAATTTCATGAATTCATTATTTTTATTATTTTGTGAATTCATTGTTTCTAATTGCTAAGTAGTATTTTATTGTGTAAATATACCACATTTTCTGTATCCATTCCTTCATTGAGGGATATCTGGGTTCTTTCCAGCTTCTGGCTATTATAAATAAGGCTGCTATGAACATAATGGAACATGTGTCTTTATTGCATGCCAGGGAATCCTCTGGGTATATGCCCAGGAGAGGTATAGCAGGGTCCTCCGGAAGTGTCATGTCCAGTTTTCTGAGGAACAGCCAGACTGATTTCCAGAGTGGTTGTACCATCTTACAGCCCCACCAGCAGTGGAGGAGTGTTCCTCTTTCTCCGCATCCTCGCCAACACCTGATGTCTCCTGAGTTTTTGACCTTAGCCATTCTGACTGGTCTGAGGTGAAATCTCAGGGTTGTTTTTATTTGCATTTCTCTAATGATTAATGATGTTGAACATTTCTTAAGGTGCTTCTCAGCCATTCGAAATTCTTGAGGTGAAAATTCTTTGTTTAGCTCTATACCCCATTTTTAATAGGGTTATTTGGCTCCCTGAAGTCTACCTTCTTGAATTCTTTGTATATATTGGATATTAGCCCTCCGTCGAATGTAGGGTTCGTGAAGATCATTTCCCAAATTGTTGTTTGCCATTTTGTCTGATTGACAGTGTCCTTTGCCTTACTTACAAAGTTTCTGTAAGGCAAAATTGTATATATCTTTTAAGTTACATATTTATTGAATATTTTCTTTATTTATATTTAAAATTTTATTCCCTTTCCTGGTTTCGCACACACTCCTGGAAAACCCCTATTCCATCCTCTCTCTCTCTCTCTCTCTCTCTCTCTCTCTCTCTCTCTCTCTCTCTCTCTCTCTCTGCTTCTAGGAGGGTGTTGCCTAACCCAATCACCCACTCCTGCCTCCCTGCCTTCACATTCTCTTGCACTGGAGCATCAAGCCTTCACAGGACCAAGGGTCCCTCCTTCCATTGATGCCAGACAAGGCCATCCTCTGCTACATATACAGCTGGAGCCATGTATCCCTCCATATGTACTTTTTGGTTGTTGTTTAGTCCCTGGGAGCTCTGGGGTATCTGGTTGATATTGCTATTCTTCCTTTGGGATTGCAAACCCCTTAAGCTCCTTCAGTCCTTTCTGAAATTCCTCCATTGGCACCTCTATATTGCTCTGCCAGAGCCTCTCAGGAGACAGCTATATCATGCTCCTGTCAGCATTCCCTTCTTGGCAGCCACAATAATGTCTGGGTTTGGTGACTGTATATGATATAGATGGGACAGTCTCTGGATGGCCTTTCCTTCAGTCTCTGCTCCACATTTTGTCTCCATAATATATTTTTAAAATATTAAATCATTAAATTTAATAGTGACATATTTAATGATAAAAATATATAAGTAATATAAACACATTGTAGGTATAGAGTAGTTAGTTCATGTCTCTTGATGCTTCAATGCATATTAGATATTTATATAAAATAGTACTCACTTTATATAAATTCTCCCTATAAAATTGGGTTTATAAGAAACAACAGTTTAACAATTTTATTTAATTTGCCCAAGAACATCCCCATTCCTTCCTCCAGGCATTAAGAAAATCAATCTTTGTCATTATCAAGAATGCTATTTTTTATTTGGTTTTTTCAAGACTGGGTTTCTCTGTATAGCCCTGGTTGTCCTGGAACTCACTCTGTAGACCAGGCTGGCCTCGAACTCAGAAATCCACCTGACTCTGCCTCCCAGAGTGCTGGAATTACAGGCGTGTGCCACCACTGCCTGGCTAAAAATGCTATTTTTAATGCTATAGAAAGGCTGGAGCTCAATAGAATTATCAGGTGCTATTCAGAAGGAATAAAAGAAATAATAGAACCTTTAATATCTAGTCCATTAGGACAACTATCAGCATAATGATGATAAAAGTCTATGCTATCTTGTAAAACCAAATACAGTATTAACTGTCCTGCTACAAAACAGAGGAAACAAAGCAAAGTTAGATAACAGCTGATGATTATCATAAAAGCATCACCAAAAGACTTAACCGTGGACAGTGAGTCACTGAGTGGCTAGTTAATTTAACAACGATTACAACTTATAAATCAAAAAAGAAATCTGCTAACTTGTTATGAGACCTAACTTTGGTTAAAGCACCATGGATGCTTAAAACAAGATACAACATCAAAAATATATTTAAATATAAAGAATAACCTGGTGAGCTGTGTCTTCTCGAAACAACTCTCTGATATCCTTCTAGTGCCATTTTTAAATCATTACCGCCATTAATGTGTGTGTTGGGCATGTGGAGAGGGGGATTTAAAATCACAATGTACTCATCTTAAAGAATAAAAGTAAAGAAGTGAGTTGGGTGTTGGAGCAAGTGGGGCAGCATACAGTGCACTCAACATCCTGCATGATTTTCCTGTTTTTCTGGATCAGCTGTGTTTTGAAAACCTTTATCCTAGTGCTGTCCATTTCTTTACCTTGCTGGGGAAATAAGGAAATAATTCACTTTTGAGACAATGCTTTTTCATGTGCTCACAGGAACAAGAGGTGGATTATGGTTACTTTATGGACCAGGTAATGAAATATACCACCCCTTGAGGCAGAACAAATTAGACAGAGTCATTTTTAATGTTTCAAGTTAAATCAGTTCCTATGTTTTCTTGTATTTCTATATGCCTTCTTTAATTAATTAATTTTTGAGAATTTTATACATAAATCCTTTATTTACATTATTTCCTCTCCTATATCCTCCTCCAGTTCCTCTTGTGAGCCCGACAACCTTTCAAATTCATGGACTCTAACTTTTACTACTACTACACACACAAACACATACACACAGAGTGGGGGGGGGGAGGGAAGGCTGTAAGGAATGAGGGAGGGAGGAGGGAAAAAGAGGAGGGAGGAAGAAGAGGGAGATTGTCTTAGTCAGAGTTTCTATTCCTGTACAAAATATTATGACCAAGCAGCAAGTTAGGGATGAAAATGTTTATTCATCTTACACCTTGCATATCACATGGAGACCTCATGTTCTCTCCAGCTTCCTCCTCTTTCACACTTTCTTCTTCTTCTTCTTCTTCTTCTTCTTCTTCTTCTTCTTCTTCTTCTTCTTCTTCTTCTTCTTCTTCTTCTTCTTCTTCTTCTTCTTCTTCTTCCTCCTCCTCCTTCTCCTTCTACTCCTCCTTTCTTCTTTCTTCTTTTTTCTTTCTTCTTCTCCTTCTCCTTCTCCTCTTTCTTTTTTAGTTCTTTCTTTCCTTCTTCTTCTCTTCTTCTTCTTCTTCTTCTTCTTCTTCTTCTTCTTCTTCTTCTTCTTCTTCTTCTTCTTCTTCTTCTTCTTCTTCTTCTTCTTCTCCTCCTCCTCCTCCTCCTCCTCCTCCTTCTCCTCCTTCTTTCTTCTTTCTTCTTTTTTCTTTCTTTCTTCTTCTCCTTCTCCCTCTCCTCTTTCTTTTTTCGTTCTTTCTTTCCTTCTTCTTCTTCTTCTTCTTCTTCTTCTTCTTCTTCTTCTTCTTCTTCTTCTTCTTCTTCTTCTTCTTCTTCTTCTTCTTCTCCTGTTCCTCCTCCTCTTCCTCCTCCTCCTTCTTCTTCTTCCTCTTCTTCTTCGCCTTCTCCTTATCTTTCTCCTTCTCCTCCTCCTCCTCCTGCTTATTCTGCTTCTCTCTTCTTGCTCTTCCTCTTCTCCTTCTTCCAATGGTTCCTACCTGTGATCTCCAGCCTCTATCTCTTCTAGTCTTCCCAGTAATTGCATGTAGCCACTTTTACTTAACCAGGAGTTTTAAATTGGGGAGCAAAGTTTACATAGCATCATCAGGTGTACTAGAGGGCAACCAGATCTTGAGGGCCAGTATTTAGCATTTGAATACACAGCAGAACCAGAATAACCCCCTAACAGAGAAAGGAACATAGGATTAAGTAGGAAAGGAAATAAAAGAGAAGCGTAAAGTAGGAAATGTAGGAAGGGGCAACTAACACTAAAGGTCTTTTGAAAAAACATATGGAAACCTCCTTCTGTAGAACTATCCTAAAATACATACATACGTGAAAAGTGTCTATGCTGGTACCAATTGTCTTAGTCAGGGTTTCTATTCCTGCACAAACATCACAACATGATCAAGAAGCAAGTTGGGGAGGAAAGGGTTTATTCAGTTTACATTTCCACATTGCTTTTCATTACCAAAACAAGTCAGGACTGGAACTCAAGCAGGTCAGTATGCAGGAGCTGATGCAGAGGCCATGGAGGGATGTTAATTACTGGCTTGCTTGCCCTGGCTTACTCAGCTTGTTTTCTAATAGAACCCAAGACACATCCCAGGGATGGTACCACCCACAAGAGGCCCTCCCACCCATGATCCCTTATGGCTGGATCTCATGGAGGCATTTCCTCAAGGAAAGCTACTTTCTCTGTGAAGACTCCAGCTTGTGTCAAGTTGACAAACAAATCCATCCATTACAGAGAGGATGGA
Organism: Apodemus sylvaticus; assembly: GCF_947179515.1. Classification (NCBI taxonomy): domain Eukaryota; kingdom Metazoa; phylum Chordata; class Mammalia; order Rodentia; family Muridae; genus Apodemus; species Apodemus sylvaticus. The sequence continues at coordinate 44,154,758 of NC_067495.1, forward strand.
TATTGAATAACACATCAGGGAGCTAGTCCCCAAAGAAGACTGCTTTTCCCTTTCTCAGTGGCCATTAATTCCCAAGCTTTTCATCTAGTGGTAGGACATTGTGATATCCTGCATTGACATTAGCATACTAAATGATGCTAATTTTTAGCTAATGGTGCCATTTTCAGGTCTTATTTACAAATAATAACCTGAATAACCACAGACACTAGGTAATGTTGAAGTTGTGAGTAGCCAAAGAGCTAGAAATGGGAAATAGTAAAACATGGGCAATTTGAAGGAGGAAATGGGAAGAAGGGGGGAATCTTTAATTGGTGTTGAGGGGGACAGCAACATATACCTGTTATTTTATGCCCACTTGAATTCTGCTCACATCCTGGCTTTGTAGAACATACACACCATATGTGATTTCTCTGTGGCAGCTGTCTCAGCATACTATTATTTCTGTTATCAACAATTTAATTTAGAAAAAACACTTATTGTGAAGAAATCACTTCTAAGCACAGTGATACCATGATTACAATATTTGCTACAGCTAAAGCTAATTTGTAATAAAATTGGCTGTATTTCTGAAAAGCACACAAAAGATAGCATACACTCCTGTGAAATAGGATGACACTAAGATGTGACTTTGTTTTCCCACCTATTCTAGAGTCTTACAAAGTTATCTCTAGTCTCTCTTTTTTGTGGCTTCTTGAAGACACACAGAACAAATTTCAACTCTATCATTTCTAAACACTATTTTTTTTGTGTGTACAGCTCCTATTAGGAGGCACTTACAATTCAATTCTATAATATTTTCAGGCTTTTTCTCTCAAATTAGAAGAACACATAGTTTAAAATTTTCTAGAGTCAGAGGGTTTCTAAGTAGGGAAAAGGCTTGTTGCACATGAATGAACAACTCAGTTTTGATTGTCAATGACCATATAAAATTTGGACATATAGGCAGAGACTTATAACCACAGCACTGTGCATACAAACACAATGGCTGTCTTAGAGTTTTATCATGTCCTATAGACAGTGTTCTTCTCTAATATCTAAATCGTTCTTACACTCTTACAGTACCTTTCTCACAATATTCCTTGAGCCTTGAAGAGAGCAATATTGATGGCTGAACTCAAAAGTCATTTATTCTTCATACTTTGGTCAGTTGTGAATCTCTGCATTTACTGCCATAAACTGAAAAAAAGAAGACTTTCTGAGAAATAGTGAAAGCACTATACATATTGAGGAGGCAGGTTGAAAACATGACCATTTACCAGAGCAAAGGCTAGGTTTATGACCTCCCCAGCCAAAGCCTATGACCACTCAATATACCACAGATGAATTTCCTCTTCCAGGGTGAGTGTCTAATACAATGAGAAAGTCCTTCCTTATCTGATTAGAGCAATGTCACCTTCCATTCACTGGACACAGCTTGTCTGGAGATTTGTTATTGTAGCATGGAAAGTTCACAGCTGCGAATGACTATTGATAGCTTTTCTCCCACAGCTGGCTGCATAGCACCTTTTAGCACAATGGAAGCATGATATCTGTGTGTTCCACAATAAAAGTGTGTGATGTGTTTAGCAACAGACACTTATCATCAAGTTCTGGTGGGCAATCAAGAAAAAAAATTTAATACCTTGTAATGTTTTAGGGGCCTTTGGGGCATTGCTGACCAACTACTTATAGGAAAATATCTCATGCCTCCTGACATGGTGTTCTAGCTTAATAACCCATAGCTTCCAGAACCTGCACTCACCTTCCATGCAAAATCCCTCTGTTCACATTTTTTAAAGTTAGTTTAGTTATGGTACAATATAGTATGTTTCCATGTGACTTCTTTATAATCCTTAGTTTGAGTTAAGTCCTCTGTCTTCCTTTCTGATTTCACCATCTCCATTATAACTTTGCCACACTGGTATTCTTTTCCTCTCCTTTCATTTCACATGTGTTCTATTCTCTGCTTCTTTCATAAGGTTTCCCTTATGACACATTCCCATACTCTTGGTCTCTAAAAACATTCATTCCAAATATGATATAGTATTAGACATGACAGGTTGAAAGTATCATAACTGTTCCATAACCATTCACATTACTTGGCTATCACAAGCTGGCAAATTTGTATCAATTAAATTCAGATATAGACTAGCACAAAGAAAATGAATTCAGCGCTATGTTATTAAGCCACTAATCCAAATGATGCATTTTAAAGCTTAGGTGAAAATCAATTCAGGTGCCAGTTATATTCAAGTCTTCTGTTAATCAAGTGAAAATTATCACTAAATTATATTTAGTGGTTGTCAAATGTTAGCATATGATCAGAGATAAAAAGAATTTTAAATGTTTTTTTAAATGTACAACATAATATGTACTTTACATGTTCAAAATGTTCAAATAATCATATAATATGTATTTTGAAGAATATACAACAATTATCTCTCACTGAATATATACCACATCAATTCATCACATTTAAAATCTAGAATTGAAATAGGAGTCCAAATTTTAATATTAATTTATGTTAGGAGAGTACTAATTCTATTATGAAACCTTCAAATCTTACAAAAGCCTCTTTCAAAGAGTTGAATATTAGAGATATTAATTCAATAGGCTCCAGAAGAAACCACTCCATTTACCCCTTTGGACTTACCATGATTTGGATCCATATTATCATCTGTGATAATATTTTTCCAAAATATTCTTTTGTAGAAATATAACAATGCACAACAAACACATATCTAATTTTAAATTCATATTCCAATCCAAAGTTGTCTTAGTTTGGGGCTTACTGCTGTGAAGAGATATTGTAAATGGAAATATTTAATTGAGGCTGCCTTATAGTTTCTGATGTTTAGTCCAATATCACCATGTCAAGAAACATGGTGTTGTGCAGTTAGATGAAGGGCTTGTGGAGCTTAAAGTTCTACAGCTTGATCTTTAGGCAACAGAAAGGGACTCCATGCCAGACTGGATATAGATTGAGACAAAGAGAACTCAAAATCTGCCCCCACAGTGACACACATCTTTCAATAAGGCCATATCTACTAATAGTGCTACTCCTACCTAGTAGAAGGAGAATATTATTGCAAGTTGTGCACTTATATCCACATATGCTTTGTCTGTGGTATGCATGAACCTCCTCTACACAGGCACTGCATGTACATACAAAATTAATTAATAAAAAGGAGATAAGAATAATTTAAGCAGTACTAACATATGACAGGAAATGAGGAAAACTTGGTTTGGTGGGCCAGGTAGGCAATCACAATATTCATATATATATATATTCACCAATGAATTATAAAGCATTCAATGCATGCATGTCTCAGTGAAAGAAAATAAATGGTGATTAATGTCCCTATGTCTTGGAAATTATGGAGTGTAAATTTTATTCTGATTTTTCTTTCACATACTACAAGGCAGTGAAGCAACTATGAATTTTCTGTAGTTCCAGCTTTTAAATGTAATGTATTATGTTTAGAAGGATTATATGAATCCTTGAAACAATTCTCTTAACCATGGTCAAAATGTTTAACTACATGCAAATATTTTAGAAAGAAATCACTGAAGATGTTTATAAAGGAAACCTGACTCATCTAGTATGTTGAAAGAGATTTCCTGGGATATTTACTAATTATGAGATAGAACTATGTGACATGAAAGTTACAGATAAATATTGGGAGTATATTCCTTCAAAGTAGCTAACAGCATAAACATTTATCTAATAAAGTCCAATACAGGTAGGTCTCTTTTTACTTGATGACAAGTTTTAATTTGTATTAATTTTAGGTTAGTCCCATTCAAGTAGCAAGACTGAAAAGTGACAAGATAACTTGTGCTTACTTCAATCCCCTTCCCTCATTTATATTTTATATTCATATTTTATACCGAAAAGTAAGGAACAAAAGTGGCTCCTCCTGGGAATAAATGTCAAATGCAGAAAAGATCTGGGAAAGCCACATGTCTTGAAAAGCCACTGTGACGAAGCTTGTTTATTTTCTGTTGGCTGAATGATATGGATTAGTTGTCATTAGAGTCTGGAGTTATGAAACATCCATGCCAGTGCCTGCCTCAAAGGACACACACCATTTATTTTTAAACTGAGAGCTCCCTTACTGAATGAACTGTAACTTTAACATCCAAGTTAAAACTTTAAAAGAAGTAAAAGTATAAATATGGGAAGTTTCTTCAACTCCCTTCCTTTGTCAAGAATGAAAATGCATAGCAGAATGCATTAGTATTTCTCAGAATTTTCTCATGCATCTCTGTCTCTCTGTCTCTCTCTCTCTCTCTGTCTCTCTCTCTCTCTCTCTCTCTTTCTGACACACACACACACACACACACAAACACACACATAAACATGTTTATACATTCCAATACTTATTATAAGAAAATGGCTCACTTTTAATTTTTCTCTTTATGATTTGCCCTAATTTTTATTATTAATTATTCAACCTATTTTAAAAAAATGACTCATTTATCATAAAATATATCTCAACCATAGTTTCCTCTCCCTCTCTACCTTCATTCATGCTTTCCTTTTAACACCTCCCTCTTTCCCCCAATTCACTCCCTCTCAGTTCCCTCTTCCTAAAAGAGCAGGTCTACTAGACAGAACAAAACAAGATAGAATGAGACAAGGTGAAAAGTTCTCCTATCAAGGTTTCACAAGGCAATCCAATAAGAGGAAAAGGGTCTAAAGAGCAGGCAAAATAGTCAGAGATACATCCAATCCTACTGTTAATAGTCCCACAAGAACACCAAACTAATAGCCATAACTTCTACTCAGAGGACCTGGGGCAGACTGATGTAAGACCCATGCTGGCTTCTGCTGTCTGTGAGCTCTTGTGAGTCCTACTTATTTTCATTTAGTGAGCCATGTTCTCCTGGTGTTCTTAACCCTTCTCACTCTCATTTTGTTTTTTGCTAGATCTTCAGGTAGGTCCATTTCCAATTTTCTGAGGAACCTCCAGACACATTTCCAGAGTGATTGTACCAGTTTGAAATCCCACCAGCAATGGAGGAGTGTTCCTCTTTATCCACATCCTCCCAACCTCTGTTCTCACCTCAGGTTTAGGTCTTAGTCATTCTTATTGGTGTAAGGTAGAATCTCAGGTTCTTTTTGATTTGCATTTCTCTGACCACTAAGGACTTTGAACATTTCTTTAGATACTTCTCAGCCAGTCGACATATCTCAGTTGTGAAATCTCTGTTTAGTTCTATACACCATTTTTTGACTGGGTTGTATGATTTTTGGTGGTTAACATCTTGAGTTCTTTGTATATTTTGGATATTAGCCCTCTATTGGATGGGGGTTAGTGAAGATTTTTTCCCAATCTGTGGGTTACTGATTTGTCTTATTGACTATGTCCTTTGCCTTAAAGAATCTTTCCAGTTTCACAAGATCCCATCAATTGTTGATCGTAGATTATGAGCCATTCGCAATCTGTTTATGTAATTTCCACATGTACCAATGAGTTCAAGACTATTTCCCACTTTCTCTTCTATTAGATTCAGTGTATCTGGTTTTATGTTGAGGTCCTTGATCCACTGGACTTGAGCTTTGTGCAAGGTGACAAATATGGATCTATTTTCATTTTTCTATATAAAGACAGCCAGTTAGAACACCACCATTTATTGAAGATGCTTTCCATTGTATATTTTTGGCTTCTTTGCCAAAGATCAAGTATCAATAAGTGTGTTGTTTTATTTCTGGGACTTCAATTCCATTCCATTGAACAACATGTCTGTCTCTGTACCAATACAATGTAGTTTTGATCACTATTGCTCTGTAGTAAAGCTTGAGGTCAGAGATGGTGATTCCCCCAGCCGTTCTTTTATTGTTAAGAATTGTTATGCTGTTCTGGGTTTTTTGCCTTTCCAGATCATTTTGAGAATTGCTCTTTACTTGTCTTTGAAGATTGTGTTGGGATTTTAACGGGGATTGCACTGAATCTATAGATTGTCTTTGGTAGGATGGCCATTTTTACCATCTTAATTCTGCCAATCCATGAGCATTGGGGATCTTTCCATTTTCTAAGATCATTGATTTCTTTCTTGAGAGACTTGAAGTTATTGTCATACAGGTCTTACACCTGTTTGGTTAGAGTTACCCAAAGTGTATTTTTGTAGTTTATTTTCCTAATGTGCATAAACACTTGGGTTTGATCTCTAGTACAACACAGACACACACACACACACAGACACACACATACACTGAAAGAGAGAGAACACAGAGACAGAGAATATATATATATATATATATATATATATATATATATATATATATTCTGCTAGAATGACAGTGTTTTAGTTATATCAATGCAAATACTAGCAATTTATTGTTTTCTAAAATTATAGTTGAATATGGCATCAAACAACTTGGTGAAGGAATTTATTTCAGCTTAAAACTCCCAGGTCAAACTCCAATTCTAAGGAAAGTCTGGACAGAATGCAAATAAAGCAGGAAACTAGAGGCAAGAGATGATGCAGAAACTGTAGAGGAGCACTGGTTATTGACTTTATCTCTCTGGATTGCCCAGCCTGCTTTCTTATAGGTCTCAGGACCTATCACCCGAATAGCAATGGCACCACCCAGGGTGATCTGTGAGCTCTCACATCAATCACTAATCAAGAAAATGCATCAATCTGATGGGGACATTTTTTGACTGAAGTTCTCTATTTAAAAATTACTTTAGCTTGTGTCAAGTTGATATAAAAGTATGTACAACATCCTATTAAACTTTAACAGAAAGTATATACTTTTATAACTATTTATATTTTATAAGTTTCTTTTAGTATAAAACCTAGGAAGCAGAAGTTTGTGTGTACTTAAGGATACTAATAGTTAATTTCTTACTATGTAGTACTTACTATGACATATACACAAACACACATAAATCCACATCAAAACTAATATTACTATTGCCTATGTATGGAATAATATTGAAGGTATCATGAAATCTGTGTCCAGAGAGAATGATCACTTTAATTTTATAAGATAAAATGAAATATATACATATTTTAAAAACTCTCAAGTAACTCTGAGAGAAACTCATATCTCCCTCTTGTTCCTAGTGCCTATTACTTTCTTTTAATGCCTGCGCTTTAAATCTATTTAAATGTTCTTTAATAAAAAAAACAAAATAGAAGCTGTAATAAAAGTTTCAATCTTCATGGAACACTAAAATATAGAATGAGTTTGTTTAAAGATGGATCTTTAGAAAAACTTCAGAAGAGAAAACCCACTTCTCATTTAAACAAAGGAAAATCAACATGTTATATGGAAAAAAAGAATGAAAAAAAGTCAGAACTGGGAATGAGAAAGTATGCATAGCAAAATTTGCAGAATAAATTAAGAAAATATAAGTAATTTTGTCTAAAAGAGTAATTGTGAAAATTCAAGTAAATGAATGATTTTGTAGTATGATGTAAATTACTCCAATTGAGCTAAGAGTAAGTAGAAAATTGAGTAACCTAATTACTTCAGAAAGCACATAATAGTTTCTAAGAGATCCACCACTGAAAAATGTACCAAGGTTTTGCAGAAATGAATTTAGATTATTCCTATATTTTCAGCTCTTTCAGAACACATAAAATATAAAAGCTTATAATTCTTCTAGCAATGTCAGATTACAACACCGACAAAACATAAAATTAAGTTACAAGTCTCGATAAATCTTATGTTGGAATAAAATGAAAAAAATATCTATTGTATTGAAATAGGAAATTGCTTGTAATTGCATCTAGGAAATGATAAACACTTAATAAAGTAGCTTCTATTTACAAAGAGTTATTATAGTTAATAACAGAAAACCAAAGACAATATGAACAAAGCATATAAATACTAAATATCAAATAGTATTATAGTCATCGTTCTTATAAAAAAAAAGATCTTCAAAATAAAATGTAAAGCATGAAAACAAAAAGTTACTTATTTTTACTTAAGGAACAAACCACAAAGCCCTAAATCATGGAGAGACATCTGGTGTTGTTAAGGCAAAAACTCAAATGCTATACATTTCTGGTTTGTTGTTGTTGTTATTGTTGTTGTCTTTTGACCAAGAACTTGTGGCAAGAGGGATGAATAACTTATGATCAGTCTGGTAAATGGGTAGACTCTTAACCTAATTCCTAATAATTTCTCATTATACCTATAGATTAAAAGATCTTTAAACCCTTATCAGAGAAGCTTTTTTTTTTTGGCAGTGCATGGCAATTAATAGAGGTCCAGACCTGGTCAAGGGGCAGAGATTAAAAGACTGAGAATTCTCACAGCCTTAAGCTGGTCAGGTGCATCACAGTCCCTACTCCCTATGCTCAGGAATCTTTGGGAAAGTGAGAGTAGAAATTATTTTAAGAGACATAGAGAGTAAATTACACTAAAGAAACATTGTTTTCTTGCATTGTTTCTTGCACTACTACAGCACAACACCAGGGCAGTTGTATATATGATTCTCAGCAGTCCAGACTGTAAAGTTTAAGTCAGACATGATTTCAGCAGGGAGATGGAAGGTAAGGTGAGAAGTCCCACACATAGCTGAGGTGGAACTGATAGAGTTTGGGGGAGGAAAGTCAGGTTTGTTTCAGGTTGTGGCCTCTGGTATGTTGATCATACTCCCATGAAGGTCACATAGCCAATAGTATATGAAAACAGAAATTGGACTTAATGACATTTGGTTTCAAGTAGAAAAGGCACAAGTATGTAGTGTTTGAAGAATAAAATGGATGTGGAAGGGTTTCAGGGAGGGGTGATTATGTTAAAAAGTTATTGCATAAAATCCTCAGAAAAGATATGAAATAAGGGAAAGATATAGAATAGTAAACCTTTTTTATAAATGTATGTGAAAATTCCCACAAAATTTACACACAGAAAAGTACATACATACATGTTGTAATCTAGTGAAAACTTTCATTTGAATTGGAATTAAAATGATACAGGCATTAACACTTGTCCATGGAGTATAACACTAAAGAAAACCTACAAAATTCATAATACTATGTAAATGTCTACCAACATTGGTGTGGATAGCTATTATATGAAATTCCTAAGATGTGAAATACAACTTAACCATTAAGAAGAATAAATCCTGGGAGTATTGTTTATGATAAAATCATTTTTATCTGTAGTGCTTATTTATTTAAGCACTAGATTTTTGTCCATATAAAATTGCTTATGTACAGATGGAAGCAAAAGAGAAGTGGGAGAGAGAGAGAGAGAGAGAGAGAGAGAGAGAGAGAGAGAGAGAGAGAAAGACAGAGACAGAGACAGAGAGATGAGATGAGATGGACGGGGAGAGGGAAGGGAGGGGAAGAGGGAGGGAAAGGAAGGAGGGATGGGGGTAAGTGTGACTGAGCATGGGCCTTGTATGGGCTTTTGAAACCTCAAAGCACAGCCCCAGGGACACACCTCTTCCAACAAGGCCACACTTCCTAATACTTCCCAGGACACTTGCCACCCACTAGGGACCAAATATTCAAATGTATGTATGACCTAATGGGGTTCATGCCCATCCAAACCATCACAATGGTAATAGACATCAAGAAAAATACCTGAGATTTTTTTTTAGCAGATTGGTAGAAAATGAGGAGAAGAAACAGGGATAAGCAAAGTAGAACAATTAATTCATGATCAATGTGATATAGCATTATAGCATTCAGACAATTGTACAAATGAAATGATTGAATATAAATAAATAATACATAATTTAAATTTAGAACTTTTAACATTATTTCTAGCTGACATATGGAAAATTAAATGTGTATCAATGTAGTATAATAAAGTTAGACTGTTATGTTCGACATGTGATATTTAAGTCAAATTAAATAAAACTTCTTAAATACCATGCATTTGTGATGAAAATTTTCAAAATCTATTATTCTACCATTTTTGGAATGTTTCCTGCAGGACATTTTTTCTAAAATCATCCTACTATGCAAATTCTATGGCTGTACTTGTTGCTCCTACTACACTGTAAGTTACTGCACCTTATTCACCGGACCCTCCCTTCTTGCTTTTTATGCTCAACCTACTCCGTTGGTTGACATTATAGTCTTAACATCCATGAAATCAAATTTTTAAGATTTCATACAGGAGCTTCACACACAGTACTTACAATTCTGGGCTTACTTTGTTTGATACAATATAGCTATATATGCTTCTATCTGTTTTATTGCAAGTGAAGGAATTTTATGGTTTTCTATGATTGACTAAAAGTATAATGGGTATATATACCACATTTTCTTCCTCCATTCTTTAGGTTAAGATACAAAGGATGTTTTCATTTGAACTAACTATCTCTGTCTTCTAAGAATATAGGATGACGTTCATTTCCTACAATGTCCAGATTTGTATGCCTAATTGCCAGCATCTCATGCTTAAGTTGATTTCAGTTAGTATGTTGGGAACAAGACAAAGAATTGATACAGTGTATCTTGGCATGTTTCATGTTGCCAAAACAAAATACCCATAGGAAGTTACTTGCCAAAACTTGCCAATAACTTAACACTTACTTTTAGGGATCCAAAGATGTGTGGTTAATATGGAAGATGAGTTCAAATGGTGGCGCTCTCTCTCTCTCTCTCTCTCTCTCTCTCTCTCTGTGTGTGTGTGTGTGTGTGTGTGTGCGCGCGCGTATTTATGTCAGAATCAGGAAGTTGTAGAGAAAGAGATTTTGGTTAAATGCCAAGAAATAAAGCAAAAATTAAAAAGTGAGAAAAAGACAATTATATTATGGTAACTCTTATGCTAACTAATCCAATTTCTTGTTATCTGTTCTTATAAATGAAAATATATTTCTTCTAAAATTGATAAAAGTTTTTGTTAAAGATTTATTTATTTATTATATGTAAATACACTGTAGCTGTCTTCAGACACATCAGAAGAGGGAGTCAGATCTCATTACGGATGGTTGTGAGCCACCAAATGATTGCTGGGATTTGAACTCAGGACCTTCAGAAGAGCAGTCAGTGCTCTTAACCACTGAGCCATCTCTTCAACCCAAAATTGATAAAACATATTTTTTTATGTTTATGTGTTTTATTTTGAGTTTTAACTTGATTTAATACTAGGAAGTGTGTCTTAATATCTGGCAACTTTTGTGAGTTATTGCTGTTGTACATTTTTGGGAGATAATACTGTTTGGCCTCTTTAATGTTCAGTGATACATTAATATGATAATGCTTTCATCTCCTAGTTCTTAGGCACTGGTTTAATATGGAAAATGGACTAAAATGCATTTAGTTTAATTTTTACACTGCTTTTAAAAATCTGTTGTTTGGCTATAAGAATAGCTAAAGTAATGCTTTCACATACTGTTTTATTTACAATTAGTTATTTTCTATCTATTAATCAAATACTTTTCCTTTCTTTTAAAAATTCAGGTTGATTTAGTGAATATAGGAAGCACTGACATAGTGGATGGAAATCATAAGCTCACTCTTGGTTTGATTTGGAATATAATCCTCCACTGGCAGGTAAATATACTATCTGACATTGCCTTTTTGTGAAGCATGTTGCTAATCATTTCTTTCATTTCAGTCTTTGACCTGGAAAATATACACCAATATCATTAATATAACCATCTTCATAGGACTTATGTTTAAGTTTACAGGATATATAATTTTAGATGTTGAGAAATAGTACAAAATATGCTCTGTATACTTGTAGGACTATTGTTGCAATTGTGTCATTGGGTAAGTATGGCAATAAAAAGAAAAAACCATCTATATCTAAAAGTTCAACAAAATACATGCATTTCACAATGTATAGAGTTTTATAAGAAAATTATCATTCCTTTTAATGACCATTGTCAAAGGAGTAAACTTTTATCAAACTTGTATATTCACAATATATGCCTATAACAATGAAATATTAGTAGGATGGAAATATTTTTATGAGTATGCCTGTTACATGGATTTTGAAAATCCACCTTTTCTCAATTACCTGAGTAATTCAAAGCTTCTTTAGTTTAGTAAAAAGAGTATGAATATTTAAAATCATTACAACATGAACTTAAATTTAAACATACCTAGTTACAATCTTTTAAATTAATTAACAATTAATTTTTTAACTTATCTTTAATCTCTTTTTATACTTTAATCATTATGTACCTTCTGATCTGCCCTCTGACACTTCCACATACCATACTGCCTCCCTGATCTTCAAGAAGATATCCACAAACCACCACCCTCACCCCATCAGGCCTACCCACTTCCTGGGGCATCAAGTCTCTCCAGGCTTAGATGCATCTTCGCTCACTGAGGTCAGATCAGGTTCTCTGCTGTATATATATCAGAGGTCTTGTACTAGCTAATATATGCTGCCTGGTTGGTGGCTCAGTGTCTGAGAGATCTTAGGGGTCCCGGTTAGTTGATACTGCTGGTCTTTCAATACATTAGTTGGATGTAAGGCTCCAAGGCCTGACACTATTATTGATGCTATGGTGTGCTTACAGACAGGAGCTGCCCTCCAAGAAGCCCAACAGCTGACTGAGACAGATGCAGATACTCATTTATCGGCTATCTTAATGACATTGGATATAATGACCTGTTTTTTTTTTTTTTTTTTTTTTTTTTTTCCTTTTTTTGGCCGTAGTCCTTTTTTTCTCAAATGAGAAAAGAGTAAGCATTTTGATAGTCTTTATCAGGATTAAATAAGAAAATAGCTTGTGCTAAAGTACTGCAAAACACTGTTGTTCACTAAAGGAACATCATATCAATGATGAGGAGTGCTTTACGTGTTCAAATACTTTTCAAATTTGGAGATACATGTGATATGCTTGCTCTTCCTTATTTACTATTAGGGATTCTCTCTCTCTCTCTCTCTCTCTCTCTCTCTCTCTCTCTCTCTCTCTCTCTCTCTCTCTCTCTCTCTTTCTCTCTCTCTCTCTCTAGATGGGGCCAATTTTAGCATTTTTATACTACCTTGAAGAGAAATATGTGTGCTTTTAAAATCAGTCTTAGAGGACCATGAAAACATTTCTTTGTATATATTTGCCTTTTTTGGATATGCAACTCCAGAATTATCTTTTAATATTCATTCTTCTCTGTGCAGCTTCTTTCACTAGAATAATATTTGGGTGCCTCCCTATTGCCACTATTATTTTATTTTCTTTTTTGACCCTTAGTTAGAATGGTATATTACTTAGCTTTACTTGGAGAGTGGAGGGACCAGAAGTTTATCTACTTAACTTAGCACACATACTGATAATCCCATAGACATGATGCATTTTTATTTTGAATGGGCTCTACTACATTTTATAACAGTATGGAGAGAACAGAGAGCAAACATTAAGTGTTAACATGAACCAAAGCCAGGATGTTTCTAGCCATTTTAATATAGTAATTGTATCAATAAAACCAGGGATGTGGCAACATATCCTGCATGACATCAATGATTTCATTATACTGCTTAGTACTTTCCAAAGTATCTTAAAGGAGGAATAGTTTTTGTACAATCAATTGCAAAACTAAAGCTGAAACATTTCAAAAATGATATAAGGCACTCAGGACCACAACCAAATGTCAGGAGTGCTTGTTGGAATGACTACAATAGCTTCTAACACATCCTCAGTTGCTGTACTTCTCTCATGACCTAGTAACAGATTCTGGAATGACCCAGTTTGTATTGCACACACCAATTCTGACAAAGCAAGGAGGACAAATCAAGCATCCACAGATCTTGACAAGGCTTTTAAAATTGTGTTTGCCATTGAGTTTATCTTCCCTATGATACCATCCATTCTTATCTCTTCCTTTGCAACTCCTTTGCCACTTACAAGGGATTCTCAACACTGTCCTTTCTAACACTTCCTTCATTCAGTTTTAAGTATCAGTGTTTATTTCTCTGGGGGTGTTGATATCATGGGGAGGATACTTTACACCTGGAAATAAATATCCTTGTTTCCTTGTTTAGATTATTCCAATCTAAGAAATTCCTATAGAGGTATTTTCCACTTGTGTACCTAAATTACCTTTCTAGCTCTCTCTCTCTCTCTCTCTCTCTCTCTCTCTCTCTCTCTCTCTCTCTCTCTCTCTTTCTCAGTTTGCAGATCCTTTTTTATTAAAACTACTTCACAATCCAAAAAATACTATGTTGCTCAGTACTCATCATTACCCTTTAGCAGGTTTTCTTCCTCCTATCAGCTTAAGATCATTTTAGGGAGGTAAGCTCAGCCTTAGGATACACCTAAAGAGAAAACTAAAGATTGTTAACACTTGTACGGTATCGACTGAGGTTCCTCTGTCTACTGGCTAAGCTAAGGAAAATTCTCAATTTTAGGTGGATTGACATTGGGAACATCATATTTATATTACTTTTTCTTTTTTAAACATACACTTATGCCATGTATGCTTTGTGCTGCTGAAAGATCTTTCTACAAAGTCCTTCCAAACTATACAAGCCACTTCTTTCATGTGCCTCAGCAGAGAAGGAAGTATTTTTCTTTTTTTTGATTTCTGCATTGCCTGACTACCAATGCATTCTGGGAAGTAGCTTATGTGGGCAAATTTATGCTGACCAAATGTTTATTAAGCTGTGCATTGGAGACTGATATCCAGAGAAGGACAGAGGCAGCAAGAGTTGAAAGCACAAGGGCTACAGCCTCACAGTGACAGAGAATCTAAGTGGCCTTATTTAACACCAAGGTGAACCTAGAACAACACTGACCCAGTTGAGGTTCAAATAGCTGATAGTTTATACAGTTCCTTTTCATCAGCAATGAGATATGTGTTACTGTAGAAAATCTGTGACCTTTGGTGTCAGAGCTCTGAAATTCAGATAGTTTCAGAAAAGTCTAATAGCTGGACTCTTTCTGATAACAGAGTAATAAACCCTTCCTTGTAGGGGAGTCTTTGCTGGTATAGCTTTACTTACACTATAAAATCGTTTGCCTAGTTAGATAACTACATCATTTTTCCTTGACGTATTTTTCACTGTTAAAGCTGAAAATGAGGAAATTGCACACACTAAAAATGTTTCCAAACAGTCATCTACACCTATAGCTTTTCATAGTCATAATCACATTCCAATTAATAAATATACACAAATCTGTCTCAGTTGCTACTTTCTCTTATAGGAACTGTAAACCGTAAACCTTGAAGACAAGACATTTTCTGCTTCCTAGTTCACCTTTCTAACCATCTCAATGATTTCCTGATAACAATTTTTATGTAGGAAAGGGAGAAACAATGATTTATATATTACCCTTTCTTTTTTCTCAGCAATATTTTGCTCAAGCAGTGCCAATGAGACTGAAGCTGATAAGCTGAATTAGACACATAACGATGCTAAAAGCGTTTTGAATTCAATACTAGGTTGTCCTTAAACATTATACACATAAAGGGCAGTCTGGTCAAGCATTTTACAAGTGAATTCCATTCATTATTGAATGGTTTCCTGATCAGAGAAAATCCATCATCTCCAATATTACTTTATTGGCTGATTTCAACCCTGCTTCAGCAAGTACACAAAGCAATTCTTCCCATGGCTATAACTGTAGGTTGTACAAGTGATAATTTTAGAATGTACTATGAGATATTATATTCTGTATATAATTATTTGACCTATTTATTCACAGAGTAACTGGGTAGATATAAGTCAGAAAACAATTATAAATTTGGGCCATCTATCCTTAAGAGGGAGCAACAGCTATCAATATATTGTGCCATATATATGCACAGATTTCATATCTTCAAACTATCACCATGTCAACAAATATCATCTCTAATTGTATGTTTTTAAAAATCAGATTTAGTATTATATCCCACAATTGAACCAAAAATTTGTAAAACAATGACTGAGATGTTAAAATATGTATTTACTGCAAAAGCATTTATTATCTTTATTAAGAAAAACATCTAAAACAAAACATCATATTTATAATGTACATTGATGCATGATAGTGTAATATATACCGACACATCATATTTTTGCATGCATGTACCTTATGTTTTTCTTAAAGAAAGTCATGTAAGCAAACATTAAGAACATTTTACTTGCATATTGTTTCAAGTATCTCATAATAGAAACATATTAGTTTTTTAGTTATTTAATAGATTCTCTAGATAAAACTATCTCTAATGAAATATCACTGCATTCTTGAAATTTATAAAAATGTTTAGAATGTACATTTACATCAGAATACTTAAGGGAATGAAATTTTGAGACTCAATAACTTGTACAACTCAATGCCTGGGAACAATTGTATTGAATGTAAGTGATGAAAGAAAACCTAAGGCACACATTTATAGAGATTATACATAATCCTTTTTATGCATTGTTAACACATTGATTTTTAACATTTTAAGCAAGGAAACATTTTATTTAGGTTTACTATTGCTGTGATGAATCACAATGACCAAAGTAACTTGGAGAGCAAATGGTTTAGTTGGCTTACATTACTGTATTTCTGGTCATCATCAAAGGAAATCAGTCAGTAGAGGAACTCAAAAAGGGCAGGAATTTGGAGGCAGAAAGTAATGAGGATGCCAGAAAGGGTGCTGCCTTCTGGCTTGTTCAGTATGGCTTGCTCAGCATGTTTTCTTATAGAACCCTGGACCACTAGCCCAGGGGTGGCCTTACCCAAAATTGATTGAGCCAATTCAAATCAATCATTAACTCAGAAAATGCCCTTGAGGCTTATCCCTATCGATGCATGTTATGGAGACATTTCGCATGGAGGTTTTCTCCGTTCAGATGACTTTAGCTTCTGTCAAGTTGACATAAAACTAGCCAATATAGTTGATAAACAAAATGTGCATTCATTTGTGTTATAAAATGAATATATTTCATTTTAATTTTGCTGTATTTTTATTGTTATGGCAGCAATCTCTGTGGAGATAATCTACTGTTTAACAGGTTAGGAAAATTGCTGAATTTCATAAAGTAAGTTAATAGCAAAGGAATAAAAAAATGTGCTTCATAAACAAACATTTTCTTTAAAATTTTTAATTGATCTAGAATTATATCACTTTTTCCTCACTTTGCTTTTTCCAGACCCTACTGTGTGCCCCCTGTCTCCCATCCTGATAGCCTAATATTTTTATTATTATTCCTGATGCACGTGTGTGCATGAGAACATGAACATACACAAATAAATCCCCCTGAAGAAACTTTTGTTATTATAAACAAATATTTTCTTACCAAGCCAGCGTTTTCTCTTTGTAAACATTGGTAATTTAGTGTCATACATATTGACTATGAATAAGGCTAATGTTTTGTGCCTTCTCTTTTCTGGCCTATTGAAATCTAAGCAAAGCAAGTCTCAAAATATTAGTTTTGTATAGTCAATTCTCAAAAAGTAGTTAAGTCTATGGATGGATGATTCCTAACCAATTAGAGTCAATTCTGACTCAATGAAATATATTACTTCTAATCACTTATTGACCCCAATATTTTCACCATTTATCCCTGAAGTCTAAGCACACTCTTATTAAAGCATGACAGATATTTGTTTGGGGAATTTGTTCTCTTACAAAAGTTCTTCTAACATATAGGTCAAAAATGTGATGAAAACTATCATGGCTGGATTGCAGCAAACCAACAGTGAAAAGATTCTTCTGAGCTGGGTTCGACAGTCAACACGTAATTATCCACAGGTTAATGTCATCAACTTCACCTCCAGCTGGTCCGACGGATTGGCTTTGAATGCTCTCATCCATAGTCACAGGTACATTTATTTTGAGATTTAAAGTATTAAGCATTAATATAGACAGTGATGATACATTTTATTGCACTGTGGCCACTCTACTAGGCTACATGGTGTTTACAATACCAATCTAAGTAACCACTGAAATTGACTAAACTTACTGTTAAGTATTTGCTTGTTTATTTGAGACAGGGTCTTTCTAGGTAGGGTAGACCTAAAACTTTTGATCCCCTTGTCTCAGCTCCCAGAGTAATGAGATTACATGCTTTAAATACCATGACCAAGATTTTTCTGATTTTTAAGTTATATATGGCTATGATTGAGGGAGGAAGAAAAATGTTTACTGAGACTTCTAACAGCTAGATAATTTCATACCTTTGCTAATAAGGATTGGTTTTAAGAGGAAAATGTAACAATTTTGGCCTAGACTATAGAACTAAAGATTGTTTCAAATTATATGTATGTGGTTTTAGTAAAATCACCATCCTCGGATGAATAATGTACAGGGAAAAGTATGTCATATGAAACAAAAGCTTACATTAAACATCGCTATGTCCTAGAAAATTTTTTTCTGGTCAAGATTAAAACAGACCACAGACATCTTAGCAACCATGGCTAAAGGAAGGTTATAGTGAGTTCTAAAACTCTGTGTTCAGAGCATCAAAAGAAACAATTGCTGTATAAAAGCAAAGCCATTTCTGTGAATCAAGGAAGAGCTTATTTCTGGACCTCCATAGAAAGAACAGTGTATCAAAGTAAACCTAACAGCTTTTACTATGCTCCAGAACGTGCTATAGTTTATATGATGCTGAAATAATTGTTTATTTTCTTAGATAATGAAGTTTAATAAATTAATTTCTAATAGCTCGAGTAAAATCAAAACCATATGGGAAAGATATATATATATATATATATATATATATATATATATATATATATATATATATATATATATATATATATAAAATTATATGTAAAATCTATTATATATATACATTTATAAGCAATACAGCACCACTCTACATATGCTATATCATGTAATATTTCTTCCAAGAAATATCTGCTTTATTCTTGTTATTAACTGTCTTTCTTTTTTCTTTTTTTATTAGATAAATTCTTTATTTACACTTCAAATGATTTTCCCTTTCCCATTACCCTCCCCTGAAAATCCCATAAGCTATCTCCCCTCCCCCTGTTCTCCAATCAACCCTTCCCAGCTTCACTGTCCTGGTATTCCCCTACACTGTGGCATTAAGCCTTCCCAGTACCAGGGGCCTCTTCTCCCTTTCATGTCCAACAAGATCACCCTCTGCTGCATATGCTTCTGGAGTCATGGGTAACACCATATGTACTCCTCTTTAGTTGTTGGTTTTGTCCCTGGGAGCTCTGGAGTTACTGGGTGACTCACATTGTTGTTCCTCCTATGGTGCTGCAACCCCCTTCAGATCCTTGTGTCCTTTCTCTAGCTCCCCCACTGGGGACCTTGTGCTCAGTTCAATGGCTGGCTGAGAGGGTCCCTCTCTGTATTTGTCATGCACTAGCAGAGCCTTCAAGGTAAGTTATATCCGGCTCTGGTATGCAAGCACTTGTGCAAATCTATAATAGTGTCTGGGTTTTGTAACTGTATATGGGATGGGTTACTAGGAGGGACAGTCTCTGGAAGGTCTTTCCCTCAGACTCTGCTCCACACTTTGTCTCTGTATCTCCTTTTTAATTTATTTTCTACATTCTTTGTTTACATTCCAAATGATTTTCCCTTTCCCAATTCCCCCCTCCCCATAAGTCCCATAAGCCCTCTTCTGCCCACCCGTTCCCCAATCAAACCCCTCCCACTTATCTGTCCTGGTACTCCCCCTACAATGCTGGATCAAGCTTTTCCAGGACCAGGGGCCTCTCCTTCTTTCCTCTTGAGAATGTTGTTCACCTGTTTAATAAGGGCAGGAGTATCCATACTTTGTTCTTTCTTCTTCCTGAGCATCATTTGATATGTGAATTGTGTCTTGGGAATTCCAAGCATCAGTGAGTGCATGCCATGAGTGACCTTTTATGATTGGATTACCTTACTTAGGATGATATTTTCCTGTTCCATCCATTTGCCTATGAATTCATGAATTTCATTCCGTTTGCCTATGAATTTCATGAATTCGTTATTTTTTATGTATTTTTATTTTATTCAATATATATTTTATTTACGTTTCAAATGATTTCCCCTTTTCTGGTCCCCCACTCCCCGAAAGTCACATAAGCCCCCTTCCCTCCCCCTGTTCTCCCACCCACCCCTTCCCACTTCCCTGTTCTGGTTTTGCCTTATACTGCTACACTGAGTCTTTCTAGAACAAGGGGCCACTCCTCCTTTCTTCTTGTACCTCATTTGATGTGTGGATTATGTTTTGGGTATTCCAGATTTCTAGGTTAATATCCACTTATTAGTGAGTGCATACCATGATTGATCTTTGAGACTGGGTTACCTCACTTAGTATGATGTTCTCTAGCTCCATCCATTAGTCTAAGAATTTCATGAATTCATTGTTTCTAATGGCTGAAGAGTACTCCATTGTGTATATATACCACATTGTTTGCATCCATTTTTCTGTTGAGGGATACCTGGGTTCTTTCCAGCTTCTGGCAATTATAAATAGGGCTGCTATAAACATAGTGGAGCATATATCCTTATTACATGCTGGAGAATCCTCTGGGTATATGCCCAGGAGTGGTATAGCAGGATCCTCCAGAAGTGACGTGTCCAGTTTTCTGAGGAACCACCAGATTGATTTCCAGAGTGGTTGTACCAATTTGCAACCCCACCAGCAGTGGAGGAGTGTTCCTCTTTCTCCACATCCTTGCCAATACCTGCTGTCTCCTGAGGTTTTTTTTTTATTCGATATAATTTTTTATTTACATTTCAAATGATTTCCCCTTTTCTAGCCCCCACTCCCCAGTAGTCCTGTAAGCTCCCTTCTCTCCCCCTGTCCTCCCCACCCACCCCTTCCCACTTCCCCATTCAGGTTTTGCCTAATACTGCTTCACTGACTTTTTCCAGAACAAGGGGCCACTCCTCCTTTCTTCTTGTACCTCATTTGATGTGTGGATTATGTTTTGTGTATTCCAGTTTTCTAGGTTAATATCCACTTATTAGTGAGTGCATACCATGATTCACCTTTTGAGTCTGGGTTACCTCACTTAGTATGATGTTCTCTAGCTCCATCCATTTGCCTAAGAATTTCATGAATTCATTGTTTCTAATGGCTGAATAGTACTCCATTGTGTAGATATACCACATTTTTTGCATCCACTCTTGTGTTGAGGGATACCTGAGTTCTTTCCAGCATCTGGCAATTATATATAAAGCTGCTATGAACATAGTAGAGCATGTATCCTTATTATATGGTAGGGAATGCTCTGGGTATATGCCCAGGAGTGGTATAGCAGGATCTTCTGGAAGTGAGGTGCGCAGTTTTCAGAGGAACCGCCAGACTGCTTTCCAGAGTGGTTGTACCAATTTGCAACCCCACCAGCAGTGGAGGAGTGTTCCTCTTTCTCCACACCCTCTCCAACACCTCCTGTCTCCTGATTTTTTAATCTTAGCCATTCTGACTGGTGTAAGGTGAAATCTCAGGGTTGTTTTGATTTGCATTTCCCTAATGACTAATGAAGTTGAGCATTTTTTAAGATGCTTCTCTGCCATCCGAAGTTCTTCAGGTGAGAATTCTTTGTTTAACTCTGTACCCCATTTTTAATAGGGTTGTTTGGTTTTCTGGAGTCTAACTTCTTGAGTTCATTATATATATTGGATATTAGCCCTCTATCTGATGTAGGATTGGTGAAGATCTTTTCCCAATTTGTTGGTTGCCAATTTGTCGTCTTGATGGTGTACTTTGCCTTATAGAAAGTTTGTAATTTTATGAGTTCCCATTTGTCAATTCTTGATCTTAGAGCATACACTATTGGTGTTCTGTTCAGAAACTTTCTCCCTGTACCGATGTCCTCAAGGGTCTTACCCAGTTTCTTTTCTATTAGCTTCAGAGTGTCTGGCTTTATGTGGAGGTCCTTGATCCATTTGGATTTGAGCTTAGTACAAGGAGACAAGGATGGATCAATTCACATTCTTCTTAAAGTCTTGGAGAGAACAGGAATTCAAGGCCCATACCTAAACATAGTAAAAGTAATATACAGCAAACTGGTAGCCAGCATCAAACTAAATGGAGAGAAACTTGAAGCAATCGCACTGAAATCAGGGACTAGACAAGGCTGCCCCCTTTCTCCTTATCTTTTCAATATTGTACTTGAGCTACTAGCTCGGTCAATTCGACAACATAAGGAGGTCAAAGGGATACAAATTGGAAAGGAAGAAATCAAACTATCATTATTTGCAGACGACATGATAGTCTACCTAAGTGACCCAAAAACCTCCACTAGAGAGCTCCTACAGCTGATAAACAACTTCAGCAAAGAGGCAGGTTATAAAATCAACTCAAGCAAATCAGTGGCCTTCCTATACTCAAAGGATAATCAGGCTGAGAAAGAAATTAGGGAAATGACCCCCTTCACAATAGCCACAAACAGTGTGAAGTATCTTGGGGTGACTCTTACCAAACATGTGAAAGATCTGTATGACAAGAACTTCAAGACTCTGAAGAAGGAAATGGAAGAAGACCCCAAAACATGGGAAAACCTCCCATGCTCATGGATCAGCAGGATCAATATAGTTAAAATGGCCATTTTGCCAAAAGCAATATACAGATTCAATGCAATACCCATCAAAATCCCAACTCAATTCTTCACAGAGTTAGAAAGAGCAATTATCAAATTCATCTGGAATAACAAAAAACCCAGGATAGATAAAACTATTCTTAGCAACAAAAGAAAGTCTGGGGGAATCAGTATCCCTGACCTCAAGCAAAACTACAGAGCAATAGTGTTAAAAACTGCATGGTATTGGTACAGTGACAGGCAGGAGGATCAATGGAACAGGATTGAAGATCCAGAAATGAACCCACACACCTATGGCCACTTGATACTCGACAAAGAGCCTGAAAACATCCAATGGAAAAAAGATAGCCTTTTCAACAAATGGTGCTGTCTCCTGAGTTTTTAATCTTAGCCATTCTGACTGGTGTAAGATGAAATCTCAGGGTTGTTTTGATTTGCATTTCCCTAACGACTAATGAAGTTGAGCATTTTTTAAGATGTTTCTCCACCATCTGAAGTTCTTCAGGTGAGAAGTCTTTGTTTAACTCTGTATCCCATTTTTTAATAGGGTTATTTGGTTTTCTGGGGTCTAACTTCTTGAGTTCTTTGTATATATTGGATATTAGCCCTCTATCTGATGTAGGATTGGTGAAGATCTTTTCCCAGTTTGTTGGTTGCCGATTTGTCCTTTTGATGGTGTCCTTTGCTTTACAGAAACTTTATAATTTTATGAGGTGCCATTTGTCCATTCTTGATCTTAGAGCATTTGCTATTGGTGTTCTGTTCAGGAACTTTCCCCCTGTACCAATGTCCTCATGGGTTTTCCCCAGTTTCTTTTCTATTAGTTTCAGAGTACTGAGCAATAGTGTTAAAAACTGCATGGTATTGATACAGTGACAGGCAGGCGGATCAATGTAACAGGATTGAAGATCCAGAAATGAACCCATATACCTATGGCCACAAAGGGATTGAAAACATCCAATGGAAAAAAGATAGCCTTTTCAACAAATGGTGCTGGTTCAACTGGAGCTCAGCATGCAGAAGAATGCGAATTGATGCATCCTTGTCTCCTTGTACTAAGCTCAACTCCAAATGGATCAAGAATTCATTATTTTTTTTTATTATTAATTATATTCTTTATTTACATTTCAAATGTTGTCCTCCCTCCTGGTCTCCCCCTCCATAAGCCCACCACCATATCCCCTCCCCCTCACCTCTAAGAAGGTGCTTCCTCACTTACCCATCCACTTCTTCCTCACCCCTTTAGCATCCTGCTTCTCTAGAGCATCAACTTCTCCACACAACCAAGTGCATTCTCTCCCACTGAGGCCAGACAAGTCAGTCCTCTGCTTCATATGTAATGGAACCATGGACTGGCCCATGTATGTTTTTGGTAGGTGGCTTAGTCCCTGGGAGCTCTGAGGGGTCCAGTTAGTTGATACTGTTGTTCTTTCTATGGTGTTACAATCCCCTTCAGCACCTCCTGTCCTTCCCCTAACTCTTCCATTGTGATTCCTGGGGTTAGTTTAATGGTTGGCTCTAAGTATCTTCATATGTCTTAGTCAGATGCTGGCAGAGGCTCTCAGAGGACAGCCAGGCTAGGCTTCTGTCTACAAGCAAATCTTGGCATCAGCAAGTGTCAGGGTCTGGCATCTGTGAAGGGGATGGCTCCCAAGGTGGTGTGGTTTCTGGATGTCCTGTCCTTAAGTCTCTGCTCAATTTTTTTTTTTTTTGTCTTTTTTTTTATTTGATATAATTTATTTACATTTCAAATGATTTCCCCTTTTCTAGCCCCCCCCCACTCCCCGAAAGTCCCGTAAGCCCCCTTCTCTTCCCCTGTCCTCCCTCCCACCCCTTCCCAGTTCCCCGTTCTGGTTTTGCCAAATACTGTTTCACTGAGTCTTTCCAGAACCAGGGACCACTCCTGCTTTCTTCTTGTATCTCATTTGATGTGTGGATTATGTTTTGGGTATTCCAGTTTTCTAGGTTAATAACCACTTATTAGTGAGTGCATACCATGATTCACCTTTTGAGTCTGGGTTACCTCACTTAGTATGATGTTCTCTAGCTCCATCCATTTGCCTAAGAATTTCATGAATTCATTGTTTCTAATGGCTGAATAGTACTCCATTGTGTAGATATACCACATTTTTTGTATCCACTCTTCTGTTGAGGGATACCTGGGTTCTTTCCAGCATCTGGCAATTATAAATAGGGCTGCTATGAACATAGTAGAGCATGTATCCTTATTACATGGTGGGGAATCCTCTGGGTATATGCCCAGGAGTGGTATAGCAGGATCTTCTGGAAGTGAGGTGCCCAGTTTTCGGAGGAACCGCCAGACTGCTTTCCAGAGTGGTTGTACCAATTTGCAACCCCACCAGCAGTGGAGGAGTGTTCCTCTTTCTCCGCACCCTCTCCAACACCTGCTGTCTCCTGAATTTTTAATCTTAGCCATTCTGACTGGTGTAAGATGAAATCTTAGGGTTGTTTTGATTTGCATTTCCCTAATGACTAATGAAGTGGAGCATTTTTTAAGATGCTTCTCTGCCATCCGAAGTTCTTCAGGTGAGAATTCTTTGTTTAACTCTGTACCCCATTTTTTAATAGGGTTGTTCGGTTTTCTGGAGTCTAACTTCTTGAGTTCTTTATATATATTGGATATTAGCCCTCTATCTGATGTAGGATTGGTGAAGATCTTTTCCCAATTTGTTGGTTGCCGATCTGTCCTCTTGACGGTGTCCTTTGCCTTACAGAAACTCTGTAACCTTATGAGGTCCCATTTGTCAATTCTTGCTCTTAGAGCATACGCTATTGGTGTTCTGTTCAGAAACTTTCTCCCTGTACCGATGTCCTCAAGGGTCTTCCCCAGTTTCTTTTCTATTAGCTTCAGAGTGTCTGGCTTTATGTGGAGGTCCTTGATCCATTTGGATTTGAGCTTAGTACAAGGAGACAAGGATGGATCAATTCGCATTCTTCTGCATGCTGACCTCCAGTTGAACCAGCACCATTTGTTGAAAAGGCTATCTTTTTTCCATTGGATGTTTTCAGCCTCTTTGTCGAGGATCAAGTGGCCATAGGTGTGTGGGTTCATTTCTGGATCTTCAATCCTGTTCCATTGATCCTCCTGCCTGTCACTGTACCAATACCATGCAGTTTTTAACACTATTGCTCTGTAGTATTGCTTGAGGTCAGGGATACTGATTCCCCCAGATTTTCTTTTGTTGCTGAGAATAGTTTTAGCTATCCTGGGTTTTTTGTTGTTCCAGATGAATTTGATAATTGCTCTTTCTAACTCTGTGAAGAATTGAGTTGGGATTTTGATGGGTATTGCATTGAATCTGTATAGTGCTTTAGGCAAAATGGCCATTTTAACTATATTGATTCTACCGATCCATGAGCATGGGAGGTTTTCCCATTTTTTGAGGTCTTCTTCCATTTCCTTCTTCAGAGTCTTGAAGTTCTTGCCATACAGATCTTTCGCATGTTTGGTAAGAGTCACCCCAAGATACTTTATACTGTTTGTGGCTATTGTGAAGGGGGTCATTTCCCTAATTTCTTTCTCAGCCTGCTTATCCTTTGAGTATAGGAAGGCCACTGATTTGCTTGAGTTGATTTTGTAACCTGCCACTTTGCTGAAGTTGTTTATCAGCTGTAGGAGCTCTCTAGTGGAGTTCTTTGGGTCACTTAGGTAGACGATCATGTCGTCTGCAAATAATGATAGTTTGACTTCCTCCTTTCCAATTTGTATCCCTTTGACCTCCTTATGTTGTCGAATTGCCCGAGCTAGTACCTCAAGTACAATATTGAAAAGATAAGGAGAAAGGGGGCAGCCTTGTCTGGTCCCTGATTTCAGTGGGATTGCTTCAAGTTTCTCTCCGTTTAGTTTGATGCTGGCTACCGGTTTGCTGTATATTGCTTTTACTATGTTTAGGTATGGGCCTTGAATTCCTGTTCTCTCCAAGACTTTAAGCATGAAAGGATGCTGAATTTTGTCAAATGCTTTTTCAGCATCCAATGAAATGACCATATGATTTTGTTCTTTGAGTTTGTTTATGTAGTGGATTGTATTGATGGATTTCCGTATATTGAACCAACCCTGCATTCCCGGGATAAAGCCTACTTGATCATGGTGGATGATCGTTTTGATGTGTTCTTGGATTCGGTTGGCAAGAATTTTGTTGAGTATTTTTGCATCGATGTTCATAAGGGAAATTGGTCTGAAGTTCTCTTTCTTTGTTGGATCTTTGTGTGGCTTTGGTATCAGCGTAATTGTGGCTTCGTAGAAGGAATTGGGTAGTGTTCCTTCTGTTTCTATTTTGTGGAATAGTTTGAAGAGTATTGGTGTTAACTCTTCTTTGAAGGTCTGGTAGAATTCTGCACTGAAACCATCTGGTCCTGTGCTTTTTTTGGTTGGAAGACTTTCTATGACTCCTTCTATTTCTTTAGGCTTTATGGGACTGTTTAGATGGTCTAGTTGGTCCTGATTTAATTTTGGTATTTGGTATCTGTCAAGGAAATTGGAATTCATTATTTTTAATAGCTGAGTAGTATTCCATTATGTAAATATACCACATTTTCTGTATCCATTCCTCTGTTGAGGGACATCTGGGTCCTTTCCAGCTTCTGACTATTATAAATAAGGCTGCTAAGAACATAGTGGAGTATGTGTCCTTATTGTATTCTAGAGAATCCTCTGGGTATATGCCCAGGAGTGGTATAACAGGATCCTCTGGTAGTATTATGTCCAGTTTTCTGAGGAATAGCCAGACTGTTTTCTGGCTGGTTGTATCAGCTTGCAATACCACCATCAGTGGAGGAGTTTTCCTGTTTCTCCACATCCTTGCCAGCACCTGCTGTCTCCTGAGCTTTTGATTGTAGCCATTCTGACTAGTGTGAGGTGAAATCTCAGGATTGTTTTGATTTGCATTTCCCTGATGAATAAAGATGTTAAACAGTTTTTAGGTGCTTCTCAGCCATTAGATACTCCTCAGGTGAAAATTATTTGTTTACCTCTATACCCCATTTTTAATAGGGCTATTTGGTTCTCTGGAATCTATCTCTTTGAGTTATTTGTATATATTGGATATTAAACTTCTGTCAGATTTAGGGCTGGTAAAACTCTTTTCCCAATTTGTTGGTTGCCGTTTTATTGACAGTGGCCTTTGCCTTATAGAAACTTTATAATTTTATGAGGTCCAATTTGTCAATTCTTGAACTTAGAGCATAAGCTATTGGTGTTCTGTTCAGGAAAATTTCCCCTGTGCCCATGTTCTCAAAGCTCTTTCACAGTTTGTTTTCTATTAGTTTCAGTGTATCTGGTTTTATGTGGAGGTCCTTGATCCACTTGGAGTTGAGCTTAGTACAGGGAGACAAGAAAGAATGGATCCATTTGCATTCTTCTGCATCCTAGCCACCAGTTGAACCAGCACCATTTGTTGAAAAGGCTATCTTTTTTCCACTGGATGGTTTTAGTTCCTTTGTCAAAGATCAAGTGATGATAGGTATGTGGGTTCATTTCTGGGTCTTCAATTTTATTCCATTGGTCTACCTGCCTGTCACTGTACCAATACCATGCAGTTTTTAACACTATTGCTCTATAGTACTGCTTGAGGTCCGGAATACTGATTACCCCAAAAGTTCTTTTACTGTTGAAAATAGTTTCAGCTATCCTGTTTTTTGTTATTCCAGATGAATTTAAGGATTGTGCTACCTCTATAAAGAATAGAGTTGGAATTTTAATGTAGGTTGCATTGCATTTGTATATTGCTTTTGGCAAGATGGCCATTTTAACTATATTAATGCTGTCAATCCGCGAGCAAGGAAGATTTTTCCATTTTCTGAGGTCTTCTTTGATTTCTTTCTTCAGAGTCTTAAAGTTCTTGTCATATAGATCTTTCACTTGTTTAGTTAGAGTCATACCAAAATACATTGTATTGTTTGTGACTATTGTGAAGGGTGTCATTTCCTTTACAATATTTCTTTTTTTCAGCCTGTTTATCCTTTGAGTATGGGAAGGGTATTGATTTGTTTGAGTTAATTTTGTATCCAGCCACTTTGCTGAAGTTGTTTGTCAGCTGTAGAAGTTCTCTAGTGGAGTTTTTTTGGGGTCGCTTAAGTATATTATCATATCATCTGCAAATAGTGATAATTTGACTTCTTCCTTTCCAATTTGTATCCCTTTGACATCCTTTTGTTGTCTAATTGCTCTAGATAGAAATTCAGGTACTATATTGAATAAAAATATATAGAGAGGACAGCCTTGTCTAATCCCTGATTTTAGTGGGATTGCTTCAAGTTTCTCTCCATTTAGAATGATGTTGGCTACCGGTTTGCTGTATATTGCTTTTACTATATTTAGGTATGGGCCTTGAATTCCTGTTCTTTCCAAGACCTTTAACATGAAAGGATGCAGAATTTTGTCAAATGCATTTTCAGCATCTAATAAAATGGCTATGTGGTATTTTTCTTTGAGTTTGTTTATGTAGTGAATTACATTGATGGAATTCCATATATTGAACCATCACTGTATCCCTGGGATAAAACCTACTTGATCATGGTGAATGATCATTTTGATGTGTTCTTGGACTCAGTTGGCAGCAATTTTATTGAGTCTTTTTGCATCAATATTCAAAAGTGAAATTGGTCTGAAGTTCTCTTTCTTCATTGCATCTTTGTGTGGGTTTGGTATCAACATGATTGTGGCTTCATAGAATGAGTTGGGTAATGTTCCTTCTGTTTCTGTTTTGTAGAAATGTTTGAAGAGTATTGGTGTTAGGTCTTCTTTGAAGGCCTGATGGAATTCTACACTAAATCTATTTTTGGGGGGGGGGGGGGGGGGGTTGGGAGACTTTCCATGA
Source organism: Apodemus sylvaticus (assembly GCF_947179515.1). Taxonomy (NCBI): domain Eukaryota; kingdom Metazoa; phylum Chordata; class Mammalia; order Rodentia; family Muridae; genus Apodemus; species Apodemus sylvaticus. The sequence goes on from NC_067495.1 coordinate 44,183,937, forward strand.
CCGCTTCTATTTCTTTAGGGTTTATGGAACTGTTTAGATAGCCTATCTGATCCTGATTTAACTTTGGTATTTGGTATCTGTCTAGCAAATTGTCTATTTCATCCATATTTTCCAATTGTGTTGAGTATATGTTTTTGTAGTAGGATGTGATGACTTTTTTGAATTTCCTCAGTTTCTGTTGTTATATCTCCCTCTTCATTTCTGATTTTGTTAATTTGGATACTGTCTCTATGCCCTCTGGTTAGTCTGGCTAAGAGTTTATGTATCTTGGTGATTTTCTCAAAGAACCAGCTCTTGATTTTGTTGATTCTTTGTATAGTTCTCTTTGTTTCTACTTGATTGATTTCAACCCTGAGTTTGATGATTTCCTGCATTCTACTTCTCTCAAGTATATTAGCTTCTTTCTCTTCAAGAGCTTTCAGGTGTGCTGTTAATCTGCTAGTGTATGCTCTCTCCTGCTTCTTTTTGGAGGCACTCAGAGCTATGAGTTTTCCTTTTAGCACTGCTTTCATTGTGTCCTATAAATTTGGGTATGTTGTGCCTTCATTGTTATTAAATTCTAAAATGTCTTTTATTTCTTTCCTTATTTCTTCCTTGACCAAGGTATCATTGAGTAGAATATTGTTCAGTCTCCACGTGTATGTGGGTTTTCTGTTGTTTTTGTTGTTATTGAAGACCACCCTTACTCCATAGTGATCTGATAGGAGGCATGGGATTAGTTTGATCTTATATCTGCTGAGGACTGTATTGTCACCAATCATATGGTCACTTTTGGAGAAGGTACCATGTGGTACTGAGAATAATGTATATTCTTTTGATTTAGGATGAAATGCTCCATAGATATCTGTTAAATCCATTTGATCCAAAACTTCTGTTAGTTTCCCTTTGTCTCTGTTTAGTTTTTGCTTCCCTGATCTGTCCATTGAGGAGGGTGGGGTATTGCTTACAAAGAAAATATCACAATGTCCTAGAAATTTTTTTCTGGTCAAGACTGAAACAGACCACAGACATCTTAGCAACCATGGCCAAAGGACGGTTATAGTGAGTTCGTGAGTTCTAAAACTCAGTGTTCAGAGCATCAAAAAAAAAAAAAAAACAAAAACAAAAACAAAAACAAAAAACAAAAAACAATTGCTGTATAAAAAGCAAAGCCATTTCTGTGAATCAAGGAACAGCTTATCTCTGGATCTCCATAGAAAGAACAGTGTATCATAGTAAACCCAACAGCTTTTACTATGCTCCAGACAGTGCTATAGTTTATATAATGCTGAAATAATTGTTTACTTTTCTTTGATAATGAAGTTTAATAAATTAATTTTGAATAGCTCAAGTAAAATCAAAACCATATGGGAAAGATGTGTGTGTTTGTGTGTGTGTGTGTGTGTGTGTGTGTATATATATATATATATATATATATATATATACAGTGTGTATATATATCCAAAATTATATATAAAATCTGTTATATAAACAATACAGCACTACACTACATAAGCTATATCATGTAATAATTCCTCTAAGAAAGAAACATCTGCTTTAGTTTTGTTATTAACTCTCTTTCCTTTTTAAAAAAATAGTCAAATGTATTATTTAATTTTAGTTTTATAAATTCCCCTGGCCTTAATCTTCCCTGAATGTCCATGCAGGGTTATATTTTGTCATTTTTATTTATCTTTTCACTCTTTCCTTTTCTTTTTCATCAAGTGTTCCATTTCACTATACCACTCTTGCTGCCAGAGAAGCTCAGAATATAAATATTTCTTGGTAAGGCTAACCTGAAGGGCAAACTCAAAGTAAGCATCTTTGTCAGGTGTCATGCTCCAGCTGTGCTTAATTAGCCCCATCCAGACTGGGTTTCCAGGTGAGTGCCTTAGCAAACTTGACTATAGACTAAAAGCTGGCTGGCCCCCGTCTGCACATTTAACAAAGTAAACACACTGGTTTTCATAAGTACAACAAAAGAAAAAATTCCCAGCTTTGGTACAGTCAAGTAAGAAAGGATAGATCTATTGATTCTGCCTCACAAGTTCGTGCTCATTTATGCAGCCACATGCTTCACATGAAGGGCCTGAACAAATATTGATCTTGCTCTTCATGTACACATTTGCAGATAAGGAAAAATATTGAGGATCAGGTTATGTGCTCCTTGTTGGCTCTTTAATATTTTCTTTTCAAGAGGAAGAGTTCACTCCTGAAAGCATGTTCATGCACCATAGTTGCTAATTACTGTTTTTATGATTTCTGAATATATTTATAAGTAATACATGGAAACATCTAGATTTTCCTGTCCCTGACACAGACATTCTCAGCCACAATGTGTCTGCATTTATGTATTCTCCCCCATGGTACTAAATGAGCCATCAATAACTATGTCTTTATACATTGCATCTTTAGTTTTCAAGATATTCCTCACAGTTGCTTAATGCTGTTTCATGAATCATCTGTCCCTTTGTCTCTGACAGATGTTAATACTGTTTATCTAAAGAAAAAAATCATTGTTGGACTTTCTGTTCTAAGGTAATTGTCATTGCCGCTCTGAGGAATGTCATTCAGTGCCCTGATTTCAATAATTGAGTGACTAAGCTTTATAGAACAAAGAAATGTGCTTAATATAGAGCACAGAAACCTTCAAAATTAAAAGGTTTATGTTAAAATGTCCAATACATAAAAGTTGAAAGGAAGCCAGTTTCCACTTTTATAGAATATACTTGATAACTGGTAAGAAGTATGCATGAAATAAAAACATTAGATTGTAATACTTTTAAAAGTGCAATTAAATTTTCATGCTAATTCCTTTCTTTTCTGCAATGGAATGTGATTTATGAAAAAGTTATCTATGATATTACTGATATCTCCTTTTGGTCTGAATTTATCGATAAATAAAATGAGGTACACCCAAAGGTAAAAATGGGCAGTGCTCAAAGAGGCAATTTGTGGAGGAAAAGAATTTCATGGGCTGAGAGTCAGCAATGGTCAGTGAGACTGTTTTATAGAACAGATTTTAGAGAGGTGAGAATAGATATTGGCCAAAAGGACAATTGTGCCAACCTATATTTTTCAGGTAAGCATTATACTCTTTCTTAAAGTTCCTGGAACAGATAGCTTTTCTTATGAAGTACATTATCTTGCTAAAGCTATTTAGAGAGCCATTCGAATTGACTCCTCGTAAAGGAAAGACAAGGACTTATCTTCCTTGTATATAAGGAAGACCAAACAAGATAATGGGATTTTAGTCTTCTTGGTAGTGTAGAAAGCCATGTCTCAACAAAGGGTAAAAGTTAGATTTAAATGCAGATCCAATTTACTGACCAAAGCCATGAAATTTCAGTTTCTGCATTAATAAGATACTGATTATGAGTCAGGGTCCATGCTCACAACTTAAGCCTGTTAATATCTATCTAGTTACCTGATAGTCATCCACAAGAATCAAAATCCTACGTTATTTAATTTCTTATATATTGATTTTTCTAAGGGACATTGCGAGGATTTCCTCAGAAGAAGATACTTTATATGTTTTACTCAGAAGTAATTAATCAAGTTGGAACTTTCTAAAGGGTTGATGATTATAAGGGAATATAAAACTATAGCAAAGCACCTTTCTAACTCCGTTCAAGTAATTAGTTAATTGTTGTTCCTAAGGGCCATTCCTGTAAATTCTGATCAGAACTTGTTATTATCTGCATGAAGGTCTGTTTTCTGAATGGACTTGATATCTTTGTAACACATATTACCAGTAGACCATTGTAATTCATTGAATCTGAAGACAAATTAGAAATTATATCCAATAATTTACAAATAGATCTGAGTACAATAAAGGTTACTCATAAAGGACTTTAGAAAGCCTTAGGATTAGAGCTACATAAGGACTTAAGTGAACTTCAGAGAGTGCTTAGTAGCATTGTATTCCAGGTGATATATAGAAAGAGTGATAGATAAATAGATAGATAAATAGATAGAGATAGATATTCATATAATGATAGTGGAATTTTACATATATATTATATAAGTATAATATATATTATATGTGATATAGTAAGTTTTATTTTTATACATTTATTTATGTGTATTTGTTTGTATCTATCAGATTGTATATACTATATGTGTTGGTGGCTGCAGAGGCCAGAAAAGGACATTGGATCCTTTGAGAAATGTAATTATAATCAGTTGTGAGCTGCTCAGTATAGGTACAGAGGATAGAATTTGGGTCCTCTGCAAAAGAAGCAAGCATTCTTAAACTCTGAGCAATCTCTTCAGACTAATTTTTACTGGATAATTTTGGGGTCTTATTACTCCATTCTGCTTTTTCAGAAGACTGAAATTTCCAAAAGGAATAAAGACAACATTTAATTCCTAGAGGTATATTTACAGACTGAATCATAATGGAGATAATGAAACGTTCATTATGGCCTTAAAGGGATTTCAAGAAGCCAGTTTGAAGAATAATTTTAGTTGTCAGCATTAGAAAAAAATACAGCATGATTATCAAAAATGTAAAGATACATAATCTAAGGCTTTCCATGCCAGTAAAGATATTGTTCAAGGTCATAGCATGAAACATTTAAAAACAAATTTTCAGTGTTTTAGATTAATATGTTTGTCACTCCCACCTTTTCTTTTCTCCTTTAAAGCCCTCTCATGTATCCTTCCTTCTCCTTTCAAATTCATGGCCTAAGCATGACCTGAACAAGGAGGATAATAATAGTCCTTCTAACAGGAAAGGAAGAAAGATCTCAGAGGTTTCAACCTAGACAAAGAACTGCAAGCAACTGTATAATAAAAAGTTTACTTATCTGCTAATGTAGCTGACCTACCTTCTGTGTTCCTCTGAAGCCTTTGAAGACTGTGGTCTCAGGCTCTTAGCACCTCATCCTAAAACAGCAGGAGACTAAGTAAAGGATTAGTTGTTAGAACCTTTTCCCTATTGTCCAGATGCCTCTTGCTTGCCAGGCTAGGGGTTGATTTAGAGCAATAAACTTCTATTGAACCAGGAGAAGAAACTAACACTCATAGAAAGAAAAACTTTTACGTAAGTGAATATGCATAATTTCACATAAGTTCATACACAGCTTCAAACATACAGAATTTTCATTTCCACATTCCCACACAAACTCAGTTGGGCCCAGCTTGCATTCCTTTTCACAATTACATACTTACACACACATGCATACATTCTTACAATTACATATGTACATACATATCCATACTTACATATGCACATGGAGCAAAAGATCAAACACAGGTGCAGAAAGAACTCACTCATTCCGGATGAGTGAACTCCATATTCAAAAATGAACTCCAATATTTATTGCATCGAGAAAGAAAAAGCTTACATCCTTTTAATGCTAAATAAATTCAATTCTTGTTTGTAAGGAAAAAGCTTTGATTCTTTTAATAAGACTAAGCCTGTCTTGTCCTTACCATGGGACCTGTTCAGTACCATGGTAAGGAGAAGCCTGCCTGCTCCTTCTGCTCTCTGCAACCTCTTTCTCTCTCCATCCTGCACATTGCCCTCTTAGTTATTTTATGTTACCTATAGTTTCTAAGTTATTCCACTCTGCATTCTCCTTTTAATCTTGTTCTCTTCTGACTAAAAACATCTCCTTAGTTCAGTTTTTCTCTCAGCTCTGTTTGTCTCACCTCTGTTCCTCTCACCTAAATTCTTCTGGTCTGACTCTGCTCTTTGTCCTCAGCCCTTAAACATCTCTTAGAATACATGATCACATGTTACAAAGTTCCTCACATGTTCACAGAAAAAATCAAGTCATAAATTGAAATAGGAGTTACAACAGAGAATGTTTACATGCATATCCATTAGGAGTAATTATCTAACTAAACATCTATCACTTGTCTTTCACAAGTTCATTGAAAGTTTAAAACCATAACTAAGTTATTAGTGGTGTTTTGTATAGATAAACCCAGTCAATATTTTATTTTCTCTCCTAGCACCTATAATAAAGCCTAGTTTTCCTTTAATGACCTTTCATAAATTGTTTCACAACCTCTTGGAATGTGCTCTGAGTAGGAGAATGCCTACATCTAAGAGCAATTAACTTGTGATACTTGGGAGGCTGGCAGAGTTCTCATTGCACTTTTGATTATCAGAAAAGGACCTAATAGCAGTCCCACTAAAACAGAGTGTAATAATCACTGATATAATTTTAGGAATTCTTATAGGATCTTCACTAAAACTTAAGTCATGCATTTGTCTACATAGTATCAATCTTAAGATTGTACATCTTCTTGGATATGCAGAGATCTGCTCCAAAAGGGTGTGCCATTACCTATTGATTATTATGTATGTTTAATAATAGCATGAAAAGCATATTAATAGCAGGAATCTTTCCTAAAATTAGTCCCTCACAGCCTTGCTTAATGAGGGTTCACTTGTTGCAGATTATATAATAACTGAAGCAGGCCATTTCGGGGTGATCACCTGCAATTTATTAGCTGGTCCCATTATGGCTCCTGACAGAACATGAAGAGATTGAGGAAAATTCCTAGAGATCATGGTTGACATAAGATGTTTGTTTCTTTTCTTTTTCCCCCCATGAATATGGTGAAGCATACTCATGCTTTTTTTTTTTTTTTACTATGAAGAACAGTTGATTATCTGGCTAGTAATGACCTTGAATTAATCTGGGGAAAATATAGACCCCATCAGCACAATGAAAATGAAAGTAGATAGCACTATTGGAAGTTTGCCAAATCCTCTTTGATTCTCTCAACCAACTTCTTGAGAATGCTAATCATAGCCAATCAAAAGGGTGGTCAGTGAGACCAAAGAGGGCTGATTTTTGATTGCATATACTTGTGCTTCTACTTATAACCAGTTTTCACATATATCCCAGGCATCATTATAGAGCCTCATCCATAGCACAGATCAAGAATACGATGGCATGGATACTGAGATACAGAACTAGATCCCTCCAAGTTTCCTCCACCAGACAGACTGAGGTGGAGAGCCCACTAGGTTACTCCTAAAGCAATTCATCAGAAATATCAATCTAGGAAAATACAGCTTCTGAGGAGTAAGCACTAGCCTCATACAAGAATCCTTGAGAGATCAGAACAAGGTAGGGACCACACTGGTTTACTTATATCTTCATACATACAATAAATCAAGTGTACACCAGCATGGGATCTGAGAGACAGACACTAGTTTATTGTCATTTTAGGGAGCTACTGTAGTCAGGACCAAGCGCACTAGTTCACTTCTAACTGCTTTGATGGGACAGATCAATATTATTACAATTAGAAACTTAGGGACAAACTCTAACTCATTTGTAGGACAGGTGAAGGTTGGGAGGACATGGACACTGAGAGACAGGCAGTAGCTCCCTCTAAGCTGTGGAGAGCACACTAGTTCACTCTAATTCTCCCAAGTAGAAAATATCACAGAAAGAATGAAATGGGTTTTGAGAGACAGACAATAGCTTTCCTTTGTAGAATATACTTAGATGGAAATCAGAGAACATTGCTCACATGTTCCATCAGATTAGATGAGCAAGTTAGGAGAACACGTATTATTTTAAAAAACATAGATTAGTTTACACCAATTCTCTGCTATAAGATAGACTGTGTTTGAGTGCATGTTAGTTCACTCCTATTTTGCTGTTCAGTATAGATCATTGTAGGATGACATGAATTGTGAGAGACAGACAGTAGTTTTCCCCAAGCATCCTTGTAAATTAGACTGATATGGACAGCATAATAATTCTTTCCTAACCTTGTCTGTAGGAAATATTGGGGTTTAGACAATGTGGATTCTGAGAATAGATATTAGCTCCCTAAAATACTACTTTATGGGGCACACTTACTTGGGATATAGAGAAAACACTAGCTCATTCCTAGTAAGGAATCCAGATAAACATAAGGATTTCATGGATATTGAGAAATAGACACTCACTCCATCTAAGACATTTTGTAGCACACACTGAGATCTAATGCACAGTAATAAAATCCTAACCATATCCATAATACAAATGAAAGATAGGAATTCCTGGATTGCATATACTGATGTGGATATTATAATAGTTCATTCCTAACTTCCTCCATTGGAAAAACTATGGGTAGGACTCTAGAGATGTTAAATGTAAGACAGACTGAATTTGAGAACAAAGTAGTATACACTTAATAAATTCAGAAGGACAGATTAAGTTAGGATGACAAGGAATCTGTCAGATACCAGCTCCCTACCATACTCTTATGTAGTCAAGACCAAGCACACTAGTTCACTTCTAATTGCTTTGGTGAGTCAGATCAATATTATTACAATTAGAAACTTATGGACAGACACATTTCCATTTAACACTTTTGAATACTGTGGTATAGAGCAAATTGGTCAGTCCTACTGTTATCTGTAACACAGATGAAAGTTAAGAAAAAACATGGATTATAAAAGACCTAGATGCCACCAACCCCATAGGATAAATGAATGCAAAAAGCACTAGTTCACTCATAGCCTCCTTTCAGAGGACTGATCAACCTTATTTCAGCATTGCCTCTGAGATCCAGACAATAGCAACCGACAAGTCTACTCCATTGGACAGACTGAGATGACGATCACACTAGTTCACTCATATCATCAATTTGACTGATAATGTGAGGAAAACATGGATTCTATGGAATGGACATGTGATTCATTAAATACTCTTCAGTACACACCGTGACCTGGAGTGTAATCTATTTCAGTATTAAACTTACCATAGAACAGTTCAAGGTTAGGGCAACTTTGATTTTATGGGAGACAAATTAATTCTCTCCTAGACTCCCCAGTAGGACAAACTGAAATGGAGAGCACACTACTAGTTCACTCCTAATCTCACCTACAGGGCAGATAATAGACTGTATGTGATGATTATAAGAGACTAACCCAGTAGCTGACTCCATTCCTCCTGAGTAGGGCAGACTATGGGGGAAAACACACTAATTCATTCCTAACCTCATCTGTAGAAACGAACAAGCTTAGGAGGAGGACATAATCCTAAGAGATGAAGAGGTGTGGGATATGGGGTTATTTTACAGTGTTCTCAGCAGCAGACAATGATTTGCCTTGTTTTCTATCATCCATGTATTCTTCAGTGGTACAGTTCAAGGTTAGGACAACACAGATTCTGAAGGACAAACAGTAGATCACTTCAAGACCCTTCCTTAAGACAGATTGAGATATAGTTCACACTAGTTCATTTACAACCAAATTCATGATGGAGAATAAGGTTAGGACAGCCTGGATTCTGAGGGATAGAAATTAATTGCCCCCAAGAGTCTTTACCTTCAGTGTGACACACAGAAATAATGAGCTCAGTAGTTCACTCCTAATCTCCTCCACTGAATAGATCATGGGTCATAGCCCATGGATTCAGAGAGAATGATAGGAGCTCTTTGTTTGCTCTGTAAAATAGATTTTGCTTGAGGAGAACTAATTCTATAAGAATTTCCTTTGTAGGATGCATCAATCTTAGTACATCACAGATCCTAAGAGAGAAATATTTGTTTCCTCCAGCTCTTTTCCACTGAATGTACTCAGCCACAGAACATGTTAGGACACACCTCATCTATAAGACAGACGAAAAAAAAAAAGAGTGATATGGATTCTGAGAGACAGAAGTTAGCTCTCTAAGATGTTCTTCCAAAGGATGTCCTATGGTATAGATCACACTTCTTTTCATCATTTTCCCATTAATAGGAAATATTAAGATTAAGAAAAGATTCTGAATGACAGACACTAACTAGGGTCATGCCTCCTCAGTAGAATGGATTGAGGAAGGGAGCCAAGTGTATCCCTCCTCAAATAATTGCAACATAGTTATTGACAAAGAGGCAGTAGCTTCATAAAACCCTTCAATATTGGACACAGGTTGAGAACATGCCTAATCTCAGTTGAACAGAACAGGTTAGAAATAGCAAAGACTCTGAGTAACTTCCTTTAATCTTCCTCAATAGCACACAATGAACTATATAGCAAGTTATTCCATTTCTAACCTCTTCTTTAGGATAGATCAAGTAAAGACAACATGTATTATAAAAGGCAGACACTAGCTCTTTTTAACAGAGTTCTTGAGGATTAGAGTATGCTATGTCAGTTTTATCTTTATCTTTAGGGAAGATCATATTAAGAAAACAGGTACTCTGAGAGACAGATACAAGCATACACCAAGCCTTTCTCCTAGGAATAAATGAGGGTTAGAGCACACTAGATCATTCTAATCTTGCTTGGAGGCCAGGAAAAGCTTAGCACAACAAGTATCCAGAGAGACAGATATTGGATTTTACCATACAAATTCTGTAGGAAGAAATGAAATGGGACTCTACTAGTGCACTCTTGCTTTCTTCCTTGGGCAGATCAAAGTTAAGACAATCTAGAATCTGAGGGATGGACATTATCTACCTCTAAGACTTCTCCTAAGGACAGACTGAGGTAGAGTAAATACTAGTTAACTCTGAACCTTATTAGTGAAAAATATGGTTAGAGCAACCTGGGTTCTGAAACAGAAAATAATAGATTTAAAGTCTCTGCACTTTGGCAGGTTGAAGTGGAGAATAATCTAGTTCTCTTCTAATATACTGTATTTGACAAATCATGATTTGTGCAATGTAGATTCAGCAGACTGACATAAGCTTACCCCCATGCCTCCTTTCTAATACAGACTATGGTATAGAGTACAGGAATTCTCTCCTATCCTAATTGGTAGGACTCATTAAGCTTATTATAATATGCATTCTGAGAGACACTAGCTGACTCCATCTCTTTTCCATAGGGTATGTTGATATATAGATCCCATTAATTCACTTCTATCCTAATTTGTAGGAATAACCAAGGTTAAGACAGCATCGATTCTGAAATATAGACACTAGATTCCTCCAAGCTTTATCAGCAGAACAGACTATTAGGAAGAACACATTATCTCATTCAAAAACTCCTCTGAAGAACAGGATAAATTTAGTACAACATTGATTTTCAGAAACAAACAGTAGATCAAATCCAGCCTTCTCTGTAGGTCACAATGAGATGAAGAACCCACTTGTTCATACCTAGGACAATATTGATTCTGAGAGACAGATTCTAGGTCCCTCCAAGAGTGTTTTGAATGGACAAACAGGGGTCAACTGTAGGACAAATCAAAGTTAGGTCAACAGGGATTAGATCGGGAGAATGTCAGTTCAACTAAGACATTTTAGTAGGACAAAGTTAATTAGAATGCACAGTGATTTACTCTTAAGCTACTATGTACAATAAAGCAAGGCTTGAGTGACATGAATTCTGAGACTGACACTACATTCCTACTTTTCTTCCTCCATGTTAAAGATCGAGGTAGAAAACACACTTATACCATCTATTCTCTTCCACAGGACAGATGATAGATAGAAGATTATGGACTGTGAGAGAAAAACCATCTCCACCTATGCCTCCATATTAGGAGAGATTGAGGGACAGATTAAGGGAGTATAATATGCCACTCCTATAATCCTCCAAAGAACAGATCAAGATAAAACAACATTGAATCCCAGAGAAAGACATCAGCTGCTCCCAAGTCCTGTCCATCAGCATACTTAGGTGGAGAGCACAGTAGTTCATCCCTGACATTGAAGAGGTCTACTCAGAAAAAAAAAGGGAGGGGGGATTGAGAGAGAAAGAGAGAGAGAGAGAGAGAGAGAGAGAGAGAGAGAGAGAGAGAGAGACAGAGAGAGACAGAGAGACAGAGAGACAGAGAGAGACAGAGAGAGACAGAGATAGAGACAGAGACAGAGAGACAGAGAGAGACAGAGAGACAGAGAGACAGAGAGACAGAGACAGAGACCGGGACAGAGAGACAGACACAGACAGACATACACACAAAGAGAGAGTCCCAGCAAGCTACTTCAATCACGTAGAATGAGGTAGAGTGCATACTAGTTCACTCTTAAACTTATCCATAGGAAATATCAAGGTTAGCACAAAACGGATTATGACAGTAGGTCATTAGATCCTCCATAGGGTAGTCTGATGAGGCAACTGAAAATGATAAGCCTTGTTCTCTTCAGAAGGACATATAAGGCTTAGGTCAACAAGGATTCTAAGGGTCAGATCCAAGGACCCTACAAGATCCCTCAATAGGACAGGCACTGTGATCTACATTACTGAAACTCTTATGGGGTAGGACAGGTCAAAATGTGAAAAGGATTTTGAAACAAGACAGTAGCTTCATCCAAACCTCTCTGGTTAGAGAGACTGAAATGGTGATCAAGTAGTTTAATCTAAGATACTCTTTTAGACAAGCCGTGTTTATTAATTAGCCCAGAATCCCTGAATACCCAAGGCATAAATCGCATAACAAATGACTCCCATGAAGAAGTATGGAGAGGGTCCTGATCCTGGAATGGATTGATCTAGCATTGGAGGGGAATATAAGGACAGAGAAAAAAAGGAGGGAGGTGATTGGAGAATGGATGGAGAGAAGAAGGTTTATGGGACATATGGGGAGGGGGGATCTGGGAAAGGTGAAATCATTTGGAATGTAAGCAAAGAATATAGAGAATAAAAATATTAAAAAAAATATAAAAATAAAAATAAAAAAGTAGGGATTTTGAGAGATAGACACTAGCTCCCTCCAGCTCTTTTCTCTCGCTTAGAATAAGGAGTAAGTATGCTAGCTCAGTTTCTTTTACTTGTAAAAAAGATCTATGTGGAGAAACATGGGAAACATGGATTCTGTGAGACAGAAAGTAACGCCTACCAGCTTCCTCCATAGGATACACTGAGGTAAAGAACACACTAGCTTCCCTGTATTCTCCTCCAAAGGACAGTCAAGCTTAGTTTGGCATGGTTTTTGAGAAGCAGCTCTGCTAACTGCCTCCTCTTTAGGACAGATTGAGCTGGAAAGCATGCAAATTCACTTCTATCCTCTTCAGTAACACAAATCAAGGTTAGGAAACCATAGATTCTAGGAGACAGACAACAGGTCCCTCCAAGTCCCTTTGGAAGGAATGACTCAGGAGGACTGAATATAACCTTATCTGTAGGACAGACAAAATGTAGGACAACCAGGATTTGGAGACAAACTAACTTTCTCCAAGATAATTCATTAGGACAGACAGAAATACAAACCACATAATTTCATTCCTAATCTCCTTTATTGGACAGACCAAGGTTAGCACTTGCTGCTGAAAGGCCCAATGTTTCCTTCCATGTTTCCACATTAGGAAAGACTGATGTAGAGTAATTACTTTACCCTTACAATTATCCTTGAGACAAACCAATATTAGGACAACTTACACATTGAAAGTCAATACATATTCTTTCCAAGCCTTCACTGTACGACTGTATCACTTGCAGAGCACACTTGATCACAGCTATCTTCCTCTAATGTGCTTATAAGATTTAGATGGTATGGATTCTGAGAGAAGTCAGTAGCTGCTTCCAAATCTCCTACTTATATCAGAGTGATGTTAAGAGCACACCATTTTTCTCCATCCTTTATCCATACAATAGATGAAGGCTATAAAAAGATGGATTCTGTGAGTGAAATCTTACTCCTTAGTAGCCTATTCAGTGTGACAGACTGATGTAGAGAGCTCACTAGTTCACTCTTGCAAGTCTGTGTAGAACAGTTCAAGGGCAGAAGACTATGGCTCCTAAGAGGGTATGGATCTCTTCAGGCTCTTCCTTTGGAATACTGAGGTGTAGTTTATACTAGCTCATTCTTAACTTCTTCTGTAGGTCAGAAAAAGTTAGGACTACATGGATAATGATAGGGCACAAGGGAGACAGAAATCAGTTCTACTTTGTAGACATACTTATGTGGAGAATACAATAGTTCACTCTTATCTTCTTCACTTGGTCAATTATGGTTAGGACACAATTTGCTCTGGAAAATAGACACTAGATTCCTACAATCTCCTTGGTTAAGACAGACTGACATGAAGTTCATGTTAATTCACTTCTTATTTTATCAGTAACACAAATCAATGTTATTATAATATATTTTCATGGATTCAGATACTAGTTCACATCAATCATCCTATATAGGATAGACAAAGATATAGGGCACACTAGCTCACTCCTATCATTTTCCATATGACAGGTGAATGTTGAGGCAATATAGATTATTAGGCATAGACACTATCCCCTTTAAACTTCCTTGTTAGGGAAAACTGAAGTGTGGCATATATTAGTTTACTTTTAACCTTCTTTCTAATGAAGATTGAGTTTAGAATGACATCCATTCTGAGAGACAGACACAAGCTCCACAGAATTTTTCTCTATACAATAGACTGAGGTATAGATCATATTATATTACTTTTATGCTTAGCCATAGGAAAGATAAAGGTTATAACTATATGGATTCTGAGAGACACACAACAACTCCTACCATATATCCTCTATAAGACTAATGAAGTTGAAGAGAACACTATTTCCATCCTATGGACTGTCTCTAGGACTGTCCTAGGCTAAGGAAGCATAGAAACATAGATGCTAGATGTCTCCAAGTCCCATTAGTAGACTAGATTGATATATATAACATAATAATTGAGTTATAAACTTAAAGCTTGAAGAAGATAGCAAATTAACTGACTCAAACTCCCCTGCAAGGCATATCAAATAAGAACAATGAGGATTTGAGAAATAGACCGTAAGTCCTTTCATTCTTTCTTTGTCGGACAGAGTTGTATAGCACACTACTTTACACGTTTCTTCCTTCAGAGTAGCGATTAAATTAGGAACACATCAATTCTGAGACATAGACAAAACTAAACAACACTCCCCACCCCAGCTTCCTTGGTTTTATCTAGAGTGAGGTGAATTTCATTAGAGTTCATTCATAATTTCATCCATGTAACCAATCAATATTTGGGAAATATGCATTATGAAAGATAGGCAAGAGTTCTCTAATAACCTTCTGTAGGACCAAATGATGTACAAGACACTATTGTTCATGCCTAACCTACTCCTTAGGATAATTCATAGTTCTGATGACATGCATATTTACAGACAGTGGTTAGCTCCCGACAATCACATTCCAAGAATGTAATGAAGGGTAAAGCATATTAGTTTACTCCAGCTTCTTTTGTAGGACAGTTCAGTGTTAGCACAACATGAGTTTTGAGAGGCAGATGTTAGCTTATACCATGCCTCCTGTGTAAGAAAGAGCATGGTATAATAAGCACTAGTTATCTCCACTCCTTCACCAAAGAACAGATCATTTTTGATAACATGTATTCTGAGAGATATTCATCAGCTACCTCCAAGCCCCTACCATTGCACAGACTGAAAAAGAATATACTCATTTATTTTAAAGATCAAGTTCAAGTCCACATGAAGCCTGAGCAATAGATACTAGCTCCCTCTGAGCCTCCTCTTTAGAACAGACTGAATTTCAAAATACAGTAGCTCATGCTGTACCTCCTGTACAGGACACATCAAGTTAGGGTGACATGGATTCTGAGAGATAGCCACATGCTCCTTCCAGGCCTTCTTAGTAAGACTATACTGAGGTGAAGGGCGTAAAATCATTCCCATCCTCTTCTGTTGGACGGATCAATGTTATCACTACATGAAATCTTGGGATCAGACATGACTTTTCTTCAATCTTCCTTGGTAGTACAGACTGACTTTGAAAGTGTAACTAGTTCACACTATTTTCTCCTTTGTAGAGTACATGTCAAGTTTGAATAGCATGGATGTTGAGAAACTGAAATTAGTTTTCCCCAAGACTTCTTCAGAAGTTTTACTGAGGTGTAGATCACAATAATCACTTCTAACTTGTGCCTTCAGATAGATCATGGGTAATAGAACTTGGATGTTGAGGACCACTCCAAGCCTCATCTTTAAGACAGACAAGGATGGAGAAGATGTAAGTTCAGTCCTAAAATTTTCCATAGAGCAGATCAAATATAGTACTTTATGGATTCTTTGAGACAGACATTAGCTCCATTAATGCCTCCTCTTAAGAATATAATGACAGAGTGGTCACACTAAGTCAGCCTAAGCTCCTTTGTAGTTTAATACAATCATTGTATGTCATGTATTCTGAGACACATACACTACCTCTCTTCAAGTATCTTCTTTGTGACATGCTAAATTGGAATGAAATTTAGTTCATTCATATTCCTTGTAATAGGGCAGAACCAGACTGTTGCATTATAGATTCTGAGGGACAAATACTAGCTACCACCCTGACTTCTCTCTAGAAGAGACTATATGCACAACATAGTATGATACACTTCATTTACATCAGATCAGGTTGGGGACATGGATTCAGAGAAACAGGTAAAAGCTTCCCAGATGCTACCAATATAGGAAGGACTGGGGTGGATAACACACTAGTTAATTCCTCAATTTATGTGTAGGAAAGATACAACGTAAGATAGCCTAGATTCTGAGAGAATAACACAAACTACATCTGAGCTTCTCCTGTAGGGCAAACTGAGGTAGAAGACATACTAGTTCCCTTCTAAAATGCTCAGTAGGGTAAATCAAGTTAGTACGGTATGGGTTCTGGTAAGATACTGTAGCTACCACCAAGCCTCCTTTGTAGGACAGAATGAGTTGGAGGGCAAACTACTTTATTTTTATCTTCCTTAATTGAATAGACCAACTTTAGAATGCCTTGGATTCTAAAAGATAGTCAGTAGCCCCATCCATTCTTCCAATGTATAACAGACTGATTTTAAAGTTCAGATCAATGATCGAATGAGAGATTCTGAGAGACACACATCGGCCCCACACAGTCCTACTCTGTAGGACACACTGAAAAGGAGAGCATGGAAGGTCAGGTCTATCCATATCCGTTGGAGAGATCAACATTAGGGCAAACTGAATTCTGGGAGAAAATGACAGGCTCCCTTCAAATATCCTTAGTAGTATGGACTGAAGTAGAGAGCACAATAGATTTTCCTAGCCTCCTCCATAGGACAGATTAAGTTTCTGGAAAATGTGGATACTGTGAAAATGACACTAGCTTCCTCCAAACATCCTTCGTACAATGTATTAAGGTTGATAACACAGTAGTTCACTCCTAAGCTCTTCCATAGTAAAGGTCAAGTTAGAACAAAATGTATCCATTAAGATATATTCTAGCCCTCCTCAAATCTGAACAAGACTGAATTGACAGATCTTCATTTCCATCCTCTTCAGAAGGATATATCAAAACAAAGATGATAAGGATTTTAAACGATACACACCAGCTCCCTCTAAGCCTTCTCTGTAGAACTGGCTAAGGTAAAGAGCACATTAGTTCATCTGTAACATTATCAGTAGTACATATAAACAACTGGACAACAGGGACTCTAAAAGGCAGATATAGCACCCCCTCAGCCTCCTCCATAGGACAGACTTAGGTATAGACTAAGCTTGTTCATTCTTACCTTCCTTCATAAAGCAAACCAAGGTTTAGATGAGATAGATTCTAGACACCATACAAGCTACATCCATGCCTTCTCTGTTGGAATGACTGAGGTAGAGGGCAAACTAGTTCACTACTAACCCTCTTGTGTAGGCCAGATCAAGATTTGGATAACAAGGATTCTGAGAGATAGGCACTACCTCCCCAATTCTCCATCATAGGACAGATTGATGTAGAAAACACATTACATCACTCCTATTCTTTTTTTTAAATCACTTCTCTTTATTATGCAGAACACACATGATAACCCATGATGAGAAAGAAGGCTTGTCTGACTCCAGAGTAAATGCCACACTAACAAAATAGTAACTGTTCAAAGGAAAAACCATTACTCCAAAGGAAAAAAAAAATGTCACTTCTGAAACACATTCCCCTGTAGGAGGAGTGCCCAGTATATGCACTCCCCCACTGAAAATCCTCTTGTTTCACTGGACCACTGGGGACAAAGCCCTGCAAATTACAGAAATAGTATATGCCTTACACAATATTTTTTTCAAATGTCTGTAGAGTCTGTGACCTTTGGTTTATTGGTTATTTTTATGTAGCTGTAACCAAAACACCCAAGAGAACTACTTAAAAGAGGAAAGATATAGTTGGTTCTTGGTTTCAGAAGGTTCAGTCTGTGGTAGAGTTTTTGTTGTTTTGTTTCGGCCTTTATTTTTGCTGCTGCTACTGTTGCTGTTGTTCTTATCCTACACACTTAGGCAGAGCATCATAATGGTGGAAACATGACAGGGGTAATTATTTACCAAACTGGTTCCAGGAAAGAAAGAATGTGATAGGAAGCAGCCCTATTCACAAAGACCCACCCCTAAAGGCTTACTTCCCAACGGTAAGCCCCACAGTCTGGAGTTTCCATCAATGCCCCCAAATAATTGCACCAAGTACAGACCAAGTCCTCAACACACAAAGTTTTAAAGTATATCTTATATTAAAACATACCATTTGATTAAATACAAATTCATTACCAGCAACTTCTGAAATTGCTTTCTTCTACTTCATATTAATCAATATATTAATGAGTGAAGAATTTTCAAACAGTTTATGGCTAGAAAATTGGACTATATTGGAATCACTCCTATTGTTACCTATAAGACTGATCCAGTTTAGTACAAAAGGCATTCTAGGAGACAGACATTAGCTTTCTCCAAGCTACCTTGGTAGGAAATAATAAGGTAGACTGCATGTTAGCTCATTCCTAATGTCTTTTATGATAACAAAATTTCTGAAAAAGTGACCTTGAGTCCCTCCAAGATTATCAATATTGAAGAGACAAGGAGAGTGAACACTACTCCACACATAACTTTGTCTATAAGACAGATGAATATTTATACAGCAGTAATCATAAGTGTGAGAAATACTACTCAACAGGATAGACATGAGTAGAGAGCATATTATCTCACTAGTCTCCAGAGGTTAGATCACAGCTCTAACTGCAGAAAATTTGGGGCAGATGCTACTTACCTATTATTATTTCTCCTGTGTTATAGACTGAAGTGGAAATCTCACTATGTAATTCCTATAACAATTCTAGGACAGACCAATTGTGGAAAGATAGACAACAATTCACATCAGGGCTACTCTTTAAGACATACACAGGTGGAGAGCACAGTACTTGAATCCTAATCTCTAGTGTTGGAGAGATCAAGCAAGGAAAACAAATAAATTCTGAGAGACAGACTCTATCTCTGACCAATCCTGCTGTGGGAAGACTGAGTGTAAGAGTGCACCAGTTCATTCCTATCCTCATTTTTCAGTAAATGTTATATGTCATTGGTTCAAAGAGACAGACACTAGCTCCCTACAAAACTCCTCAGAAGAATAGACAAATGGAGAGCAAAATGGTTTACTCTTTTCATCCTTCATAATTCAAATTAAGACAACATGGACTCACAGAAACATACAATAGCTCTGTATAAGCCGCCCCCTGTGGGGGAGACTGAGTTGGAGCATATAATATTTCATTCTGACTTCCAATGTAGGACAGATCAAGGACAGGACAGCATGGATTCACACACAAAGTTCTCCACTGCCTTCTTCCACAGGACATATGGAGATATCAATTAAATATCACTCATCTTTGTGTAGGACAGATAAAAAAATGGGGATGCAGGAGTGTCTGAGTGGGTGAGGAAGTACCATCCTAGAGGCATAGGAAGGGGGATAGGATGGGGGTACACAGAAGGGAGACAGGGAGGGAGAACAGCATTTGAAATGTAAATAAATAAAATAGTTATTAAAACATTAAAAAAAACCTTCCTCTGTAAAATAGATCAAATTTAGGGTGGCTGGCATTTTGTGAGACAGACACAAGGTTCCTCCTAGTCTATAGTGTAGGGGCAGCCTGATATAAATACCATACTTTTGTATGTACTTTTGTAAAATTGTTCTCAGGATAAACCAAGGTTTTGCACATCATGCATTATGAGAGATACCCTCCAAGCCTCCTCAGTAGGGTAGACAATGGTAGAAAACATTTTAGTTCTCTTCTATTTTCCTCCATAGGACATATCAAGTTAAAGCAACATATATTTCAAGAGCTAGGCACTAGCTTCTTCCAAGTCACTTCTATCATACAGACTGGGGTAGAGAACATACTACTGTACTATTTGCCTCCTTTGTTGAACAGACATAAGTAGAAGGATATGGATTCTGAGAAACAGACTCATACCTATAATGCTCGTTGGGAAAGACATGGAGAAAGCACACTAGTTCATCCCTATCCTCACGTGTTGTGAAGACTGTGCAAAGCTTTGCATGCTTTTGGAGAGAATGACATTAGCATTTTTCAAGCCTTCTCTGCAGGACAGAGTAAAGCATAGAGTCAATTGTTTCATATTATCCTCTCTGGTAGGGATGATCACAGTTAAGACAACATGGATTCTGATAGACAAATACTAGCTTTATCTAAGATGGCTCTATCATACAGACTGAGGTGTGGAATATTCCAGTTTCATCTTTTACTTCATTTGTTGTTTTTTGAACAGAGTTAGAATGTCATGTATTCTGAGAGGCAGACCTGAGCTTCCACTAATCTTTTTTGTTAGGATAGATTGGAGACAAGTGCAGAGTAGCTCACTGCTAATCTCCTGTAATGTACAGGTCAAGTGTGAACTACATCCATTCTGAAAAACAGAAACTAGCTTCCTCCATCTCTTTTAATAGGATATACAGAGGTGCAGAACATTCTAGGTCAGTTCTATCTCTAAGAGATATTATGGCTATAAGGCAATATTTCTGTTAGAAAAAATGTTAGATCCCTCCTAGTCTCTTCAATAGAATATACTGAGATTGAGAACATACTAGTTTACTCTAAACCCTATCCAGAAAAAAGATCAAGGTTAGTACAATATGGGTTCTAAAAGATAGACCCTATCTCCCTCCATGATCCCTTCATATGTCAGTTTGATATGGTGAACATACATGTTCACTCATGTTTTCCATACAGTAGATAAAGGTTTGTACAATATGGTCTCTGAGAGGCAAATTTTAACTCCTTCTAATCCTTTTTTGTAGGACAGAGAGCACACTTATGCATTCCTAAATTTATTAATAGGATAAACCAAGAATAATAGGAAATGGATTCACACAGACACTAGACACCTCCAGGTACTTCATTTGATCATATTGAGATAGAAACCATACTAATCGATTCCTAACCAGCACAAAGCAATTAAAATGACATGCATAATAAAAGACATAAATAACTCTATCCATGCCTAGACTTTAGAACATACTTAGATAAGGTACTGGTTTGAATATGCTTGGCTCATAGGTAGTCGCAGTTTAGAAGGTGTGGAAATTTTGGAGGAAGTATGTCATTCTGGGAATGGGTTTTGGAGGGCTCCTTCAGTGTTCAGGCTCCACCCAGTGCACTGCAAAAGAGAGCTTCTTCCTAGTTACCTGGTGATGCCAGTCTTTTCCTGGCTGCCTTTGGATCAAGATGTAGAAGTTTTGGCTCCCAAAGACCTATGTTTGCCTGTATTCTGTCATGCTTCCTGTTAAGATCCTCCAATACATAATGGAATGATCCTCCAATTACATGCTGTCACTTATAATAGTTGCCTTAGTCATCGTGTCTCTTCACAGTAATGGAAACCTTAACTAAGACAGAAGTTGGTACCAGGAACTAGAGTATTATTGTGACAGGCTTGATCATGCTTTTGTTTGAAGGAATGTGAATTTGGGACATGGGAAATCAGTTGAATGCTTTAAATGGTACTCAATGGGGGAATCCTAATAGGAATATGTAAGACATTGGTGATGAGAGTGATTTAAATTATGACATACTGGATCTAGAGATTTCAGAGGAGAAGAATTTTAGTAGGTAGCCTAGATGCGGCTCTATTATACTCGGTGATATTTTGGTGAAAAAAATGTGGCTACTTTATGCCCTTGTCTGAAGAGTCTGCCTGAGGCTATGGTGAAGAGACTCAGATTGATTGCATTAACAAAGGAAGTCTCAAAAAAAAAACCTGGTAATTGTTTTCATTTGGACTTATATCCTGAAATGAATGAAAATCCAGAAATGGGGAGAGGTGCATACCTATGATCCAGAGCTTGTGGCTGGAAGACATGGGCTTTTGATTCATATCTCGAGGCATGGTGACCATTGAAAAACTTAGGCCCATGTATGGTGCTACACATGCTTAATCCCAGGAGACAGAAACAAGTAGATATTTGAGTTCAAGGCCATCCTGATCTACATAGAAATTCTAGAATACCCAAACTTAGTGAAGGATATAATAGATTAAGGGGATCATGTTCTAACTGCAGCAAGCAACGAACTTAGAAGCTTCTGTTATATGACTCTGGCTTTAGAGTAAAGAATATAAGGGACTACTATGACAATTGATTCTGGTTAGCCATTGCTAAGAAATTAGCAGTGATTAACAAGAGACCAGCACCAGTAAGGTGAAATATGTTGGGAAGTGTTTTCTGGGAGCAGAAAGAAGCTGTGTTCCAGAGATAGTTAAGGTTATATTTCATGCTGCAATTGGATTTGGTAATGTATAGAAAACACCCTGGTGGTACTGGTTTTGAAGAGATGGTCATGTAGAGTAGTCAAGGCTTGGCACCATGAAGCAGGCCTATGAGAGGCTATTGGTGAAGCCTAGTTCCACTGAAATCCCCCAACATTTTGTAGATGCCAATACTATGGTATGACTACAAAGAACAGCAGCACAGTGGAATTGTCAGATACTGGAGTGTTACAGTTGGCAGAGCTGGAATTTAATGCAAGCCCTTTAGATGAGTCCAGAAGTTCATGTGTTGTTTCTAGACATTGGAACAAGAAGCTTTAAAGTTGAAGTTGCCTTGGATATCTCAAGATATCAGAGTTAAAAGAGCCATTGAATACCTGTGGAGGAAAGCTGCTAACAAGGAGTGAAAAAGTCCAAGAGAATGAAGTTTGTCGCTGCTAAATGATAGAACTTTCAACAGCAGTCAACAAGACTGAAAGAAGTTAGGGATCTGAAGAGAGCTTTGATATCAGATGCAGAGAAGCAGAGTTTGGAGTTTGCCCAGCTGATTTTTGTTCTTGCTTTGACCCAGTATTTTCTTGATGTTTTGGAATTGTAATGTATATCTTGTGTCACTTTATGTTTGAAGTATGTGATCTGCTTTTTTATTTTTCATTTTATAGGGGATTGCAGATAAGAGACCACATGAATCTCAGAAGAGACTTTGAACTTTGTACTTTTAAACATTAATAATATTATGATAGACTATGTGGATTTTTGAAGATGGAATGTATTTTGCTTTATGCTAGGGCTAGATATGGCTCCAGCAGACTCATTTGTTTGAACAAGCCTATGTGGACCAGAGAGTGAAATGTGGTAGTTTCAATATGATTGCTCCATATATAGTGACACTGTAAGGAGGTATGGCCTCATTAGAGGAAATGTGTCACTGTGGGAGTGGGCTTTGAAAGTCTTCTCCAATGCACAGGTTCCACTCAGTGCACTGCAGAGGAGAAGTTCCTCCTAGCTGCCTGCTGATGCTAGTCTTTTCCTGGCTTTTTTTGGATCAAGATATAGAAATTTTGGCTCCTCCAGCCCTACATTTTTCTGGATGCCTTCATGCTTCCTGCCAGTGTGATAATGGACTGATCTTTTGAATGTGTAAGCCATCCCCCAATTAAATATGCCTCATAAGAGTTGCCTTGGTCATGGCACCTCCTCATAGCAATAGAAACCCTAATTAACACGGGCATAAATCACAGTAGTTAACGCCTAACCTATTGAGGAGAGATCAAATATGTGATAAATGAATTCTGAGAGACAGACACTAACTTCCACTAATACTCTAGTGAAAAGTTAGTGTGAAAGAGCACTAGTTTATTTCTATCCTGCTCTTCATGTGTTACAGATGGTAGCTTCCTACAAGGATAGACTATGGTGAAGGTCATAGTACCTTATTCCTATCCTCCACCTAATTCACATCAAGTTAAGACAACATGGATTCTGAGAAACAGACACTAAATCTCTTTTAGTCTACCATGTAGGACAGAGTCAGTTGGAGCATACCTCTGATTCCTATTTAGGATAGATCAAGGATAGAATTTCAGGGGTTCAAACAGAAAGACAGTGGTTCTCCTCTGTCTTCCTCCATGGGATATACTTAAGTATAGATCACATGAAATCATTCTCATCCTTATAAGCAGGACATACTACATTTAAGAGAACATGAATTTTTGAAAGATAGTAGTTTCTTCCAATCCTCCTCAGTAGAATACTGAACAGAAGAGCACACTGCTTCCTTATTTTCCTCAAAAAGACAGATATCATTATGATGACATGGATTATAAAAGACAATGACAAGCTTCTTCCATGCTTTCTCCATTGGGCATACTGAGGAGGAGAATGCACTAGTCCACTTTTAAGCCTCTCTGTTAGAAATACATAGTTATACAAACAAGGATTTGAAATAGACACTAGTTCTCTTACGTAGAGATTGAGGTGTAAAGCAAAGTAAATCAGTCCTAATCTCTTCTTTGGAAAGATTAAGAAGAACATGGATTCTGAGAGACTGACTCTAGTTTCTTCAAGCAGTTTCCCATAGGATTGAAAATAATGTAGACAGAACTAGAACAGGCCTATCCTTATCTTTAGGAAAGATCAATGTTTTTATGTTAGAGATGCTGAGAGATGATAGTACATGTGAACTTTACCTCTATAGCATAGATCATGAGAGATGAGAGTTAAGACATATATGTTGAGAGTTAGAAACTAGCTGGCTTCCTCCAAGCCTTTTTCATTGTATAGACAGAGGTAGAGAGCACATTAGTTCATTGTTTATCTCTTTAGCTGAGCTGTCAGAGGTAGAATGACATAGATTCTGAAAGATTCTACTTGCCTCCTACTTTCCTCATCAGCAGAGACTGGAGTGAAGAGCATACTAAGTCATTCCTCACCTCATCACTGAGTTTGAACTACATGCATCTTGAGATAAAGTCACTAGGTCCATTCATGTCTTTTCCATAGAATATGCTGAGTGAGGTCTGGAGCACTCTGAGTTGTATCTGCAGATCATGGTTAATCAAAGTTAGGTTCTTAGAGACAGATACTGCCTCCCTCTGAACCTCCTTAGGAGATTGTTCTGAGATGGAGAACCCTCAACTTCCCTCTTTAACTTCTTCACTGTAGAGCCAAAGTTGTGATGACACTGATTCTGAGAAAAAGGAATTAAGGTAGCTTCATTGAATTATCTTCCATTTGTTACACTGAGGCAGATACCACAGTATACCACACACCACCACACTACTAATTCACTCCTCAACTTCTCTGTAGGATAGGTTCAAGTTAAGACAACATGTATTTTGGGAGAGAAACACTACTTCCCTCTAAGATTGTTTTTATATGACAGACTGAGGTACAACACCTACTAGTTCACTTCTGATAAACTACAGTACAGATAAATGTTCAGATGACAAGGTTCTGAAAAATGTCATTAACTATCTTCAGTCCTGATCTTTATGATACAATGAAATATGGAGCATGCTAAGAATAAGTATCCTTATCTGTAGGATGGATCAAAGGTTAAAAAAACATGAATTCTGAAAGAAAGAGGCTAGCTTCCTCCAAGTTTCCACAGTAGTAGAGACTGAAGTGGAGTATACAATAGTTAACTCCTAACCTCCTCATTAGGACATTACAGAAACATGTGGAGAATGGAAGTATAGCAAATGGGGAAAGTATGAGAAAAACACTAGTTCCTGTCAAGCATTCTCCATATGGCATACTGATGTGGATAGAACTCTAGTTAATTAATATCCTCTCGTGTAAGGAATTCAAGTTAGGACAACACAGCCTGCAAGAGGCAAGCATTAGCTTTCTACAGTCCTCCTTTGTAGGATAGACTGAATTTGACAGAACAGTAGTTCACTCCTATTCTCATTCATAGTACAGATTAATGTAGGACAGCCTGGATTCTGAGACACAGAAAATATTTCCCCAATAGCCTATTCAGAAAGACAGGTGGAAGTGAAAGATTCACTAATTCATATCATCATCCTTGTTAGGACAGATTAAAAGTAGAATGCCATGGATTATGAGAGATGTTTACTCCTTTCATGCCTCCAATAAGACAGAGTTGAAGAGTCCAAAAGTTGACTGCTCTTTTTGTTAGGGTTTACTCCTATGAATAGACAACATGACCAAGGCAAATCATATGAAGGACAACCTTTAATTGGGACTGGCTTACAAGTTCAGAAGTTCAATCCATTATCATCAAAGTGAGAGCATGGCATTGTCCAGGTAGGCCTGGTGAGGGAAGAGCTGAGAGTTCTTCATCCTGATATGAAGACCACTAGAAGATTGTCTTTCAAGCAATTAGGAAAAAAGTCTCAAAGCCCACCCCTACAGTTACACAGTTCTTCCAAAATTGTCACACCTTCCAATAGTGTCACTACCTATATGCCAAGCATATTCAAACCACCACAACTTCTGACCTCCTTCACAGGACAGCTCAAGTTTGGTTGACATGGATTCTGAGAGATAGACATTGTCTCACTCAACACATTCTCCAAAGTATATTCTTAAATGAATGTTCTAATTTACACCTATCCTTTTCAGATCACCAAGTGTTAAAGTATCATGGGTTCTGAGAGACAAACACCTCTTAGGTATGACAGAATAAGATGGAGTGTACATTAATCCCCTCTTAAACTCATGCATAAGATTCATTAATGTTGGGACAAACTGGAATCAGAGAGAAGCTACCTCCATCCTAGACACCTTAGTAAAACAGATTAAAGTGGATTGATCACTAGTTTACTCCTAATCTCATCTACAAGACTGATCAAGTTTAGAGTGAAATGGATTCAGAGTTACAGACAGTAGCTTCCTTCTACAATACTCTGTAATTCAGGGATACAGAGAGCACACTAGTTCCCTCTAAACCTCCTCTGTAGGACAGACCTAAGTTAGAAAGTAATGAATTCTGGGATGCAGATACTACCACCCTCCAATACTACAAAATTGGGTAGACTCAAGTAGAAAGGACACTAGTTCACCCCTAATCTCCTTACAGATCAAATTACAATGGCATGGATTCTAAAAGACAGTAATTAGATCAAACCAAACCTCTACATTTGGACAGACTAAAGTGGAAGGCATGCTAGTTCTCCCCTAAACTAAAATATAGGACAGACTTTGGATAATACAACCTGAATTTTGACATGTGGTAGACAGACATTAGCTCCTTCTAAGCCTCCTCCAAAGACTGATGGAGTTACAGAGAGAATATCTTACTCTTAATCTCCTCTTTAGAACAGATTGAGTTTAGTACAAAGCATTAGAAACCATTAGCTCCATCCATGCATCTATTATTGTACATCGTGAGATGGAGGGCACTCTATCTCTTTCAACCTCATCCTTGGAAGGATCTAGGTGAGGATAATATGTATTCTGTGAGATAAAATGTGTTTTGCTTTTTCCAGAATTTAAATAATTGCTTGTTTGGGTTATTTAAAACCATGTAAAATCTACCTTCTGCAGAGAAGAGTAAGATTACCAGGTATCTCAAATCCCTGTGAAATAATACTTAATCTACCTAAGGATCTTCTTGATATCATGCCCATATTTCTATGCCTCTATTTTATAATTACCATGATTTTCTATAAAGCAGATAAGTCTGATATAGCCTCATTGTCATTTTATTATTATTATTGTTATTATTAGTCTGTGAATACTTTCTACACTAATGCTCTTTTTGTTTGCTATTTTCCATATGTATATTGTTTTTAAGTATTTGTATTCTAGAAAGTAGTAAAAGTAGAAAATAAAGAATAAAAAATGTAGAAGAACTTTATAGGTGATCATATGAAATCACTTTTATGCTAATATTTTTTAGTATAACTGAAAGGCTCAAAATCAAAACAGAACATTAAGAAAAATAAAATAAACCATTTTGGAGGATGTAAGCAATGCAACAGTGAAACCACCCTTTGGGTAGATAGAAAAGTTTAATAATGGCCTAAAATACTGTTCTGCCTCAGAGAATATATAACGGTAAGTGTAAGGAAAGCTTGTGGATTTTATATGAGAGTTGACTACATATGGTTCTTTCAGTTGATTCCAGCAATGAAGTTTTACCAACTCTATGCCCTTTCCCAAGTCAGTTTACTTCTGGGATGAGCTAAGGGAGGTAGTGGTGTTATTGACAAAAAGAAACCAGGCTTTGTCCTTTTAATTTACAACACTGTCACAAACACTGCCAATTTTGGGGCCCAAACAGAATACTGATACATCCTGATGTTTCCCCATTATTCTAAGAAAGAGATAGCACACAGATGAGAGACAGACAGACAGACAGACAGACAGAGATAGAGACAGAGAATGTGAATGATAACCAGAGGAAGGAATCAGTATGGCTAGGAAGATCTTTGGATGGTACCATAGTTAATTCATATTATGTGGTTACATTATCCAAGATGGTGGACAAGATTGCTTCGATCTTGATGAGGCCATCCTCTAAGATAATAGCAATCTACATGATTCCTTTTTGCTCAAATTGAGCCCAACAGTCTGTCTGTCACAACATAAAGAGCAATTTTCCAGATTTTCCTAAGAATACCCATCCCTTATGCACCTGGATAAGATTTTACCATGAACAGAATGAGCTCATAGTTCTATAGATCCAGGCATTAGGTTAATTGTATAGTTTGAAGTATGTGTTCACTGGTCCCTTGTTACTGAATTGTTCAACTGGCTTCCTAATGTACCCAGACAGAAAACAAAATTAAACCCCCGTGCCAGGGAGGAGGAATGGTGTTGGTAGCTGAAATGTCACACATTTCTGCCCTTTTAGGGTTTGCTCTGATTTTGTGATCTGATGAATTGAGTGATCCCCGAGAGAAACAAAATGACACAGAACATGACTCAGGTTAGGGGTCTTGATTGGGTTCAGTTTCTCGGCCAGTTAATGAATTAAAGACTAGAAAGATTTCAAACTCAACAAGTAGTGGCAAAGAAGTATGAAAAGGAGCAAACAGGAAGTGTTTATTGGAGATGAGGACCACACTCATGAAGCAGGCCAACAGAGTAAATGATGCAGAGGGGAGAATTAGGTAGGTGAAAATCTCAGTCTCTTCTCAAAGGCTGGGTTTGAAAGCCTCCGGGAGTTGTCTTCTGCTAATTTAACGTTGGTCAGTATGTAGACAGAACAGTTGATTAACATGTTCTGATCTAACCTTGGACTTATGAAGTCAGCCTATCAGCCAGAAACTTGCTGGCAGGAGATAAAAACCAACAAGACCTTGATTTTAAGCAGACA
Source organism: Apodemus sylvaticus (assembly GCF_947179515.1). Classification (NCBI taxonomy): domain Eukaryota; kingdom Metazoa; phylum Chordata; class Mammalia; order Rodentia; family Muridae; genus Apodemus; species Apodemus sylvaticus. Next base: position 44,213,093 of record NC_067495.1, read on the forward strand.
TTTGTTTCAAGACAGATAGATGAAGAAGTCAGCTATGTTGTGAATTGCCACCTTTATTATTTCCTCTACCTATTTCCATGCCTGTTAGGAGGCTTGCCTAAAACCTATCCTCTCATTTCAACCTCATACATCACTCCAGCTGCTGCTTTAGAGCCATTTGAGTTTCCTCAGTTGAGAATTCCCTGTTTAGCTCTGTACCCCAATTTTAATAGAGTTATTTGATTATCTGGAGACTAACTTCTTGAGTTCTTTGTATACAATGGATATTAGCCCTCTATTGGATGTTTACACCAACTCGAATGGCTAAGATGAAAAACTCAGGAGACAGCAGATGCTGGAGAGGATGTAGGGAAAGAGGAACACTCGTCCATTGCTGGTGGGATTGCAAGCTGGTAAAAGCACTCTGGAAATGAGTTTGGTGATTCCTAAGAAAATTAGACATAGCACTACCTGAGGACCCAGCTATACCACTCCTGGGGCATATACCCAGAAAATGCTCCTACATGTAATAAGGACACATGCTCCACTATGTTCATAGCAGCCCTATTTATAATAGCCAGAAGCTGGAAAGAACCCAGATGTCTCTCAACAGAGGAATGGATACAGAAACTGTGGTACATATACACAATGGAGCACCATTCAGCTATTAAAAACAATAAATTCATGAAATTCTTAGGCAAATGAATGGAACTAGAAAGTGTCATCCTGAGTGAGGTAACCCAGTCACAAAAGAATGCATGTGGCATGCACTCGCTAATAGGCGGATGATGCTAGTCCAAAGAGTGTGTTTGAAAAAATAGTTGAGGAAGTTTTTTCCTCAGGAAATGAAGAAAATATGGAAGAAAAACATCCAATGAATGGCCTTGGCAGACTTTGTCATAAGCCTAAATTAGACGGATGATTTTTCTACATTCATCATTACACCAAAATGTACACTGTTTCCAGGACCAATTTTTAGTTTTATAGTTCCAAAAGCCTCTTTAAGAAGATTGTGTTTGGAAGTTAGGTACTGAGTTTCTTCTACTACTTCTTCATGGGGAACATTAGGAGATTAATGCATGAAATTCTTCAACATTATGGTTGACTAAAGCTTTATTTTTTGTCATTCCATTTTTTCTAATAATGTCATGCATAATTTTGTAGCCATCTAGACTGTGTGCCAGAAACTTTTTACCAATATTCTTTATAAGGTCTGGTGCTATTGTATTTCCAGCAAGTGCCACCTCTGCCACCTCATGACACCTCATGTATAAGCTGTAATGTACAGTGGAAGTGGACACTATAGGACAAAATGAATGAAATAATGGCTCCATTTGTTGCAGTCACAACCAAATATCAGCACTGACAATACTGACAACATGGTGTCAGGCAGAGTGCTTGAGGTAGAGAACAGGGCTGGTTAAAGCACAGGACATTGTATTGCAGCTAGGAAATTATTCTAAAAACAGTTTTATTGGGAAGACAATCACTAGTGACTTAAAGATGTTCAAATAACCTCTTGTATGGTTAATTATAATGTCTGAGAATTGAGTAAGAACAAACTGATCATTTTATTATTGGGTATACTTTCCTTTTGGGTTTTCAAAGCCATGTAGGTCAGTAGAATTAATCATGTGCATTTTACTGTCATGAACAGTTGAATATCAGGCCAGTGGAGAACTTGAAGGAATCTTAGAAAACATAGACCCTGTCAGCACAGTGAAAATTAGAGTAGGAAGCACCATTAGAAGTTTGCCAAATCGTCTTTGAGTCTCTCAACCAACTTCTTGAGAAAGCTAATCATAGCCAATTGAAAGGGTGGTCAGGGAGACCAAAGAAGGCTGATTTGAGATTGCATGTGCTTGTGCTTCTACTTAACTTTTACTTATATCCCAGGCATCATTATTTAAACTCATCCATAGTAAAGATCAAGAATAGGATGGCACGGATACTGAGATACAGAACTAGATTCCTCCAAGGTTCCTCCACCTGATAGCCTGAGTTGGAGAGCCTATAAGTCATTCCTAATGCAACCCATTGGAAATATCAAGCTAGGAAAATAAAGCTTCTGATGAGCAAACATTATCTTCATGCAAGAATCCTTGGGAGACAAGAACAAGGTAGGAATCACACTGGTATACTTATATCTTCGCGCATAGAACTAAACCAGGGTATGCAAGCATGGTATCTGAGAGACAGATAAACGTTCCTTCAAAATATCATCCTTAAAATGGACAGGTAGTGTGGACAATACTTCATTTCTAACTCATCTGTAGGACAGGTGAAGGTTGGGAGAACATGGGCACTGAGAGACAGGCAGTAGCTCCCTATAAGCTGTGGCGAGCACACTAGTTGACTCTAATTCTCCCAAGTAGAACATAGAATTACAGATAGAATAAAATGATTTCTGAGAGACAGACACTCACTCTTTCCAGGCCTCCTGAAGACATATTGCTATGGAGAACACACTAATTCTCTCATAATTTTTCAGTAGGAAAGATCCAGGTTACAACAATATGTATTCCTAGAGACAGGCACAAGCTCAAAAAAAAATGAGGTGGGGTGCCCATTATTCCATTCCATTTTTTATCTATAGGACATATATCAAGCTTGGGAAAGCTTGAGCTTTGAAAGTGAGAAAAAGCAGTTCTGTCCAAAATTCTTCAGTAGGAAATAGTGAGGTACAGAACACTCTAGTTTATTGCTACTTACCCCCATGGGGGCATATCAGGTGTAGTAGGAAACGGATTTCTAAGAAACTGACCCTAGCTCCCTCCACTTTATCCACTGCCCTACTCCACATTGAAGACAGAGGAAGAGGCTTAGTGTGAGCTTTTATCTGTATGACAGTGTCCATTTTTTTCCAAATATATTGGAATAGGAGTTACCCAGTGTATTCTTGACCTCATTCTGTCCAATAAGAATTACTACTAAGCTCTAAGTTAGGGCAGATCAAGGTTAGTGCAACATAGATGTTGTGAGGAACTCTCACTTGACCCACACATTCTTATTTGACTGAATGAGGTGAAAACTATATTGGGTAACTTCTATTCCAATACATTTGGAAAATTTGGACACTATCATACAGATAAAACTCATACCAAGCCTCTTCCTTAGGACACACTAATTGAGGAAGGGAAGCCCACTCCTATTTTCTTCCATGGGACAAATCAATTTAGGAAATCATGGATTGCGATAAATAGAAACTAGCTCCAACTATGCCTTCTCTGGGAAAACTGCTGTGGCAAGCACACTAAATCACTCCCATTCTTCTTATGATGAGAGGTCCAAAAGCAGGTACTCTGAGACACATGAACAATCTTCATCCAAGCTTTCTTTGAAGGATAGACTGAGGTGGAGAGCACACTGGAGCATAACATAACTTGTACTTAGAACGACATGTATTCTGACACAGAATGAACCTCCTTCCAGGTCTTATTCATAGATTAGACTGAGCTGGTGACAATACTATTTCACTCCTAGCATATTCCTTGCTACACATCCTAACATACTTCTTACTATACTTTGCACAACTAAGATACTGAAGGAATAATAATAACTACATCCAAGACATGGGGAGGTCATGAGCCTAGTAATTCAGCATTTACATCTTCCATAGTACAGATGGAGTTGGGGAAACATCGATTCTGAGAGACATATGATTTTTCCTAGGAAAAATTAAACACTCTTGTTCACTGCTAGTATCTTCCATAGGACAAATGAAGGCTATGATGACATTAATACTGAGAAAACATACGAGTTCCCCATAAGTCTCCTCTGTTGGACATGCTGAGATGGATATCACAGATATACATCCCTGGGAAGGAGACAAAACACTAGTTCATTCCTAAATTATTCTTTGGAAAGATTGAGTTATTACCTGGATATTGAAAAGCACATAACTACATCTGATAATTCTGTGTATGACACACTGAGTTCTGATGCACAGCAGTACAATTCCAACCTTATCCACAGTACAAATCAAGGTTAGGAAAACCTGGATGCTGATAAAGGAAACCATTCCTCGGTTAAGATGCTTTAGTAAAGCAAATTCAATTAGAGCACAGTAGCTCAATTCTAACCTCACAGAGAGGACAGATTAAGGTCAGGATGTCATGGTATCTGAGAGACAAACACTAGCTCCCTCCAATTCCCCTTCTATAGGACAGACTGGTGTACAGATCATGGTAGTTAATTCCTATCCTCTTTTGTAGGACACACAGAGATTATGATAGCAAGGATTGTGTTACAGAGATTCTACCTATATCTAAGCTTCATTGATAGGACAGACTGAGTTGGAGAGCAAACTGGTTCATGTCTCTCTGCCTGCATAGGACAGACCAATTTAGGACAACATAGGTACTAAGGGATAGGTACTCAGACACTTATCATCCTCGATTGAATATATTGATGTAGATATTGCAGTAGTTTGTTCCTAACTTTGTCATTGGAAAGATTAAGGTTAGGACTACCTGATTTTGAGAGAAAGACTCTACTTCCTCCAAATACCCTTAAGACAATCTGAGGTGGAGAGAATAGTACTTCACTTTATATCTACTTAGTTAGACAATATGAATTAGAATGAAATGTATTCTCAAAGACAGACTCTAGCCCTCTTAAGCCTACTTTGTAAGACAGATTGAGTTAGCACTTTATCATTCTCAGTAGGACAGATCAAGCTAGTGTGACATAGTATTTAACAGATACCAGCTCCATACAAGCCTCATTTACATTAAGACTGAGAATTTTACTTCTAACTGCCTCTGTAAGACAGATTAAATTTTACTAAAATTGGAATCTGAAAGATAGACACAATTTCTTTTTTTTTGGTTTGTTTATTTATTTATTTTTTAAATATTTTTATTTTCTATATTCTTTGTTTACATTCCAAATGATTTTCCCTTTCCCGGATCCTCCCTCCCCATATGTCCCATAAACCTTCCTTTCTCCATCCCTTCTCCAATCACCTCCCTCCTTTTTCTCTGTCCTTATATTCCCTTCCAATGCTAGATCAATCCTTTCCAGGATCAGGACCCTCTCCATACTTCTTCATGGGAGTCATTTGTTATGCAATTTGTGCCTTAGGTATTCAGGGCTTCTGGGCTAATTAATATCCACTTATCAGAGATTGCATTCCATGTTTATTCTTTTGTGATTGGGTTACCTCACTTAGGATGATATTTTCCAGATCAAACCATTTGCCTAAAAATTTTGTGAATTCATTGTTTCTAATTGCTGAGTAGTATTCCATTGTGTAAATATACCACATTTTCTGTATCCATTCCTCCTTTGAGGGGCATCTGGGTTCTTTCCAGCTTCTGGCTATGAACATAATGGAGCATGTGTCTTTATTGCATGCCGGGGAATCCTTTGGGTATATGCCCAGGAGGTGTATAGCAGGGTCCTCTGGAAGTCTCATGTCCAGTTTTCCGAGGAACCTCCAGACTGATTTCCAAAGTGGTTGTACCATTTTACAGCCCCACCAGCAGTAGAGGAGTGTTCCTCTTTCTCCACATCCTTGCCAACACCTGCTGTCTCTTGAGTTTTTGACCTTTGCCATTCTGACTGATGTAAGTGAAATCTCAGGGTTGTTTTGATCTGCATTTCCCTAATGACTAATGATGTTGAGCACTTCTTAAGGTGTCTCTCAGCCATCTGAATTTCTTCAGGTGAAAATTCTTTGTTTAGATCTGTACCCCATTTTTCCATAGCACAAATATCTATGAGATAGATTCGGATAGGCACTATCTTCATAAAATCTTTTCCTATTGGTCAAACTTAAGTTGAAAGAATACTAGCCAGTTCTTTATCCTCCTCTGTTGAACAGACCAGGTTAGGATGACAAAGATTATGAGATAAAGATGCTAGCTTCCTTCAATCCCCTTTTGTAGCACAGATTGAACTGTAGAGCAAATTATTTCTAACCTCATCTCTAGGACCAATCAAGTAATGACAAACATGGATTATGAAAGACAGACACTATCTCTCTCTAGCTCTAACATTTTTCTATAGGATTCTTGAGAGTATGCTAGGTCACTCTAATCATTATCTGTAAAAAAAAAAAAAGTCATATTAAGACATCAGACATTATGAGAGATAGGTACTAGCATTCACTAATCCTCCTCATAGGAAATTTTGAGGTGAAGACCATACTATTTTATTTCTAATCTCAATTTAAGGATAGGTGAAGCTCAGCATTGCATGTTTTCTGAGAGACAGATATTATTTCTCCCCATGAAACTTCTGTAGGAAGAAATAAAATAGAGAGTATACTAGTGCACTCTTACCTTTTCAGTTGGATAATCAAGGTTAGGACCATCTGGATTCTCAGGGACAGACACTATTTCCTTCCAAGAATTTTTAAATTATAGACCGAGGTTGAATGCATACGAGATAACTGTTTACATTATATGTGAGAAAGGTCATGGTTTGGGAAACCTAGATTCTGAGAGAGAGAGAGAAAATTTTTGATTCCAAGTCTCCACAGTATGACATGCTGAAGTGGAGAACCCTCTAGTTCCTTTGTAATTTCCTCTGTGGGATAGATCATTACTTGTGCAACATGGATTCTGAGGGAATGACTCTAGGTCTTTACATGAGGAATTCACTCTCTCCTTCTTCTCTAGGAGCTATCAAGTTTAGGATAATATGGATTCTGAGAGATACACACTCACACCAGTTCTTTTCCATAAAATATATAGATGTGTAGATCACATTAAGTCACTTCTCTCCAAATTTATAGGAGTAGTCATGATTAAGATAACATCGATTCTCAGAAGCAGACCTTGGATTCCTTCAAGTGTTATGAGGACAGCAGAATGAGATGGAGAACCCAATATCTTATCCACAATCTAAACTAGAGGTTAAGTTTAATATAACATTGAGTTTAATATAACATTATTAAACATTAAGTTTAATATAACAATCAGACACTAGATCACATCAGGCCTCCTTTGTGTGGCACACTGAGATGGAGTCCTGACTAGTTTATGCCTATCTTCTTCAGTAGGAAAAACAAGTTTAGGACATTGTGTATTCTGAGAGACAGATAGTACGTCACTAAAGACTTGTTGGTGGGAAGACAGAGGGCAACGGAACACTAACTACTTTACTCATACCTCATATGTAGGACAAATCAAAGCTAGCCCGACAGGGATTAGATCAAGAGAATGTCAGCTCCTTCAAAAGTCTTTACTGGGACAGACTTAATTAGAATGCACAATAATTCACTTCTAAGCTACTATGTACAATCAATCAAGGCCAGGATCACAGACACTACCTGCCTGCTTTTCCTCCTCCATATTAAAGATTGAGGTCGAGAACACAGTAGTCCAATAATGATTAGGAAAACATGCATTCTGTGAGGGAAGCACAATCTCCATCCAGCCCTTTTTTATCAGGGAAGATAGATAGGGCACACTAATAATGCTCCAAAGAACAGGCCAATTTAGAACAACATGGAACATTGAGAACAGATGGAAGTTTCCACTAAGCCTAATTTACCACATTAGTTAACCTATGACCTTTGCATTGAAGAGATCAATTGTGAAACATTGTTTCAGAGAAACAGACACTACCTTAAAGCTATTTAATAGGACAGAATGAGATAGAGTCCATACTAGCTAACTTTTAAACTTATCTATTGGAAAAATCAAGGTTAGCACAAAAGGTATTGTTAGAGTTAGTCATTAGATACCCTACCCAATTACTCCAGAGTTGTATGATGAAGACACCATACAACTTAATTCCTGTGCTCTTGAAAAGGACAGATAAGGCTTAGGCCAACATTATTTCTCAGAGTCAGAACAGGCAACCTCCAGGATTCCTCAGAAAGACAGAGAGGTAGGGACTGAACACTGCCTCAATGAAACCTTTACCTGTAGGACATATGAAAGTTAGGAAAAACAGGATTTAAGACACATAAAGTAGCTTAACCCAAACCTCTTTTGTAGGAGGTACTAAGATGGTGATCATAGTACTTTATTCCTATCCTGCTCTTTAAGAAAAGCCGTGTTAGAAAAATATGGATTTTGAGAGAGAGAGAGATACTAGCTTCCTCCAGACCTTTCATAAAAGGTAGAATAAGGAGTAAAGTATTCTAGCTCATACTTTTTTAAGGTATGAAAGATCCATGTTGTGCAAAATATGGCTTCTGCAAGAAAGAAAATAACGGCTACAAGCTGCCTCCATAGAGTAAGCTAAATTGATGTGCACACTAGTTCCCTTCTAGTATCCTCCATAGACCATGCTTATTTCAACTTGGACCCTCAGAGACACACTATAGCTCTGCCCACTGCCATTATTTAGGGAAGACTGGGATGCAGAACATTAAAGTTCACTCCAATACTCATCAGTGATCAAACAGTAATTAAGAAACAATGGATTGTAGGAGACAGACAACAGTAGCCTCCAAGACTCTTTGGAATGACAGAATGAAGATGACTGAACATAACAGACAGATAAACTATAGGACAATCAGAATTCTGAGACAAACTAACTTTATCCACATGACTCATTAGGATAGACCAAAATGAAGAACATATTAGTTCACTCTGAATGTCCGTGATTGGACAGAACAAAGTTATCACTACATTGATACTGAGAGAAAAAATTAAGGTTCTTCCATGTTTGTACATTAGGACAGACTGATAGAGATTGCTTACTTCACTCCTAAATTCATCTTTGAGAAAAATCAAAGATAACATACACATTGAAAACCAACAGGTATTCTTTTTCTTCCAGGAACTATTACATGTATTTTAATATATAGTTGAGAAATAAAGGAAACAGATCGATATAAAATTTATATTATTTCTCTTCTCAGACTATCAATAGTGCAAATCAAAATTAATGTAATTCAAATACTTTGAGTCAAACACTAGCTCTCATGATTCTTCCTGTATAGTGTAGACTGAGGTACAAAACATCCTATCTCACTCCTATGCTTTTCCATATAACAGATGATGGTTGAAACATCTTAGATCATGAGAGACAACCACTATCTGCCTTGTTATTCCTCACTCATACAAACTGAGTTATATAGTATACAGTTCACTTCAAACATTCTCTGGAAGGAAGATCAAATTTGGGATAACATCCATTTTGAGAAACACATACTAGCTCTGCAGTGTTTTTCTCCTTATAATAAACTGAAATATAGATCATGCTATGTTAGATCTGTACTTAACCATAGGATAGATACAGGTTAAAACAATATGGATTCTGAGAGAGACATACCACTGCCTACCAAGTCTTCTCTGTAAGACTGTTAGAAGGCACCATAATTCAGTCCTAACCTTATCTTTAAGACTTCTCTAGGTTAATGCATCATAGAATCAGAGATACTAGATCCCTATAAGCCCAGTAGGTGCACTATACTGATTGGGGAACACACTAATTCACTTGTAAACTAATTGTATCAAGGATTGAAGTAGAAAGTAGATTAACAGAATCTTAGCCTCTTCCTTAGGGCATATCAAGTAAGTATTGATAAAGGGAGATATACATGAGCTCTGCTCTAGCCTCCACCATAGTTCAGACTGAGGAAGAGCACTTATTTACTTTAAAGATTAACTATAGAATGGGTCATGTTTATGTCCACATGAATTCTGAAATATAGACAGCAGCTCTTTATGACCCTCCATCTTAGAAAAGTCTATATCTTATTCTGCACCTCCTTCATAGGACAAATCAAGGAAGGATGACATAGATTCTCAGAGACAGTCACAAGTTCCATCCAAGCCTTCTTAGTAAGACTTTAGTGAGTGAGGTGTATATGCTGTCATTCCAGTCCTCTTCAGTTTGAGATTTTATTGTTAGCACAATGAGTTCTGGAGGACACATTTGAGCTTCCTTCTATCTTCCTGGGTAATACAGATTGACTTTGAGTGCACACTACTACATTCCTCTTTTGTAGTACAAATTGTGTTTGGATTTCAAGTATTCTGAGATGCTGATCCCTTCAAAATGTCTCCCTAAATCACACTGAGTTGAAGATCACAGTAGTCAGTCCTAACCTGCTTCTTAGGACAGAGCAAGGGTAGTAAAACTTGGGTGTTGAGATACAGACTCTAGCTCACTCCAAGTCTCATTTTTGAGACATACAGAGATGGGGATACTGCTTTCTCTGTAGAAGGGATTGTTGTGCACAATACCAGAGGCCACTCTTATCCTTTTCAATAGGTTAGAACAACATAGATTCTGAAAGACTATCACAAGCTCCCCCAGGAGTCTCCTATATAGGATGGATTGGGGTGGATAACATATTGAACTCCTTGATTCATCTCTAGGACATATCCAAGTTAAAACTCCTTGAATGCTGAGAGAATTCTTAGGCAAATGGATGGAGCTGGAGAACATCATACTAAGTGAGGTAACCCAATCTCAAAAGATCAATCATGGTATGCACTCACTAATAAGTGGATATTAGCCTGGAAAACTGGAATACCCAAAACATAATCCACACATCAAATAAGGTACAATAAGAACAGAGGAGTGGCCCCTGGTTCTGGAAAGACTCAGTGTAGCAGTATAGGGCAAAACCAGAACACGGAAGTGGGAAGGGGTGGGTGGGAGAACAGGGGGAGGGAAGGGGGCTTATGTGACTTTCAGGGAGTGGGGGGGGGCAGAAAAGGGGAAATCATTTGAAATGTAAATAAAAATATATCGAATAAAAAAAAGCTTTAATCTAAAGCAAAAAAAAAAAAAAAAAACCAAAAAAAAAAAAAAAAAAAACATTAGCTCCATATTGTCCTAGTCTGTATTATACACTCAAGTAGAGTATGGTGGGTTACTTCTATCCATATCTTTAGGAAAGATCTATATTAGGACAACCTGAATTCTAAGAGAAAAAACACAAGCTCCCCCCATATATCCTTTTCAAAAATTATTCATTTATTTATTTATTCATTTATTTGTTTTAATTTATTTACATTTCTAGTGTTATCCACTTATCCATTTTCCCCCTCTTCCAGAAAACCCCTATCCTATCCCCTTCCCCCTGCTTCTGTGTGGGTATTCTTCCACCATCCTTCCATATATCCTTAATAGTATAGACTAAAGTGGAGAACATGACAGTTCCTTCCTAAACTCCTTCATAGGACAGATTAAGTTTTGGGAAAATGTGCATACTAAGAAAAATATACTAGTTTCCTCCAAACATGTTCCATAGGATATTCTGAAGAGGGAACACAGTAGTTCATTCATAAGCTCTCCCATAGTGAAGATAAAGTTAGAACAAAATGGACCCTGTAAGATACATCCTAAACACCTAAAATCTTTCTTTTTAGGATAGACTGAAATTTATAATTCATTACTCCTATCTTGCTCTGGATGATATGGAAAGGTTAGGATGAGATTTTGAGAGAGATAGGCACTATCTCACTCCATGTCTCTTCCATATGGCAAAGTTAGAGAACATATAGGTTCCTTTGCAACCTTATCAAAAGGTCATATAAAGAAATGGACAATGGAGATTCTAACAGACAGAGCTCCTCCCCAGACCTCCTTCTTAGGACACACTATACTTAGGTATAGACTAAGTTTATTCACTCTTAACTTCCTCCAAATAATTCAAGGATTGGAACACATAGATTTTAAAAGGCATGCAAAGGCCATCCAAACCTTTTCTGTTGGACTCAATGTGGTGGAGAACACACTAGTTCACTACTACCCTCTTCTGTAGGCCAGATCAAGATTTAGGTGACAATGATTCTGAAATATAGGCCCTAAATTTCCCCCAGTCCTCTGCCATAGAACAATTGAAGTAGAGAACACAGTATATCTCTTTTATCCTTAAATGTAAGGCAGATCTAGTTTAGTACAAAATTCATTCTGAGACAGACATTATCTTTCTCCAATCTACTTTGGTAGGAAAGAATGAGGTGGAGTTCAAGTTAGTTCATTCCTAACATCTTCAAAAGAACAGAGGAAGATTAGAATAACAATAGTTCTGAGAGAATGGCAATAGGTCCCTTCAAGATATTTCATTATGAAAGAGACAGGGGGAACCGAATACTAGTTCACTCATAATCTTGATCAAAATTAGGCCAGATCAAAATTTGAACAACAGGGATCCTGTGCCTGAGTGTGAGAAATTATGCCTGTGAGTACTCAGCAGGACAGACTTACATAGAGAGCATTGGCTCACTTCTAATACCCCATGAAAGATAGATCACAGATAGGACTACATGGCATCTCTGAGAAAATCACTACCTACCTCCTGTTATTTCTTCATGTTATAGATTGAAGTAGAGAAAACTATATGATTCCTACAATATTTCTGGGGCTGATAAAATTATGGAAACAGAAAATAGCTCACTCCAAGGATACTCCATAAAACATATTTAGGTGAAGATCACAGTAGTTCATTCTTAACCTATTGTCATAGAGAAATCATGCAAGGAAAAAAAATGAAATCTTAGAGACAGACACTTTCTCCCATCAACCATCCTGTAGACAGACTATGTGAGTACACTATTTCATTCCTATCCTTTCTAGTGGACATCATGTTACCATGGTTAAAAGCAACAGATACTAGCTCCCTAGAAGGATAGACTGGAGTAGAAGGCAGATTAGTTTACTACTGTATCCTTCCTTAATTGAGATTAAAACTATTGATTTTAAAGTATAGTCACTAACTCTCTATAAGCCTCTTCCTATAGGACACTGAGATAGATGGAATATTGTTTTACTCCTGTTTTCCTTCATATTACAGATCAATGACAGGATGGCATAGATTTAAATGGATAGTAGCTCTTACCTGTCTTTTTCTGTAAGACATATGGAGGTATATGTACATCACACTAAGTCACACTTATCCTTTTGAGTAAGACATATCAAGATTAAAAGAACATGGATCTTTACAGAGACACTAGCTCACTCCAAGTCTCCTCAGTAGGTTGAACTGAGATGGAAAGTACACTACTTCTATCTTAAATTCCTCCTTAGCATAGATCAAGTTATAGTGATATTGATTCTGGCAGACAGTGACAAGCTGCCTCCAAGCCTCCAGCATTGGATTCTTTGAGGTAGAGAGTACACTCCTTCACTCCTATCCTCCTTTGTGCTTCACTGCTACTGTCCTCTGTTGGACTGTGTGAGTTATAATGATGGGGATACTCAGAGACAGTTATAGCACACTTCAATCCTCCTCTATAAGACACACAGAAGTGTAGTGAAAAATATTCTATTCTTAACTTCTGCTGGATAGAAACATAAGCACAAATTAGATTTGAAGGGGAAAACACTCTATTCTTCCAAGCCTCCTACATACAACCAACTGAAGTAGAGAACACGCTCATTAATTTTTGTATTCTTCAGTAGGACAGATTAAGGTTATGACCAGATTGATTCTGAGACACAGATACAAGCCTTTTCTGGAGGAAAGACTGTGTTGGAGAGCACACTGGTTGACTCCTAAATGTAACCAAATACACATCACAGCTATCACAACATTGATTTAGAGAGGAAGACTTCAGTGTACAATAGAATAGACAGAGGTGGTGAGAACACTATTTCATTTTGAGATACATTGTTCGGAAGATTTAGGTTATGGGAAATAGAAACTTACTACCTCCAGCTCTCTTACATATCTCTAAAACTGACCAATGTTGCTCATGGGTTCTGAGAGATAAGACACTAGACGCTCATAGACCTCATTCATAGTACAGAATGATTTAGAGGATACTCTTCCACTCAAAACTTCCTGTGTAGGGTATTTCTCATTTAGGGCATATGACATTTTGAGATTCAGATACAAGCCTATCCAGTCTAAAATGTAGGGACAACCTGAGTTAGAGACCATAGTAGTTCTTTTATAAAATCATCCCCAGGACAGATCAAGGTTTTGGACAACATGAATTCTGAAATGCAGAACCACCCCCCAGGCACACACACACTGTCAGTATGATAAACTATAGTAGAGATAACTTTAATTCCATTGTATACTCCTCCACAGTACAAGACATGTTAAAACATCATGGATTCTAAGAGCCATCCAAGAGTATCACCCAAGTCTTTTCCATCCTATAGATAACACAGTACTAGACTCTTTGTCTTCTTTTTGAACAAATGCATTTAGAATTACATAGGTAATGAAAAACAGATTACAGCTTCCTCTAATCTTCCTGTTAGGACAGACTGGTTAGAGAGCATACTATCTCACTCCTAACCTCCTCTGTTATGCAGGCAAAACTTGAATTCCAAATATTCTGAGAGATAGAAAATTAGCTCCCTCCATCTCCATTCAATAGGACACTGAGGTGGACATTCTAGGTAAGTCCTATTTAATCTCTAAGAGATATAATTCCTAAAAGTCATGATTTCTGTTTGACAGACACTAGATTCCTCCTAGTCTCTTCAGTAGCATATAATGAGACTGAGAACACACTAGTATACTCCAAACGTTACCCATAAGATCAAAGTTAATGTACTATTAATACTAAGAGACAGACCCTAGCTCACTACAAGCCCATTTCACAGGTCAGATTGATATGGCAAATATATATCTTTGTTCCTAATGTTGTTCATACACTAGATGAATATTAGACTAACATATATTTTGAATGGTGAATACTAACTCCTTACAAACTTATTGTATAGGACAGACATATAGTGAACATACTCATGTATTCCAAACACTATCAATAGGAAAGAGCAAGAATAATAGGAAATAGATTCTCACATATAGACACTAGCTAACCAAGGCACCACACTTAGACATGCTGAGCATTAGGAAACAAACTAGTTTATTCCAAATTTTCTCTATAAGACAGATCAATTGGGACTATGTTGATACTAAAAGACATAAACTCTCTCCATGCTTAGCCTTTAAGACATACTTAGGGGAAAAGCAAAGTAATTTACACCTTAATTCTTGTACGTGAGAGGTCAAACAATAGAAAAAGAATTCCAAAAGACAGATACTAACTTCCACTAATCCTGTTTTTCATAGACATCATGTTATATTCATTCACAGAGAAAGACACTAGTTCTTTATAAAGATCAACTGTGGTAGAGTGCATAGTACCTTACTCCAATCCCCCTTCTAATTCATAACAAGTAAAGAAAACATGGATTCTGAAAGACAGACACTAGATCTCTATAAACTTCCCCTGCAGAATAGACTAAGGTGGAGAGCATACTACTTTGCTCATGATTCCTTTCTAAGATAGGACAGCATGGGTTCAAATAGAAACAGTAGTTCTCCCCTGGTTTCCTCCACAGGATATACTGAGGTATAAATCACATGAAGTAACACACATTCTTATAAGTAGGACAAATTGTGAACTGCTCATAATAAGCCTGCTTTGTGGGACAATTCAAGGTTACCAAAGTACACATTCTGAGGGACAGACACTGACTCCCTCCAAGCTTCTTCATTAGGATATACTAAGTTGGAAAGCACACTAGTTAACTATTGTCCTTGTTAGTAAGACAAAATTCTTACAGTTTATATTTGAAGAGACAGATACAAGGTGACATGTTTTCACTGTAGGACAGACTAGAGCGCACTGCACACTATGTTACTCATCTTTTTCAATACCGTATAACATATATCACATATATGACAGGGTCATAAATTCTGAGAGAAAGATGCACACTTCCCAGAAGCCCTGTTCATAGGATGGACTGATCTGTAGAACACATGACTTCACTCCTCAACATTTCTGTACACTAGGTTCATGTTAAGATAACATTGATTCTGAGAGTAAAACATTAGGTCCATCCAAGCTTCCTTTGTAGGACAGAATGAGGTATAGCACACACTTCTAATACATTGTAGTACAGATAAATAATAAGATGACATGGGTTCAGAAAAATGACATTAGCCACATTCAGTCTGTGATGCACTGAAGTATGGATGATGTTAAAGGTACCTATCCTTATCTGTAGGATGGATCAATATTTAGAAAACTTGAATTCTAATAGACAGGCTAGCACCCTAAAAATATGCTCAGTAGTAGAGTCTGAGATGGAGCACAGAATAGTTTACTCCTAATCTTCTCATTAGGACATTATGGAAAAATGGGAAAATGAGGAAATTGGGGGAAAGACATACTAGTTGCCAACAAACCTCCTTTTTTAGGCATGCTGAGGTGGATATCATTCTAGTCCACTCAAAACTGCTCCTGTAGGAAAGATCAAGTTATGACAATATAGATCCTGAGAGGCAAGCACTAGTTTTATTCAATCCTCCTTTGCAGGGCAGAGTTTGACAGAACATTCTTCACTAATACACTCCTTCATAGTACCAATTAAGTAAGGTAGAACAACATGGATTCTGAGAGACAGACAAGCTTTCCCTATAAGCCTCCTCAGTGAAACAGATGGAGGATCATCCTATTAGAGCAGATCAAGGTTAGCACAGCATGAATTATGAGAGATGTTATCTCTTTTCATGCCTCAATAGACTGAATTGGAGAACAGACTAGTTCATTCCTGTCCTCCTTCATAAAACAGATCAAGTTAGTTCACTATGTATTCTGAAAAATAAACACTGGCTCCTTCAAAGCCTCCTCCATAATACATTCTGACACAAATTCTCTAATTTACTCCTATCCTCATTAGATGATAGATGCTGAGAGACAGGCTATAGCTCCCTTCAATCTAGGTAGTACAGAATGAGATGGAATGCACACCAGATCACTTTTAACCTTATTCACAGGGCTCCTTATATATAGCTGGGACAACCTCTAATAAGAGATAGATAAGTTAAATCCCTCCTAGACACCTTAGTAAACCTGACTAAAGTGGATTGTTCTCTACTACTAATTTCCTCTGTAGAACCAATCAAGTTTAGGATGACACAGCTACAGATATTGTTTAGCTTCTACCATCATTTGTCAGACAGAGAAGTGGAGATCACATTAGTTCATTCTAAACCTCCTTTCCAGGACAGACTGAGGTTAGGAAGATTTGAATTCTGAGAGACATATACTAGTTCTCTCTAATCCTACCCTGTAGCATAGACTCAGGTAGAGAGCACAGTGTTTTACATTCTTTCCTTACCTTGTCTGTAACACACATCAAACGTTGTGCAACATGAATTCTGTGAGACAAAAACTACCCATTGCCTCCCTCTGAGGCTTGTCTGTAGATACCCTGATGGGAAATCATGCTAGCTTTCACTTAACTTTACCAGTTATATTATATTCCAGATTATGTTTTCCACAACATGGATTCTGTGAGGCATACACTAGCTCTCGCCTAGCCTGGTAAATAATGCAGATGGAATTGGAAAGCACACTAGTTCACTAATCTCATTACAGAACAAGTTAAAATGGCATGGATGCTAAGAGACAGACACGAGATTCCACCAAACCTCCACTTCTGGACAGACTGAACTAGAGAACACACTAGTTCTCTCCTAAACTTATGCAGAGGACAGATTTTTGGTTACTATATCATGAATACTAATAGAAACAGACAGATAAGAGCTCTTTCTAAGCCTCCTTCATAAGCCTTTGTAACTCAGACTGAGTTACAGAGAGAGCACTAGTTCACTCCTAACCTCCTCTGTAGAACAGAACAAGTTTAGGACAAAGTAGATACAGAAAAACCAACATTAGCTCCATCCATGCATCTTTTGTTGTGAGGTAGAAGGTACACTAATTTCTCTCAGCCTTATCCTTGGAATGATCTATTTTAGGAGGATATATATTCTTAGTGATAAAAAAGTGTTTTTGTCTTTTCCAGGGTTTAAATATTTGCTTGTTTGGGTAGTTTAAAATCACGTAATATCTGTTTCACAGTGAGCCCAACTCCTGGATAATATGACCCTATCTCCAATCAGGCACAGATATCTGTGGTATCTTCACAAAAAAATATAGACATTTAGAGCCTTTTGTAAGCAAAGAATTTTACTGGTTAGAATGGATAAAGGAAAAAGAAGTTTCCATGTCCTTAGTGGGTAAGTAAATAGGGCCCCCAATTATCAAAATAAATAAACCAAGGAAGAAACTCATAGTCTCAGCTCAGAGGATCAGGGTAGCTATATTAAGTTTCATGATTTTGAGATAGCTTCTAGGGAGAGGGAGAGAACAAAATTATCATACAATTCTATTTTAAAACAGTAGTTGCCCTCACTAACCTTGAACACTGCAGAAGTGTCAGGTATACAGAAACTAATCCAACAGACTCTGTTTCCACATGAAGGGCAGTTTTCCAAATTGCCTTAAGAATACCCCTGGATCAGATTTCAGTATGAACAGGGTGAGGTCAAATTACTACCAAGTCAGGCCTTAGGTTAATACTATAGTTTGAAATATTTGTTCACTGCTCTCTGATTACTGAACTGGCTTCCTAGGGTACAAAGACATAGGTAGGTCTAAGGAGACCCTCCTTGTTAGAGAGAAGAAAATGAAATTAACCTACTATGCCAGGATGGAGGAAGGGTGCAGGTTAACTTACCTGTCAAATTTCCTGTCCTTTTAGGGTGTGACCTAATTTTGTAATTTGATGAGTTTGGTGATCCCCAAGAGAAATCCTTGATGAGAAGAAATTAAATGATATACAATATGACTCAGAATAGGAGTCTTGCATGGGTTCATTTTCTCTGCCAGTTAAAGAATTAAAGACAGGAAATATTTCAAACACAGCATGTAGCAGTAGAGACATATCAAAAGTAGCAAACAGAATGTCTTTCCTGGGGTTGAAGACCACACTCACCAACAGGTACACAGAAAAAAAAAGAGCATCTACAAAGCAGAGGGGACACACAGAAAGCTGGTAAGCCCAGGCTCTTCTCATGAACTTGCATTTGAAAGTTTCTAGAGAGTATTGCTCCCCCTAATTAGAGTTTGTCACTTTGAATACAGATAGGATTGTGATTAGCTAGCAACTGCTGTTGACATGTCTGGATGTAGCCTTGAACTTATGGAGTCAGTCTATCATCCTGGGCTTGCTTGCTGAAGAAAAACACCAATAAAGTTTATATTTTGAGCTGTGAGTTTTTGTGTCAAGTCTTCAGGAGGGAAAAGAAGCCAGCCATTTTATGTGTTTGCTACATTTTTTACCCAGCCTTTGGGATTTTCCATATCTCTCTGCCTACCGGGAAGTTTCTTTAATACCTTGTCTTTCATTTTAACTTCAGAAGCCACCCTCACTGCAGTGAGGAGATGGGGGGGGTACTGACTGCTATTAAACTGTTTGACAAATTATATATGATGGGAGGGTCAACTGTCGGGGACCCTCAGAGGAGTATTGATTTAAGGGACCTTGATGAAAGGTAAGTTATTGCAATTATAATGAATATGGGACAGAAAGGTGTAGGCAATGTATAACTTCTGAGTTTTTCATATGACAGCAGTAATGTCTATAACATAAACATGAGATTATTAGTGGTGCCTTATTTCCTACTAATACTATATTTACAAAGCCGATTATTGAAGAACTTTTGCCCTAATGAGATCAAGAAAATAGGCAAGAAAACCATTCAAAGAATCCTTAGGAGGTTGTATCATAGGTATCACATAGATCGATGATTTCTCTGATACCATCATCTGCTTACATTGAAATGGACACCATATCTAGGGGTATTTTTTATAGGTTTATGACCCAGGTGTCTTTCCATCAATAAATTTGCATTCAGAACTTGGGAACTGAGTTTCTTCTGATGTAATTTCATGGGGCACATGAAGAGTTTAATGAGGAAAATTCCTTGACATGATTGACAATTTTTTGTTTTTGTTTTTTTTTTTTATTGTAAGGTAGAATTTAATTTAGTACCTGCCTATACTATGTACCAGAAACTATTTAAAAAATACTTTAGAAATCTGGATGGCTGTTACCTACCAGGGAGAGATGCTTCTGCCCATGTATTAGCTACAATGTCCAGGAGAATTGGATAATATAATCCAAACAGGATCAAAATCAATGTTCCATTTGTTGAACTTGTTGCATATGCTTATAGTTCTACTTAGCATAAGTTTTCACTTATAACTCAGACATCATTACTGGAACTCATCTATAATATAGAGCTAGGATAGAATGAAATGGCTACTGAGAAACAGAAATAGATCTCTCCAACTTTCGTTCACTGGATAATTGAGGTGGAGAGCACATTAGGTTACTCTTCCTATAATCCATAAGAAAGACCAAGCAAGGACAACATAGGTTCTTTGAACACACAGTAGTTTTCTGCAAGAATTGTTGGGAGGTCATACCATGGTTGGGAACACACTAGTTCACTTATGTCTTCATACATAGAATAATTTAAGTGTTGGGCAAAATGGGATCTGAGAGACAGACAGTATTTCCCTCCAAATATCATACTTAAAATGGACAGGTAGAGGTGGCACCATTTGATTTCTAACTCCTCTGTAGGACAGGTGAACATCAGGAGGACATGAATACTGGGAGAGAAGCAGTAACTCTGTTTAAGGTTTGGAGAACACACTAGTTCATTCTAATCTTCCTAAGTAGGAACATAGCAAGGATAGGATGATTGTGAGAGACAGCTTTCTCCTTAGGACATACTGAGGTGGCGAACACACTGTTTTTCTCATAACCTCTCCAATAGGAAAGACCCAGGTAATAACAATATGTATTCTGAGAGATAGAAACAAGCTCAATAAAAGCCTTTTTGTTAGGACAGAATGATGTGGAGTGCACATTAGTTCATCCATTTCCTTATCTATAGCACCTATATCAAGTTTGGGAAAACATAGGCTTTGGAAAAGAGAAAAACTAGTTCTGTCCAAACTTCTTCAGTGGCACAGACTGAGGTACATATCACATTAGGTTACTCCTAATGATCTCCATAGGGTAGATGACACTTAGGATAATATGAATTTCTAAGAGACTGACACTAGGTCCCAGAAATTCCTCTGTTGCCCTACTCTATATTGTAAGACTGAATAAATAACACATTAAATCACCCTATCCTCTTGGGTAGGGCAGATCAAGGTTAGTGTAATAAAGGTTCTTTAAGGAACCTTCACTTGATCCATGCATTCTTATTGAACAAAATGTGTTGAAGAATACATTATATCAGTCCTATTATACTTTATTGGATATGGGAAATGTTACTGGCAAAAAGATACTAGCTCAAAGCAAGCCCCTTCTCTAGGTCACACTGAGTTAGAGGAATAGAGATGTTCATGCCTAATATGTTTCATAAGATAGATTAATTTAGGACAATATGGATTCTGAGAGATAAACACAACCTCCTACCAAGCTGTTTCTAGGAAAATGCTAAGTGACATCTATTATCCTATTTAGAATTGACAAAAGTTCTGAAAACAGGTATTCTGAGAGATAGAAATGAGCTTTCTTCATTCCTCCTTGGAAGGACAGACTAAGGTAGAGAGCAAAGTGGAACATAACTAAACTTGTACTTAGAGCAGATCAAAGTTAGAAAGAAATATGTTCTGGAACAAAATGTAACTCCTTCCAGGATTGCTTCAGAGTAGACTGAGAAGGAGACCATACTATTTCACTCCTAACTTACTCCTTAATACAGATCAATGTACCAGCAACATGGACACTGAGAGACTAATAACAACTACATACAAGAATTCTCCACATGTCATGCTAAGGTGGAGAGCCAAGTGATTCAATACTGACCTCTTCCATATAAAAAATCAAGTCAGGAAAATGTGGATTTTGTGAGACAGGCACTAGCTTTATATAAGCCACCTTTATATAAACCACCTTGTAGGACAAATTGGGCTGGTTTCTGAAAGACTCTACTTCTTCCATATATCCATAGAGTAATTTGAGTTCAAGAGCATACTACTTTATTTCTTACCTAATTAGTTAGCCAATATAACTTAAATAAAATATTTTCTAGAAAAACAGACTATATCTCTGGCAAAGCCTACTTTGTAAGGCAGACAGAGTTCAAAAACAAACTAGTGTACTTTTAATCTCCTTGTAAGACAGACAAAGTTAGGATGATATTGAATCTAAGATATACCAGGTCCCAACTAGCCTCCAGTGTAGTACAGACTGAGGTAGAGAACATACTGCTTTACTTCTACCTCTGTAGCAGATCAACATTACTACTGTTGGAATCTGAGAAACAGACATAATTTCCATAAGTTCTATTGTATGTGATAGACTGTGGTATAGAGCAAGTTGGTCAGTCCTGTCCTTATCTGTAACACAGATCAAAGTTAAGATAACATGATTATGTAAGAAATAGCTCCTGTAAAAGCTCCTCAGGGTAGAATGATGCAGAAAACACACTAGTTTACTTGTAGCTTCTTTCAGAGATACAGACAGTAAATGAATTCAAGACTCTTCAGTGTGACTGGCTAAAGTATGCTATTCACTCCCTCACTCCTACCCTTATCTGTAGGACAGATCAAAGTTAGAACAACCTGACTTCTGAGTGAGAAAAACAGACTCCAGTCATGGGACAGAATGAAGTGCAGAACACAATCAGTCCTAATTTTCTCCATAGGACAGAATTAAGTTGGCAGGATGCCCTCACCCTTCTCCTCTATATTAAAGACTGAATTGGAGAGAACACTAATTATTTCTAACCTCCTCCTAAAGAGAGAGAAAGGATATTGCAGTATGGATTCTGTGGGAGAGGAAAGAACTCTACCATTATTTCCAGAGTAGGAAAAATTGAACATTGAGATCATACTATTTTATGTTTATTAACTCCATAGTACAGATATTATTAGAATGACTTACAAATACAGAGGCAGATGCTAACAACCAACTATTAGTCTGGGCATGTGGTCCCCAATGGAAGAGCTGGAGGATGGTCCAGAGGAGCTGAAGGAGTTTACAGCTCCATGGGAAGAACAATGATTTCGCCCACCCACACGCCCCAAGACTCCCAGGGACTGGACCATCAACCAAGGGGCACACATGATTCCAGTCAAAAATGTGGCAAAGGAAGGCTTTGTTGGGCATCAGTGGGAGGAATGGTCCTTGGTCAGGTAAAGTCTCAACAGAGGCCAGAACAAAGGGAAACCGAAGGAGGGGAGGGAGGGAGTGTGTTGGGTAGAGAGGCATATATGTGGAGGCAGGGCGAAGGAGGAAGGGGAGGGGTTGGGGGTCTTATGGGAGTGGTGATATCAGGAAAAGTTTTACCATTGGAAATGTAAATGATGATATTCAATAAAAAATAAATTAGAAAAAGAATCACATGGGTAGTGAGAGAGAGACACCATATTCCTCCAATCATATTTCATCTTTCATTTCTAGTCATAGAGCACCATTGTTTATTCTTACCCTGTGTTTTTGGGTAGATAAAGTCAGGAAAATGGGAGAGACAGACACTTTACTTCCAGTCTTACTGTGTTGTACTGACTGAGATGGAGAGTACATTTGTTTATTCATATCTCCTTAGTACTATAGTTCAAATCAGTATGGATCCAGAGAGACAGACACCATCTGCCTCCAAACCTCATTTGAAGGAAGGTGAGTTTTAGAGCAGACAACAAAATGCCAGCCATATTAGAAAAATGGGTCAATCTATGATGTTGTGGATTCTGAGAGATAAAAAAACTAGCTCTCTTCAGCTCTTTTTCCTTTGGATACACTGAGGTATGGAACAGGCTATGACAATGTAGGACAGATAAAAGTTAAGAAACAAGGATTCTGAATGACAGGCACTAGTTCCCCAAGCTTTCCTCAAAGGACAGACCATGGTAGAGAGCACACTTGCTCACTTATAGCCTTCTCCATAGGGCAGAACAAGCTCACCACAACACTAAGATTAAAGATAGACTCTAGCTTCCACCAAGCTTATACTATTGGACAGACTGAGATGGTAAGCTCACTATTTCACTCTTATTCTCAGTAGTTGTACAGCTTAAGGTTAGGATAACACAGATTCTAAGAGACAGGCACTAGCTCCCTCCAATATTCTTCCTTTAGGAAGACCAGGATAGGTTGCATGCAAGTTCACATGTAAATTTATTCATATGACATATCAAGGGCAAGATAACCTGGAATCTGACAGAAAATCTACCTCAAAAATTCTCATTAGACAGACTGAGAGCAAAGCACACTAGCCTACTTCACCCCTCCACCATAAAACAGATTATGACTTACAAGATGTAGATTCTGAAGACTAACAGTAGCTCATTTATTTTCTGCTCTGCAGGACAGACTTTGTTGGAGAGCACACTCATAAC
Source organism: Apodemus sylvaticus (assembly GCF_947179515.1). Taxonomy (NCBI): domain Eukaryota; kingdom Metazoa; phylum Chordata; class Mammalia; order Rodentia; family Muridae; genus Apodemus; species Apodemus sylvaticus. The sequence goes on from NC_067495.1 coordinate 44,237,173, forward strand.
TTCTTACTTTCTAAGTAGGATGAATGAATATTAGGATAAGATGGAGTTTAAGAAACATGCACTAGATTTCTCCAGTTCCATTCTATGGCATATACTGAGTTGTAGGGCATGCTCAGTCATTCCAGTTCTTATCTGTAGGGCAGACAAAGGTTAAGAAAATTTTGATTCTAAGAAGAAGACTAAATTCTTTTAATTATCCCTGGTAAAACATACTGAGGGAGAGAATTGGCTAGTTTAGTACTATACTTGTCCATAAGACAAATCAAAGATAGCACCACATTGATTCTGAAAGACAGACACTATCTCCCAGCACACCACCTCAATAAAGTAGACTGAGTTGTAGAACATACTAATTCACTCCTATTATATTCAGTTGGAAATATCAAGTTTAGAAAACATGTATTCTGAAAGATAGATACCCATTCCCACCATGATCATTTTGTAGAAAAGATGACATCTTCACTTTTACCTTTATCTTTAGGATAAACCAAAGTTAGTGACTGAATCTAGCTCCCTCCACATCTCATTAGGGCAGATAGATGTGGGGGAGCGTATTAGTTCACTCCTAATCTCTTATATGGGCCAGATCAAGGTTATGATGAAATGGACTATGAGAGACAGAACTTCCTGTTCCTCCTCACTGTTACAGATAGAGATGCAGCACACATAGTCCCTTCTAACTTATTCATGAAGCAGTTCAAAGATAGGACAAAACATTCTGTGAATGAGACATGATGTTCACTGAAACCCCTTTAGTAGTACAGATTCAAGTTGAGAACATGTTAAATGACTCTTACAATCTTTCCTAAAACAATGCGTTAAGACCAAATGGGCGCAAAGAGACTAATGCCACTGTACTTCATGCCCATTCAATAGGATATATTTCAGAGAGTAACATATGAGTCTAGCTCCCTACTATCCTGATTTTTCAGACAGACTGAATTTCACAGGACATTATGGCAATTTTATCCATCTTATCAATACAGATCAAGTTAAGAAAACAGGAATTCTCAGAGTCTAACACTAGCTTTCTCCAAGCTTCCTCTATTCAAAGAGGTGGGGAACATACTAGGTCACTCCCACCCTATTCCTCAGGACAGATCAAGGATCAGACTACATGGCTATGAATGATAGACACAAGCTACCACCTGTGTTTCTCACTGAAGGGTAGATCATACTATGTCACTTCTCATACTTATCCATTGGACAAATAAAAGTTAAAAGAATATGTATTCTGAAATACTGACGCTAGATCACTGTTAGTCAACTCAGTATAATGAACTAAGTCAGAAAAATGCCATTTCATTCCTTCATCTTCCATAGGGCAGATACATTTAGGAAAATATGGATTCTGAGAGAAAGACATTAGATCCTAATAGAGATCCTGTTTGGAACATATTACTTTATCCCTAACCTCTTCTGTTGAACAGAGGACTTTAGAATGAAATGTATTGTTAGAGACAAACACTAGCTCCCTCTAGTTATTTTCAACATGATAGACCTTAAGCATTGAACCCCAGAGGTCAATCTGCAGGACAAATCAACATTAAGACAACATAGATCCTGAAAGCTAGGCAATTGTCCCCCAAAGCCTCATATAATTAGAGTAGTTGGAGAGCATACTAGTTCACTCATAATATCCTCCATAGGAAAGACTAAGATTAGCACATTATGATACTTGTAGAAAGATACTACCTCTCAAAAAGACACGGAAGAAGGGACTAAGGTAAAGAGTGTATTCTCTTCAATTGTATAGATGATCAAGGTTGGGTTAGCACAGACTCTGAAGGACAGCCACTAGAGTATTCTAAGACTCTTAAGATGGATCATGGTATATTTCACAGTAGTTCATATTCAAACTTTTCAGTGTGGTAGATTAACATAACCTGAATTATGGGATAAATATTTAGATAAACTAATTTTCTCTAGTAATCTTTACTCAGTGTGACAGACTTAAGTGGAGAGCTTAGGCCTTCAACCCCAATCTCTTCCACTGGACAGATCATGGGTTATATAACATAGATTCTGAGAGAAAGACACTAGTTCACTTCATGTTTTCTATGTAAGATAGGTTTTGCTTGAGGGCAACTAATTCTATCCTAGCCTTCTCTGTAGTATACAAATCTGGCTTAGTAGAGCATATATTCTAAGAGAAAGAAGTGAGCTTCCTCCAGTACTTTCCCACAGAATATAGTGAGCTATAAAACATGCTTCGACAGTTCTTTTCTTATCTGTACAACAGATGAATAGGATGGTATGAATTCTTAAACACAGACAGTAACTCTCTAATCTCTTCCTCCAAAGGATGTACAGTGGTATAGATCACACTATATTATCCTTTTCCTCAACCATAGCAAAGATTAAATATAAGACAGCACGGATTCTAAAATACAAACACTAGCTAGGTCCATGCCTCATCAGTGGAATGAAAGGATGTAGAGAGCCCACTACTTCTCTCTTTAGTTTCTTCATAACACTGGTCAAGTAACAGCATCATGGATTCTGATATAAAGGCATTATCTTCCTCACAGCTTTACATATTGAATACACATATGTAGAGAGCACCTATGTTATAAGAGACAAATACTTCTACTCTATTGCACAGATTAAACTGTAGAGCAAAGTACATAATTTCTAGCCTCTTCTTTAGGACACATCAAGTAAGGACAACATAGATTATGAGACACTAGCTCTCTCTAGCTCTTTTTCTACAGGGTTCTTGAGGCATAGAATATAGTATGTCACACTCATCCTTATCTGAGGATATGATCATGTTAGGATAACATGTCCCTTGAGAGACAAATCCTAGCATTCACCAAGCCATCCTCAGATAAATTGAGGTGACGAGGACTCTAGTTCAATCATAATTTCCCTTGGATTACAGGTAAAAAGCTTAGCATAGCAATCATTTTGAAAGGCTGACATTAGCTCTCATCATGCAATTTCTGTAGAAAGAAATAAAATAGAGAGTATACTAGTGCACTTTTACCTTTTCAGTTGGAAAGATCAAGGTTAGGAGACCATGTGGATTCTGAGTGGTGGACAATATCTCCACCAAGACTCTTCTAATCTTATCAGTGGAATAGATCATGATTATGGCAAACTGGATTCTGAGAGAGAGAGAAAGAGAGAGAGAGAGAGAGAGAGAGAGAGAGAGAGAGAGAGAGAGAGAGAGAGAGAGATTCATCCAGGTTGAAGTGGAAAGCACTCTAGTCACTTCTAATCTCCTCCATTGGACATAACATGGCTTGTGTGGCATGAATTGTTAGAAACTAACATTAGTTCAATCTATGCCTTCTCTGTAGGGCAGATTATCGTGGATGGTGCAGGAAATAACTCATAATATCCTCATTAGGACTCATCAAGTTTAAGATAATATTGATTTTGAGACACTTGCTAACTACATTTCTTTTGCAAAGGATATACTGAGGTGTATATCACACTTAGTCACTTATATTTTAATTTGTTCTAATGGGTAAGGTTAAGACAATATGGGTTCTAAGAGAGACACACTAGATTATTCCAAGCCTTATCAACAGAACAGAATAAGTGGGTGAACATATTATATCATTCACAACCTTCTCTGGTGGACAGGATAAGTGTTGTACAAAATTTATTCTGAGAAACAGACAGTAGATCCAATAGTATTTCTAATGTAGGACATAGTGAATTGGAGAGCACAATAGTTCACACCTATCTTCTTCAGTAGGATAGACAAGGCTAGGACATTGTGGATCCTGAGAAAACATATAAGTCCCCCACCCCAAGATGTTTTGATTGGACAGAGGGCAACTGAACAGTAGTTCACCCATAAACTCATATATATGACATATCAAATTTAGGACAGCTGGAACTCTGAATGAAAGAAGATCAGTTCCTCCAATACTCCTTATTTGGAACAGATTTTTTTAGACTGTACTATGGTTTACTCCTAGGCTGCTATGTTCAATAGATCTAGGATAGTACGACATGAATTCAGAGACAGACACCACCTGCCTGCTTTTTCTCCTCTATATTAAATATTGAAGTAAAGAACACATGAATCCAGTTTAGTCTCTTCTGTAGAACAGATAATGATTAGGAGAACATGAATTCTGTGAGGAAAACACAATCTCCATCCACCTCTTCTTAGTAAGAAATATTGAGAGTGCATAATAGGTCACTTGGATAATTCTCTAAAGGTCAGATCAAGTTAGGAATAACATTGTTCCTGAGGTATAGACAGTAGCTGCCTCCAGGCCTAAACCATCAGGCATTGTTGGTAGAGAACACAGTAGTTCACCCTTAACATTTTTCATTGAAAATATCAATTCAGTTTGAAAAAGGATTCAGAGAGACAGACACTAGGTTGTTCCAAATTACTTCAATAGGATAGAATTAGGTAGAGTGCACAGTACTTTACTTCTAAATTTATCCATTTGAATGATGAAAGTTATTGCAAAATGTATTGTGATAATTGGTCACTAGATAGCCCCATACTGAGGAAACCACACCAGTTCACAACTCTCCTCTTCAGTAGGACTGATAAGGCTTAGAGAAACATGGATTCTCAGAGTCTGACCCAAGTATTCTCCAAAAATCCTCAATAGCACCCAGAGTGAGGAACTGAGTACTACTTTACTCCCATCCATATCTGTAGGACAGATGAAAATGAGGAACAGTAGAATTTTGAGACACAGACACTAGCTTCATTCAAGCCTTTCCTAGAGGAAAAATGGAGATGTCATACTCATTTATGTCTATTCTTCTCTTGGGCAGCTTGAGATATAAAGGTATGGATTTTGCATGAAAGATTGTTACTAGCTCTCTCTATTTCTTTTTCCCCCACAGGGTAGAGTCAAGAGTAGTGCATGCTAGGTCACTCTTTCTTTTTGTTTAGAAGAAGGATTCATGTTAAGGAAGCATGGATTCTGAGAGACAGAATACTAAATCCTACTAACTCACTCCATAGGACAAGATAAATTGAAGAGCTTTCAGATTCCCCTGTAACTTACCCCAGAGGACAGGTCAAGCTTAGTTCAACATGGATTCTGAGAGATAGTCACTAGCTCTTCCTGTCCCCTATGCTTCCTGTTTATTGCAGACTGCAATGAACAGCATGCAAGTTTGATTTTATCCTCTTTAGTAACACAGATTAAGGTTAGAAAGCTGTGGATTCTAAAAGATAGACACCAGGTCTCTCCAAGACTCTTTGAAAGGAAATACTCTGGAGGAATCTGATCTATAGGACAGATCTGAGATAAGTGAACCAGGATTCTGAGAGAAACTAACTTTCTCCAAGATGACTCATTAGGACAGACTGAAATGCAGAGCACATAAGTTCCTTTCTAATCTCCTCAATTGGACAGATCAAAGTAAGCACTGAATTGATACTGAGAGAAAGGCCCAAGGTCCTTCCATGTATCCACATTTAGACAGACTGATAAAGAGTGCTTTCTTCACTCCTAAAGTTATCCTTAAGACAAATTGATGCTATGGCAATATGCACATTGACAGTCAAAACTTGTTCTTTCCAAGTATACTCTTCAGGACTGATTCACTTGAAGTGTACCCCTCCACTGTTTAGTCCTCCATTGTTCTGATAAGATTTGGCTAATATGGATTCTGAGAGAAGACAGTGGCTCCATTCAAAGCCCTCATGTCAGACTGGTGTAAACAGCATACCGTTTTTCTTCCTCCCTAACAAATCTATTCAGTAGAACAGACTGATGTGAAGATCAGGCTAGTTCACTCCTAAATGTATGCATGAGATAGATCAAGGACAGTACATGGATTCTGAGAGGCACACACTAGCTCTCTCCAGGCTACTCCTATGGACATACTGAGGTATAGATCACATGATTTTGTTCCTAACTTTATTGGTAGGCCAGATCAGGATAAGACTTCAGGTATAATGTGAAAAGAGTTCAGACATCAGGTTTCTTTCACCTTACTTTATAGAACATACTTATTGGAAAGTACAGTAGTTTGCTCGTATCTTTCTTACTTTTTCAGTTAAGGTTAAGTCACAATAGACTCTGACAGATAGACATTAGGTTCATACAGTCCCCTTTGCTGAGACAGAGTGACATGAAATTTATACTATTTCACATGTAGTTTTATCAGTAATAATAATCAAAGATAGAATAGTATATATTATTTAGTCAGATATCAGTTAAAATCAATCCTTCTACATAGGGCAGACTGAGGTACAGAGAATGCTAGCTCACTCCTATCCTATTACATATGACAGATAAAGGCTGAGGCAACACAGATTATGGAAGACAACACTACATCCTCAAGCTTATTATCCATTCTTAAAGACATACACAAGCTCCATAGAGCACAGCATGAGTTCTGAGAGACAGATCCTAGCTCATACATGCTTTCTGTATAAGACAGACTGGTCAAAGAGACTATTTCACTCCTCTACTGTAGTACAGATCAAGTTCTCAAAATATGGGTTCTGACAGACAGACATCCCAGCCAGATTTATAGTGAGCAAGCTCATTACTGTTAAAACATAACCATAGGATAGGACAAATTTAAGTCTTCATGGATTATGACAGATATACACTAGCTCCCCCTAAGTCTCCTCCTTAGGACAGAATGAGTTTCTGAATACAGTAGCACACACTGGACCTCCTTCATAGGAGAGACCAAATTAAGATGACATGGATTCTGGGAGAGTGTCATAAACTCTCTCCAAGTACCCTTAGTAAGATTGCACTCAGGTGAAGGGCAAATGAAGTCATTCCCATCCTCTGCAGTTTAACAAGTCAAGGTTAGAAAAACAGAGATTGAGAGACATACATGATCTCCTTTCAGTTCCCCTTGATAGGACAGAATAACTGAGAGCACACTACTTCACTCCCTACCCTCCTTTGAAGTATACTTCAATGTACTTCAAAGACATAGGTTCTGAGAGACTAACACAAGCTCTCTCTAAGATTTCTCCAGAAGGCACAATTAGTTAAGAGCAAAGTAGTTTACTCCTAACCTGCTCTTTAATGGAAATCAAGGGTAATAGAATTTGTATTTTGAAGTATAGACATTAGCTTTCTCCAAGCCTTATTTTTAAGACAGAAATGTAGAGTACACAATTTCACTACTAACATTTTCCATAGAACACATCAAATATAAGACTATATAGATCCTGCACTGCAGAAACTAGCTTCCTCAGTGCTTCCTCCTTATTAAATAATGAATTAGATGACACACAATGTCAGTTATAAGTTTCTTTGTAGTTTAACACAATATTTGAATGGCATGTATTCTGAGATACACACACACACATACACACTAGCTCTCTTCTTTGGAACATATTAATTTGGAATGCACTTTAGTTCACTCCTATCTTCTTTAGTAGGACAGAGCCAGGTTATCAAAATGTAGATTCTAAGGGACAGATACTAACTACCACAATCATCTTGCATTCTCTGTAGAAGGAATTTTTGTGAACAATATTATAGGACATTCTTTTTCTTTACAATAGGACAGATCAGGGTAGGGAATCGGGGATTCTGAGATACACATGAAAGCTCCCCACATGTCTCCTATGTAGCATGGACTATGATGGAAAACACACTATGTAACTCCTCAATATTCTGTAGGATAAATCTAAGTTAATACACTTTGGATTCTAAGAGAACAAAACACTAACCAACTCCAAGTTTCCCATGTATGGCAGACTGAAACTGATAGACTGAGGGGGTAGACATATTAGTTTCCTTCTAAACTGATTATTAGGACAAATAAAGTTAAGATAGTATGGAGAAAGAGAGAGAGGGGGAAAGGAGGGAGGAAAGAAGGAAGAAGAGAGAGAGAGAAAGAGAGAGAGGGAGAGAAAGAGAGAGAGAGAGAGAGAGAGAGAGAGAGAGAGAGAGAGAGAGAGAGAGAGAGACCGAGACCTTCTTGCCCAGAATCCATCAAGTTGTAGAGCAAATCTGGTCATTCTTATCTTCTTTAATAGGATAGCCCGAATGGAAGGGTGCTATGTATTATGACAGATAATCCCTAACTTCCTCTAAGCCTCCATTGTAAGACAGACCTGATGTTTAGAGTACACTATTTCATTTCTGTTCTTCTCTAGTACAGATCAATGGTCAGATGATAGAGATCCTGAGAGTCAAACATTAGCCTCATACCATGCTACTCTCTAGAATACACTTAGTTGGAGAGTACATTAAATCATTTCTACCCATATCCATAGGACAGAGTAACATTAGGACAACCTAAATCCTTAGCGAACAAGACAAGGTCCTTCCATATATCCTTTGTAGTATAGACTAAAATGGAGAGCACAATAGTTTACTTCTCACCTCCTCCATAGGACAGACTAAAATACAGGAAAATGTGGATACTGAGAAAAAAAAATCAGCTTCCTCCAAACCTCCTTCATACAATATACTGAGGTTGAGATCACAATAGTTCACTCCTAAGCTCTTCTATAATAAAGATCAACTTAGAATGAAATAGATCCTATGAGACATATTCTAGTTCCCTCCAATCTTCCTTTGTTAGATAGACTGGATTTGACAGTACTTCATTCTTATCTTCTTCAGGAGGATATAGCAAAGCCAGGGTGATATGAATTTTGAGAGAAGAACTAGCTATCTCCCTCCATGCCTCATCTGTAAGACAGGCTTTTGTAGAGAGTACACTAGTTCGTTCCTCACCTTATCAGTAGAACACATAAAAATGGACAACAGGGATTTTAAAAGACAGATGTAGCTCCTCTGAGGTCTCCTCCATAGGACAGACTTAGGTAGAGACTAAGCTAGTTTACTCCTAACTTCATTTGTAAAACTAATAAAGGTTTGAAGACATAGCAATTAGAAGGCATACAAGCCCCATCAATGCCTTCTCTGTTGGACTGACAGAGGCAGAAAGCATACTAGTTCAATACTAACCTCTTCTGTAGGTCTGATTAAGATTTAGATGGCAAAGATTCTGAGAGATAGGAAGTAGCTTCTTCTAATCCTCCTCCAATGGACATATTCAGGTAAAGAACGCATTACATCACTCCTATCCTTAACTCTAAGAAGATGCAGTTCACCAGGTGATGGTGGAACATGCCTTTAATCCCAGCACTTGAGAGGCAGAGGCAGGCAGATTTCTTGGTTTGAGGCCAGCCTGGTCTACAGTGTGAGTTCCAGGACAGCCAAGGCTACACAGATAAACCAAAAACAAAAATAATAATAAGATCCAGTTTAGTATGAAATAAATTCTGAGAGATAGACATTAGCATTCTCTAAGTCACCATGGCAGAACAGAATGAGGTAGATTGCAAATTAGCTCATTCCTAACATCTTTAGTAGAACAGAGCAAGGTCAGGATAACAAGGATTTTGAGAGCATGATAGTATGTCATACAAGATTCTTTTAATCATGAAAGAGACTAGGGTACTGAGTACTAGTTGACTCATAAACATGATAGGACATATCAACCTTTGGACAAAGGGGTTCCCAAATGTGAGAAACTACAACCAAGAGTACTCAGGAGGACCAATTTAAGTAGAGAGCATATGTACACATTTCTGATTTTGGCAAATAGATCTCAGCTAGGTCTACAATCAATCTGAGACAGACACTGCATACCTCCTGCTATTTCTCCTAAGTATATATTGAGTCAGATAACTCTATGAATTTCTATATAATTGAGGTAGGACAGACTGAGGTAGATGGCATACCATTTTATTACTGACTTTCTGTACAGGATGAATCAAGCATATGATGACATAGATTTAAACAGACAGTATATAAGTAACTCTTACCTGTATTGCTCTATCAGGTATATGGAGGTATACATCACACTAATTTCCTCTTATCCTTAGGAGTAGGACAGAACTAGATTAAAAGAACATGAATATCAATAGAGAAACTAACTCCAAGTCTGCCAGTAGACCATACTGAGGTGAAAGCACACTATATCTATCTTAACCTCCTGCTTAGAATAGATCAAGTCACAGTGACATTGATTCTGAGACACGGTGCTTCTTCCAAGCCTCCTCCATTGGACATTCTAAAATGGAGAGCCCATTTCTTCATTCCTAGCCTCCTGTAAAGACAAAGAGCCTCAGAGACAGTTATAGCCTGCTTCAATCCTCCTCTATAGGACAGACTGAATTGCAGAGCAAAATATTCAATTACTATCTTCTTCAGTTGGATAGAAATGGTAAGCACAAATTAGATTCTAAGAGACAAATATTAGCTTCTCCCAAGCCTCCCCATATAACAGACTGAACTAAAGAGCACACTCACTCATTTCTGTCCTGCCAGTAGGATAGATTAAGGTTAGGGCAATATGGAGCCTGAGAAGCAGATAATAACTCCCTCTAAGCCTCTTTTGTATGGCATATTTTGTTAGAGAGTACCATTGGACAGACATTGTTAGAAATTTATATTTATATTACGGGAAATACAAACTCGGTCCCTCGAGCTCATTGATACATCTGTAGGACAGATCCAACTTAGTTTAGGGCAGCTGGGATTTTTAGAGACAGACACAAGCCAGTCTATAGTAAAAGACCAGCTGAGGTAGAGAGCATACTATGTCACTCCCTGTTACTCTGAGCTCCACAATAGGACAGATGGAAGTTAAGACATAATAGACTCTGAGACACAGACACTAGATCTCTCTGGGTCCCCTTAGGACTCCAAGACTAATATGAAAACCTTGTATATTTACCATAGGAGAAACTGTGGTAGAGAGCAAGTTAGTTCACTCCTAACATCTTCTGTAGGGAAGGCATATCATGTGAGGACAACACAGACTCTGAGAGATACAAAATAGCTCTCTCCAACACTCTTCAGAGGGACACAAAAAGGTGGTAGGTATACTATTTCATTCCTATCACCAGGAGGGCTGGTCCAGGATTAGAAGTAAACTAACACCAAGAAATAGATGTAGCTTCCACAGATTCTCCCTTGTAAGACAGTGTGCATTTGAGATAAAGCTAGTTCATTCCCACCCTCCTCTAGAGGACCAATCAAGGTTTGGAAGACATGGATACAGAGAGAGAAAGAAAGAGATACAGAGAGAGAGAGAGAGAGAGAGAGAGAGAGAGAGAGAGAGAGAGAGAGAGAGAGGAGAGAGAGAGAAGGGAGACAGACAGACAGCAGACAGAGACAGAGAGACAGAGAAAGAGAAAGAGAGATAGAAGATCAGCTTTCTACAAGCGCCTTTAGGGATGAAAGATGTAGAAAGCATGTTAATTCATTCCTCACCTCCACCTTAACAAAGATCACATTTCAGATTACATGTCAGGGAAAGATTCTAGTGTACACCCAACATCCTTCACAGAGCATACTGAGTTGGAGAGCATACTAGATCACTCCTAGGACAGATTAAGATTAGCAAGACGTACAGCCTGAGGGATAGATACTAGTCCTATCTAAGTTTCTCCCTTAGAATTTTCTAACATCCAAAGAATAGAAGTTTGCTACTGTTATCAGGAAAACAAAACAAGATTATCACAATTGACACCCTGAGAAATACATGTTAGTATCTGTTGTCTTCTCTGTGGAAAAGACTACAGTATACCTCACACTAGGTCACTCATCCTATACAATAACATTAATCATCTGAAATGCTCATGAATGCTGACATGCATACACTTCCCAAACCTCCTTTATAGGATGGAATGATCTGTAGAACTTACAAATTCATTCTTCAACTTATCTGTATGACATGTCTAAATTAAGAAACTAAGGATTCTGGAAGAAAAACAGTGGCTCTCTTCAAACTTCTATTGTGGGACAGAGTGAGGTGCAACGCACACACTGGTTAAGTTCCATCTGGTTCAGTACAGATAAATGTTCAGATGACATGTTTTCTGAAAGATAACATTAGCTGTATCCAAACGTGTTCTCTATGATCTGCAGAAGTATGGAACATGCTAAAAATACATATCCTTATATGTAGGGTGGATCAATATTTAGAAAACATGATTTCTGAGAGACATAGGCTTGCTTCTCCCAACCATCAGCAGTACTAAAGCCTGAGGTGGAGAATACAATTTTATCTCCTACCCTCCTAATTAGGACAGCTTAAAGTCTAGAAAAATGTTGAAATTGGAAAGTGACAAAATGGAGAACATGAGAGAAAAACACTAGTTCCCTCCAAGCATCCTTTATAGATTATACTGTGGTGGTGAACACACTAGTTCATGCCTAACCTCTCCTGTAAGAAAGGTCAAGGTAGGAAGATATGGATCCTAACTTGACCATAGGCAGACACTAGCTTTCTCTGATCATCCTTTGAAGGAAAGAATGAGTTTAACAGAACAGTACTTCACTCCTATAGGCCTTCATAGTATATATTAAGGTACAATAGCATGGATTCTGAGAGGTATAATATTTCCTCACAGGCTCCCTTAGTAAGGCATATGGAGGTAGATCATAACTAAACCATGTTTATCCTTGCCATTAGGAAAGATCAAGGGTAACAATACATGGATCATCAGAGATGTTAACTCCTTTCATGCTTCCATAGGACAGAGTTAGAGAGCACCCAAATTAACTCCTGGCCTCCTCCATAGAAAAGATAAAATTAGTCAACATGGATTCTGAGAGGTAGACACTGGCTCACTCAAAGCCTCCTTCATATTATATTGTGACATTATCTCTCTACTATCCTCCTATCCTCTTCAAATCACTGTTAGATCATCAGGTTTCTAAGAGACAGACGATAGCTTCTTACAAACCCCTTATGTAGAATAGAATGAGATTGAATGAACACTATTTCCCTCCTAAACTTATCCATAGGACACCCTAAACTTGTGACAACCTCAAATCAGAGATAGAGATAACCTACCACTCTCCTAGACACCTTAGAATGTAAAAGAGAACAAATTTTAGAACTCAGTATGTGAACATATTAAGTCATTTCCTTGGTTAATCTCTTTTGACTTGAACTGAAATATTCAAACACAAGAGAAAACAATAAGAAAGACCAAGTGAACCATCTTGGATAATTTAATCGAAAGCAGAGTGAAGACACAACATGGCTGGTTAGAAAGGTTTACTAGTGGCCTCAAACTACTGACCTGCCACTGAGAATAGAGAACAGTAACTTTGGGGGAAATTTGTAGAGTTTATATGAGAGTAGCCCACGTGGGGTTCTAGGAATTGATGCAGGCTGTTAAGATGGAACAAGAACTCTATGTTCGGCCTAAGGATGTTGACTGTTGGGGGCAGTTAAGAGAGGTAGTGGTTTTCCTGATAAACAGAAACCAGCCTTAGTAGGTCCACTATGAATGTGAAGTATTCAATTCTGTTCATCCAATAACAATCTTTCTGTTTACCTGACCAGAGTTCTTCTATTTAAGATATTGTCAAGAATACAGCATTATTATGGGCCATTTTGGACATAGCAAATATCTGGTCTTGCCCATTTAATCAAAGGGGACAGAGGGAGAGGGAGGGAGGGAGGGAGGGAGGGAGAGAGAGAGAGAGAGAGAGAGAGAGAGAGAGAGAGAGAGAGAGAGAGAACTCATTAGGACTAGGGCTTTTTTGAGGTCCTGTTATAGTTGTTTGATGTCATATGGTTACATTAACCAATATAAAGGGCATGACACAATACTGCAAACTTTATTAAGTCATAATAAAAGATGGAGACAAAGCAGATGGTTATATTTTGCTCACAGTGAGCCCAACTCCCTGACAATGTGAGCTTATCTCCTATTAGCTATAGATCCTCACAAATTACCTAATAAATACAGACATTTTTTGCTCCTTTTTGAAAACAGAGTTTTGTTAGTTATACTGGATAAAGGAAAATGCGTTTTTGATGGCCATAGTTGCTGAGTCAGTAGGGTCCCAATTAGCAAAATAGAGGAAAGAAAACATTGTTTGAGCTCAGGGGAGCAGAGTAGCTATAATCAGTTTCAATATACTCAGATAGCTTCTAGGGAGAGGGAGAGAAGAAAACTCTCATACAAATCTATTTTTACAATAGTTGGCCTCTCTCACCTTGAACATTGAATAAGAGTCAGGATGGGGTATACATGAATTATTCCAAGAGTCTGTCTGTACACCCAGAGCAATTTTCCAGATTTCCATTAGAATGCCCATCCTTTAGATACCTGAATCAGACCTCACCATAAATAATATAATTTCACATTACTAACGAGCCAGTACTTAGGTTAATAATATAGTTTGAAATAGTGTTCACAGTTCTCTGGCTACTGAAAAGTTAAACTGACCTCCTAGGATAAAAAGACAGAAATTATCTGAGGAGACTCTCTTTGTTAGAGAGAAGAAAATAAAATTAACTATCTGAGCTAGGATTGAGGAAGGGTGTAGACAACATAGCTGTCAAATTCCCTGTCCCCTTAGTGTTTGGCTTGATTTTGTGATCTGATGAGTTTGGTGATCCTCAAGAGAAATCTCAGATGAAGAACAAAAATGACACAGAATGTGACTCAGACTAGGGGTCTTGATTGGGCTCATTTTCCCTGCCAGTTAAAAAAATTAAAAGAGAAGCACAACATGTAGCAGTGGAGACACATTAAAAGTAGCAAACAGAAACAGTAAAGAAAAAGTGTTTCCTGGGGAGAAGGACCACACTTGTACAGGAAGTAAGTATACAGAGGAAATGACCCTTTGCAAAATCAGGGGAGACTCAGAAAACTGGACACCCAGTCGCATCTCAAAAGATGGCATTTGAAAGCCTATAGGCATTTTCCTCCACTAATTTATGGTTGGTCAGTTTTAAGACAGTTAGCATGATTGACTGAGTAGCATGTGTTATAGTCATGTCCTGATATAGCCTTGAACTCATGGAGTCAGCATATCAGTAGGAGGCTTGCTTCAGGAAAAAAGATGGTTGTTTTGAGCTCTTAGCCTTTTATTTCAAGTCAGAAGAGTGAAAGAGAAGCCATTTTGTGAGTTTGCCACATTTGGTATCTTGTCTTTTCTACATATCTGTTTACCTACAGGGAGTCTCTCTAATACCTTGAATCTTAGAGAAACCTCAGAGGTCATTTAACTGCTGTTAAGAGTTTGAGGACAGGGACTGCTCTTAACTGCTTCTGTCTGACAAAGGATAGATGATAGGAAGATAAATGTAAATGTTTCTCAGAGGAGTAGTGATCAAAGAGGACTTGGAAAAGCTTAACTAATGGCAATGACACAGAATATGAAACAGATAGGTGGTTGCAGTATGGATCTTAGCAGTTTCAAGTTTGTCATATGAGGGTAGTCATAGCTATAACACAAAACCTGAGAATGTTAGTAGTACTACAATTCCTATTGAATGTGGGTTAGAAATATACTTGAGGTAGTTTTGCCTTTGTGAGTCAGAAGAAAACACCCAAGATAATGATCTAAGGAACAATTCATAGGTTTATTCATAGGAATCAGCTAGAGCAATGATTCCTATGACACCACCATCTACTTATAGTGAAATGTACACTACATCCACACAATGAAACAAAATATGAGACTACAATGAAACCCACCTTAATTAGCAAGATATTGCCCCTCGATCTGCCCACAAGGGAGTCTGTCTAATTTCTACTGTCAGTTATACCACACATGTCACCCTAACTGCTGTTAATGCTTGCGGACCCACACTGGTTTTAATGGCCAAAACCTGACCAAGACTGGATGAGAGGATTGTCAACAGTCAAGGTCCCTAGTGGAGTATTGATCTAAGTGGCCATGATAAATCTTAAATGATGTAAAGGATACAGAATAGGACACAATGTTGTGACCACCTTTCTAAACTAGCCATGGCTTCTCTCCTTATCTGTCTGCCTACCAGAGAGTTTTTCTGACTCCATGTCTCTCAGTGTGGTACTTTACCCACTCCCAACTCCACTCCTACTTCTCGCATTTCAGCTCTGTGTTCCCCTCACAACTTTATATCTTTCCCTATTTTTTTCTGTAAGTAGAAAGAAAAAGTATTTTCTATGAACAGATTGGGAAGAAGATCAACTAAACATCCACAGTTAATCTCTGTACTCCTGAAGTGATATTAAGGTTTTAAAAGAGAGCCAAAACCGGGCGGTGGTGGCTCCTACCTGTAATACCAGCACTCAGGAAGGCAGAGGCAGGCAGATTTCTGAGTTCAAGGCCAGCCTGGTCTACAGAGTGAGTTCCAGGACAGCCAGAGCTACACAGAGAAACCCTGTCTTGGGGAAAAAGAAAGAGAGTGAGGATAAAAGATGTCGTAAGTCACAGTACTGTTCAAAATGTGGTCCTACCTACCAATGGCTGTGCTTTATTAATCCTATAAAAAATCTTGACAATTTGTTAGAATTCACTTGCATCAATTGTAGCCTTGAACTTGTGGAGTCAGTGCATAAGCAGGAGACTTGCTGGCAGGAAAGAGACAGTGACTCTAAGCTCTTAGGCTTTTATCTCAAGTCAAGAAGGTATGAGAGAAGCCATTTTGTGAGTTTGCCACATTTCTTACCTTGTCTTGGTTTCTCTTCCTGTATACCTGCTGGGATTATCTCTAATACCTAGTCTCTCAATCCATACTTGAAGGTCATGTTTATTGCAGTTATGGTCTTAAGAATACTGAATACCCATTTCCATTCCAACTTCTCACATATCTCCTCTGTCTCACCATCACAACTTCATATCTTTCCCTAATTTTTCAGTTGTTTTTGAACTAGTGGACTCAGCCTGTGTCTCAAACCAGGCTTAAATAAAATTCCCAGCATGTAAAATGAAAGCATCAAAGTAACAATAACAGGAAATAAAAAAAGTATTTATTTCATATGACCACACTGGGAAGAAGGGAGAAGAGGTACTAGGACTCGCTAGTTAAACTTGTGTTTCCTGAACTGATATTAAGGTTTAAAAAGAGAGCCAAGGATATAGACCTGTTAATAGGAGTCCTGTTGAAAATGTGTACCAACCCACCAAGATCAAGGACTGGGCTTTAGTCATCTTGTAAGGTGTCTTGAAAAATTGTTAGGTTGTAGGAAAACTACTTCAGGGGAAAAGGAGCCCCTATGCTTGGGCCATGTTTTATTTTTTTTCATCTCAGCATGAGATTCCTATGGAGTTTCTCATTTTGTGGAACATATTCTTTCAATGCTCAAGATTGTCAAAATGAGACGGGAGGATCTTTTTACAACATTTTGAATTCATCAAGTCCTGTTACACATTTAGTGCTCCCACATGTGCATGGAAATTTTATCACTTACTGGAGCATAAATAATCTATGAGGTGCTACATACTTATAGAAAATAGACTCTGTCCTCCAGCCACTATCAATAGGTCTCTGCAACAGACTAGATCTTCTGATCTACCTCCAATACAGACTAAACTATTCAATAGTTGATATTGTTCATGTATGGCACCTGAAAAGGAAGTTTCTCTAATTTCATGGGTGCAGTGATCTTCTCAAATTCTGATCACATTAATTTGCACCAGTACCCCTGGATTTCTGAGTTACAATATTTCCACCCTATCTTTTAGGGAAAGTGGATGATCATGGAACTGAAATACTTATACATGGTAAAAACAGTCAACCCTTCGAAGTGTATGTCCACAGAGGTATAGAAAATTCATCCCCAGAATACATTAAGTTAGGATTACCACCTAGAGTATAAATGAGATCCTTCTAAACAGAGTGTAGTTTGGGTAGATGTGATTGCTCTTCCTGGCAATCACAGTATCTTGCTCTTGATAGTTAACTAGAAAGCCTATCAAAGGTAAACCATTATTTGTCCCTTCACAAGAGGTTGGCATGTGTATTATTGTGAGATTTCATTAGATCTGAAAATAGTGTGCCCCCCATTTGTTAATAGAATTTTGCTTAATAATGTTGAGAAGACCTGTAGATATCACTTGAAAACTAATTATTTTCAGTACTAGAGATTGAGGTGGAGAATATAATAGTTCCCTCCTAAACTCCTCATTAGGACAGCTTAAATACTGGAAAATGGGGGGGGGGGGGAGAAGGGAAAGTGGTAAAATTGCAATGTGAGAGAAAAATGCTAATTCTTTCAAGGCATCCTCCATAGGTTATACTGAGGTGAAGGACCTTCGTAACAGCTCCTGTAGGAAAGATCACTTTGGGGTGATATGGATCCTCAGGAACATCATAGCTTTCTTCAATGAACCTTTGTTGGATAGAATAAGATTCCCAGAACAGTAGTTAACTCCTGTACTCTTTCAATTAGAGATTCAGGCAAGAAAACATATATTCTCAGAAAGAGATAATGTTTCTACATAAGGGTACTTCTAATGTGGCTAATGTACTTTCTAGACATGGAGGTAGAGTTTCAATAGATCATCCCTATCCTCCTCATTAGGACAAAACAAGGTGAGGATGACATAGATAAAGGAGATTTTAACTACTTTCAGACCTCCATAGAACAAACGGAGAGAGCACACTATTTCACTCCTGACATCCTCCATAGGAGAGGTCATGTTAGGTTGACATGTATTATAAGAGGTAGACACTGGCTCACTGAAAGCCTCTTCCATAGCACACTGTGACATGAATTCTCTCCTTCAGTCCTATTCTCTTCAACTCAGTGTTAGAGCATCAGGTTTCTGAGAGACAGAAACTAGCTCCTTCAAGCCAATTACTTAGGACAGACTTAGGTTGAAGGCACACTAGTTCCCTTCTAACCTTATCCATAGAACTCATTAACGTTGGGACAATTTCATATCTGAGAGAGATATGCTACCTCTCACCTAGACATTTTAGAGAGTAAGTGGAACAAATTTTAGAGGAATTCAATATGTGATATTAAGTCATTTATTTTCTTAATCACGTTTGACTATAAATAAAAAATTCAAACCAAAGCTAGGTCAGTAAGAAAAACAAAACAAACCATCTTGTATAATGTAGTCCAAGGTAGAGTGAAGAAATTCCATGAGTAGATAGAAAAGTTACTTGTAGCCTCAAACTACTGGTTTGCCTCTGAAAACAGAAACCAGTAACTGTTTGGGAAGTATGTACAGTTTGCATGATAGTTTCCTTCATAGGGTTCTATGAATTAATGCATTCTGTTAAGATATCCACAACCCAATGCCTCTACTCAAGAGAGTTGATTGTTGGAGCAGTTAATGGAGATAGTGGTTTGTATGAAAAACAGAAATCATCCTTAGTACAACCTCTAGGAATACTGAATATAGGATTCCCTTTGCCCAATAACAAGCTTTCTGTTTACATTGATCAGAGTCCATCTGTATAGGAAATTTAGAAGATCGCACCAATGTTAATGGCCTGTGTGGGACCAAAGGAATGTCTGGTGTTGCCTAATTGCTCAGTGGAAAAATAAAATATGGGTGGGCGCAGAGAGAGAATGATAGCTATAGGGAGGACTCATTAGGACTGGGCAGTTGTTTGTATACAATTACAGTTGGTTGATGTTAGGTAGTTACATTAACCAAGATGGAGGCCAAGTCACAAGACTGTTTCCATCTTGATGAGGTCGTTATCCAAGATGATGACAAAGCAGATGGTTTCATTTTGCTCCCAATGAGACAACTCCATGTTAATGTGAACCCATTGTCTATCAGACCAATGTCACTGAGGGATCCTTACTTAAATACAGACATTTAGATTTTTTAAAAGAGCAGATACTTTTGATAGGTAGAGTAGATAAAGGTAAAAACATTTTCTATGGCCTTAGGGTATAAGGCCCCAATTAGCAATATAAAAAAGGAGAGGATGAAATTCTTGGTCTTAACTCAGAGAAGCAGAATAGGTATAATCATTTTCAAGATTGTCAATTAACTTCTATGGAGAGGGCAAGAAGTAATCTATTATTCTATTCTATTCTATTTCAAAACAGTAATTGGCTACCCTCACATTGAACATTAAGGAATTATTAGGATAAGGTGTATAGGAAATTATCCAAGTGTATGTCTCCACACAGAAAGCAGTTTTACAAATCTCATTATGAATGCCCCTCCTTTGGCCACTTGGATCAGATATCACTGTGATAAGAGTAAGGTCACTTTACTATGGATCTAAGCTTTAGGTTGATATTATAGTTTGAGGTTGTGTTTACTGGTTACTGAACAGTTAAACTGGCTTCCAAGGGTAAAAAGACAGACATGGGTCTTAGGAGACATCCTTTTTAAGAGAGAAGGAGATAAAATTAACTCCCTGTGCCAGGATGGAGGAAGTGTGTAGGCAACTTATCTGTCAAATTTCTTGTCCTCTTAGGGTTTTGCCTGATTTTGTGATCTGATGAGTTAGATGATCCCCAAGAGAAATTTCAGATGAGAACCAAAATGATACCAACCATGACTCAGGCTAGGGGTCATGATTGAGTTCATTTTCTCTGCCAGTTAAAGAATTATTAGATAAGAAATGTTTCAAGCACAATATGTAGCAGCAGAAACATCTCAAAAGTAGAAAAGAAAAAGAAGAGCTTAAGAAGTAATTCCTTGAATGAAGACCACACTCCTGCAGAAATAGAGAAAATTACCCTCTGCTAAAAACAGGGGAGACTCGGGTTGTAATCCTAATCATATCTTTTTTATTAGATATTTTCTTCATTTACATTTCAAAAGCTATCCCCTTTTTCTCATTTCCCCCCTTAAATCCCCTTATCCCATCCACCTTCCCATACCAGTCATATCTTATGGGCTGGGATTTGAAAGTCTCTAGAAGTTTTCCTAAACTAATGTAAGGTTAGTCAACTTTGAGAAAGATAGGAGGGTGTACTGATTAGCATATGTTGTAGAGTTGTCCTAGCTATACTTGAACTTATGAAGTCAGTTCATCATTCAGAGGCTTGCTGGATGGAAACAAAGACAGTACTTCTGGGCCCTTAGTCTTTTATCTCAAGTCAGGATTGAGAAAGAGATGATATTTTGTGAGTTTGGCATATTTATTACCTTGTCTGGCTTCTCTACCTATATGTATACCTACAGGGAGACTCTCTCATGCCTATTCTCTCACACAAAACTTGCAGATCATATACTGATGTTGCGGGCTTGACAATATAGACTGTTGTTAACTGCTTCCACTTGACTGACAGTAGATGACTTTTGACATTTGAAAGACTCTAGGAGTTTAACATTCAGTGTCCCTAGAGGAGTGATTGGGAAAAGGGCGGAGGGAAGAGGGCCTATGAGACCAATGGGGAGGGGGGGAGCGGGAAAGGGGAAAGCATTCAGAATGTAAACAAAGAATATAGAAAATAAAAAAAGAAAGATGGAGAGTTTCAACATAGCGTCTGTATGTTCCTTATTAGGACAGATTAAGTTTAGAATGACATAGATTAAGGAGATGCTAACTCCTTTGCATCCATAGGATTGACTACGTTAGATAGCATACTCTTTCACTTCTGGCATCTTCCTCAGGACAGACCGTGTTAGGTCAACATGGATTCAATGAGGAAGACATTGGCTCACTGAAACTCTCTTACATAGTAAACCTTGACATTAACTCTCTCCTTTACTCCTATTATCTTTAACTCAGTGTTAGAGCATCAGGTTTTGAAAGACAGACACTAGATCCCTTTGAGCTTCCTAAGGACAGACTAAGATTGGATGAACACGAGTTCTCTAATACCCAGTTCCACAGGACTCATTGAAGTTGTGTAAACCTCAAATCTGAGAGAGACAAATGCTGCCTCACCTAGACATTTTAACAAGTAGAGGAGAACAAATATTAGAAGAACTCAGTATTGGATCATTTTAAGTCATTTATTATTTTTGATATCTTGTGATTATAACTACAAGATTCAAATAAAAGGCAGAACAATAAGGAAATATATATATATTTCACCTTAGATGATATAATCCAAGGGAGAATGAAGATGTTCCATAGAAAAGTTCATTGGTGGCCTCAAACTTCTGGTCTGCCTCAGAGAGTAGAAAACCAGAAGTGTTTGGGAAGTGTGTATAGTATTATATGGTAGCTGCCCATATATGGTTCTATGAATTGATGCAGGCTGTTAAGATTTATCATGATACCTATACTAGGCCTAAGGCAGTTGACTGTTGGGGGCAGTTAATGGAGGTAATGGTTAGCCAGATAAACAGAAACTTTTCTTAGTACACCCCCCAGGAATTCTAAATATAAGATTCCCTCTGCCTAATATAAACTTTCTTGTTACCTTTGACAGTGTCCTTGTATTTAGGACATTTAAAAGAACACACCAATGTCGGGGGTCCACTTGGGACTAAAGGAAAATCTGGTGTTGCTAATTGATCAGGATAAAAAGAGAGGGGGATGGCAGAGTGTGAATATAACAAGAGGGAGGAATCATTAGTACTAGTAAGTTCTTTTGGTACGCTTACAGTTTTGTGATATTATGTGGCTGTATTAACCAAGATGGAGGCCAAGTCCCAAGGCAGATAAATATATTTTGCTCACAGTGAACCCAGATCTCTGAAAATGTGAGCTTCTGAAGCATAGGTCTTTAAGGGATTCATATATCTCCCCTATTAAATAGAGACATTTACAGGAGTTTTTAAACAGCAGAGATATTTGATAGTTAAAAGTGATAGAGGTAAAGGCATTTTATATTAGTAGGTAAGTGGGTAGGGCCCCAATTAGCAAGACAAATAAACAAAGGAAGAAATTCTCAGTCTTAGCTCAGAGGAGGAGAGTAGCTATATTCAGTTTCAGGATTTTGTCAAATAGTTTCTATGGAGAGGACCAGGAGAAAACCATCATTCAATCTTATTTCAACACAGTAGTTGGCCTCTCTTACATTGAACATTAAGGAAATGTCAGGATAAGTTATACAGGAACTAATCCTACAGTCTGTTTGTCTTCACACACAGAGTAAATTTACAAATGTCATTAAGAATGCCCCCTCCTTGGACCAATAGTTCTGGCTGCATATGTGTCATAGGATGACCTTGTTGGCCTTCTGTGGGAGGAAAGGCACTTGGGTCCAAGAGTGTTCAATACCCCAGTGTAGGGGAATACCAGAACAGGAAGACAGGAGGGGTGGGTGGGTGGGGGAGCACCCTCATAGAGGTAAAGGGAGAGGGGATAGGATAAAAGGCTTCTGAAGGGGAGACCTGGAAAGGGGAAAATATTTGAAATGTAAATAAAGAAAATATCCAAAATAAAAAGCCCCCCCTTTAGTCTCATTGTTCAGATGTTTCAACCTGAACAGATTTAACTTATTTTATTATGGAGTCAATGCCTTAGGCTATTAGTATAGTTTTCAGTTGGGTACAGTGGTCTAAGGTTACTGAACAGTAAACTGACATACTAAGGTAGAAAGCCAAAGGTAGTTCTAAGGAGTCCTTCTATGTTAGTGAGAAATGAATAAAATTATCTCCCTGTGTTAAGATGGAGGAAGAGTATAGGCAACTTAACTGTCAAATTTCCTTTCCTTTTACAAGAAGAATGGAGGAATGGCCCCTGGTTCTGGAAAGACTCAGTGAAGCAGTATAGGGCAAAACCAGAACAGGGAAGTGGGAAAGGGTGGATGGGAGGACAGGGGGAGTGAAGGGGGCTTATGTGACTTTCGGGGAGTGGGGGGGGGCTGAAAAGGGGAAATCATTTGAAATGTAATTAAAAAATATATCGAATAAAAAAAGCGAAAAAAAATAAAAATAAAAATAAATATTTCCTTTCCTCTTAGAGTATGGCCAGATTTTGGGATCTGATGAGTTTGATGATCCCCAAGAGGAATCACACAGGAGAACCAAAATGACCCAGAATATGCCTCAGGCTAGGGGACTTGATTGGGTTCATTTTCTCTGTCAGTTAAAGAATTATAAGACAAGAAGTTTTCAAGTACAACATGCAGCAGCAGAGATATCTGAAAAGTAACAGACAGACAAGTTTAAGAAAAGGTGTTTCATCAGGATGACAATCACACTCATGCAGTAAATAAACAGAGAAAATGAGCCTCTGCAAAGCACAGGGGAGACTCAGAAAGCTGGAAACCTAGTCCATCTCAAGGGCTGGCATTTGAAAGCCTCTAGGAGATTTTCAACCCTAATGTAGGGTTGGTCAGTTATAAGACAGAAAGGAGTGTTGATTGACTACCATATTTGTAGACATGTCCTGCCTTGAACTTAGGAAGTTAGTCCATCAGCAGGAGGCTTGCTGACAGGACACAATGACAGGTGTTTTAAGCTCTTAGTTTTTACTCAAATGTCAGGAGGGTGATGGAGAAGCAATTTTGTCAGTTTGCCACTTTATTACCTTGCTTTGGCTTCTCTTCCTATCTGTCTACCTACAGGGAGTTTCTCTAATACCTAGTTTTAAAGACAAAGATTAGAGGTCACTTTTATTCCTGTTATGGGCTTGAAAATACTGGTTGCTCTTAACTGCTGTCTCCTGACCAAGGGAAAATGAGGGGAGGGTCAAAGGTCATGGTCCCTAGAGGAATGTTCATCTATGGGGCCTTGATAAATTTTAATTGATAGCAAGGATCCAGATTAGGAGACAACAGTGAGACTACCTTTCTGACCTAGACAGGGCCTCTATATCTGTGTTCCTGCCCACCAGGTCAGGTGGGACGTTTCTTACCTTATTTCCACTCCAACTTCTCACATATCTCCTCTGTATCACTCTCACAACTCTATATCTTTCCCAAATTTTTCAGTTGTTTTTGAACTACTGAGCTCAGCCTATTCTCCAAACCAAGCTTAGACATAACTTGCAACATGTAAGCTGAAAGCATAAAGGTAACAGTAAGAATAAAAAAAGTATTTATTTCACATGGTCACATTGGGAATAGGGAAGAAGATGTATTGGACCTGCCCAGTTAACCTTTAGGTTTCTAAAAGTGATTTAAGGTTAATAAAGGAGAGCCAAGGATGTAGACCTGTAAATAGGAGTCCTGTTCAAAATGTGGTCCAAAACTTCAAGACTGTGCTCTATTTGTCCTGTAAGTTGTCTTGATAAATTTTTAGGATTGTATGAAATCTCATTCAGGAAAGCAGGTTCCCCTCTGCTTGGGCCATGATTTTTTTTCTCTCTCAGCATGAGATTTCCAGGAATATTCTCATTTGTTGGAGCCCATTCTTTTAGGAGTTAGATTGTCAAAATGAGAAAGGAGGATCTTTTTACACCATTTTCATTTTATCCATAGTGCTCCCACATGTACAGGGAAATTGTATCTTCTAATGGAACACAAGCAACCTATGAGGTACTTAAAGAAAATCGACTCTATCCTGCAAACAGCATCAGCTGTCTATAGGTCTTGGCTGCAAACTGGAAGTTTTGATCCCTCCCCAATACACGATGCAGTATTCAATGGTTTATATTGTACAGATACTGTCCCAGGAAAGGCAGCTTCTCTGAGCTCATGGTGCAGTAATCTTGTCAAATCCCGATCACCCTGATTTGCTCCAGTCCACCTTGACCTCTGGCAGTTGCAATTTTTCCAACCCCTCTTTTATGGTGAGTGGAGGTTCTTGGAACTGAAAAACGTCTATGTGGTAAAAGCACATAGTCAATCCTTTAAAATGGAAGTCCATAGAGAGATAGAAAATCTTCCCCAGAAATACATTAAGTAAAGATCTGTATCTAAAGTATAAATGACATCCTTTTAAACAGAGGAGAGCTGTGATTGCTCTTCCTGGCAATCATAAGAGCTTGCCCTCGGTGGTTAACTAGAAAGCTGTCAAAGCAGAAGCATTATTTATCCCTTTATGAGAGGTGATTATGTATATTATTGTGAGATTTTATTAGAGCTGAAAATATTGTAGGGACCTGATTTTAAAACAGATTTTTGCTTAGTAAAATCAATGGGCCCTATAGACATCACTGAAAAGCTATGTATCCTTAGTCCTAGCAACTGAGGTGGAGTACACAAAGGTTCCCTACTAACTTCCTCATTAGGACTCCTTAAATATACGATTGGGGGAAAATGGGGAAGTGAAAAATGGTGAAAATGAGAAAAAATACTATTTCCTTCTAAGCATTCTTCATAAGCTACACTGAAGTAGAGAACACTCTAGTCCACTTATGTCTTCTCTTGTAAGAAAGAGAAAGTTAGGATGCTATGAATCCTTAAGGCAGACAATAACTTTTTCCAAGCCCTCATTGTAGGACAGGATAAGCTGGACAACACAGTAGCTCACTCCTGTACTCCTCCATAGTTTAAGGTAGGAAAGCATGCATTCTCAGAGACAGATAATATTTCCACATATCCCTCTAAGTAGGGCAGATGTATGTAGAGTTTCACTAGACCATCCCTATCTATCATATTAGGACAGATCATGGTTATAACAACATGAATATTGAGAGATGTTAATTTTTTTCATGACTCCATAGGACAGACTGAGTTAGAGAGCACACAAGTTCACTCCTTAATATCCACCATAGTACAGATCATGTTAATCTCTTTTGACTGTAACTGAAAAATTCAAACACAAGACAGAACAATAAGAACAAAAAAAAAAAAAAACATCTTGGATGATACAAGACAAGGTAGAGTGAAAATGCTCCATGGGGAGATTGAAAAGTTAACTGGTGGCTTCAAACTACTGGTCTGTCTCTGAGAATAGAAAACAATAACTGTGGGGGAAGTATGTAGGGGTTTATATGGTAGTTGCCTGCACGAGGTTCTATGAATTGATTCAGGCTGTTACGATTTTTCAACAACTCCATGCCTCTGCCCAAGGCAGTTGACTATTGGGGGCAGTTAATGGAGGTAGTACTTTCCCTGTCAAAGAGAAACAAGCCAAAGTCCATCCTCTAGGAATGCTGAAGATAGGATTACCTTTGCCCAATACAAGTTTTTGATTTACCTTTCAAGAATCCTTCTATTTAGGACATTCTCAAGAATACAACAATTTTTTGAGCATACTTTGGACCAAACAAATATCTTGTGTTGCCTAATTAATCAGAGGACAGAGGAGAGAGAGAGAGAAACAGAGAGACAGGGAAAGAAGCAGAAAGAAAGAGTGATAATGGTAGGACTCATTTGTTCTTTGGGTACTGCTACAGTTGTTGATGTTATGTTATTTACATTAACCAAATGGAGGCCAACTCATATGACTGCTTTCATCTTAGTAAAGTCATAATATAAGATGGTGACAAAGCAAACGGTTATGTTTTGCTAACAGTGAACACAAATCGCTGATAATGTGAGCCTATCACCTATAAGACATTGGTCTGTATGGAATTCATATATGTTATCTATTAAATTCAGACTTTAAGAGCCTTTAATTGAAAGCAGAAAATTTTGTTACTTAGAATGGATTAAAATGAACTCATTTTGTATGGCCTTAGTATGTGAGACAGGCCCCTATTAGAAAAATAAATAGAGGAAGAAATTCATAGTCTTGACTCAGAGGAGCAGAGTAGCTATAAGTTGTTTCAGGGATGTCAAATAGCTTCTAATGTGAGGGAGAGAAGAAAACTATTATTCAATTCTATTTCAAAACAGTAGTTCGAATCTTTCTCATTAAACATAGAGTAAGTTTAGGGATAAGCTGTATAGAAATTTATCCAACAGTCTGTCTGTCTCCATATAGAGAGTAATTTTATAGATTTTTCTAAGAATACCCTTCATTTAGATACATGAATCAATTTTACACTGAACAGAGTTCACTTTACTATGGATCTAGGCCTTAAGTTATTAGTATAGTTTAAAGTGTTATTAACTGATCTCTGGTTGCTGAACAGTTAAACTGGCCTCCTGGAGTACAAAGACACAGGTAGTTCTAAGATACCCACTTCATTAGTGAGAAGGAAATAAAATTAACTCTCCGGGCCAGGGTGGAGTAAGAGTTTAGGCAACATACCTTTAAAATTTCCTATCCTTTTAGGGTTCAGTCTGATTCTGTGGTCTGATAATTTAGGTGATCTGCAAGAGAAATCCCAGATGAGAACTAAAATGGCACAAACATGACTCAGGCTAGGGGAATTTATTGGATTCATTTTCTCTGTCAGTTAAAGAATAAGACAAGAAGTCTTCAAGTACAAAGTACAGAATCAGAGACATCTCAAAATAGCAAACAAAAACAGTAGTTTAACAGAAAGGTGTTTTCTGGTGATGAGGACTGCATTCTTGTAGGAAGTACACCAAGATAATGACCCTCTCTGCAAAGCACAGGTGAGACTCAGAAAGCTGGAGAACAAGTCACATCTCAAGGGCTACCATTTGGAAGTCTCTAGGAGTTTTCCTCTCCTAATTTAATATTGGTCACTTTTTACACATGTAGCAGATTTGACTAAGTTACTTCAGTTTTAGACATATTCTGTTATAGCCTTGAACTTCTGGAGTTAGTCCATCAGCAGGACATAAGGACAGTTGTTTTGAGCTTTTAGTCTTTTATTTCATGTTGAGACGGTAAAGAAGACATTTTGTTATTTTGCCACATTTATTTCCTTGTCTTGGCTTCTGTAATTTTCTTTCTACCAACAGGGCATCTCTCTAATACCTAGTCTGTAAGGCCAAACAGAGGTCACTTTTACTTCTGTTATGGACTTGAGAATACTGGCTGCTCTTAACTGCTATCGCCTGACTAGGGTGGATGAGAGGAGTGTCAACTGTCAGGGTCCCTAGAAGAATGTTGATCTATGGGGCCTTGATAAATCTTAACTGATGCTGATATAGATTAGCAGACAATAATGGAACCACATTACTGATCTATCCATAGCCTCTTTCCTTATCTATCTGCGTACCAGGGAATCTGTCTTACTCCTAGTATATCAATTTTGGACTTTTCCCATCTTCACTCCAACTTCTCACATATCCCCCCTCCAGATATTTGATTGTATTATCAAATAATAATACAAAGAAAAAAGTATTTATTTCATATGGCCACATTGGATTGAGGGAACAGAAACTACTGGACTACCCTTGTTAAGCTTTGATTCCTGAATTGATATTACTGTTTAAAGAAGAGAGACAAGGAAATAGACATGTAAACAGGAGTCCTGTTCAAGCTGTGGTCCAAGCTTCCATAGTTTTATTCATGCTGTAAGTTGTCTTGACAATTTTTTAGGATTGTATGAAATATCTTTCAGAGAAACAAGCTCCCCACTACTTGGGCCATGTTTTGGTTTTATTTTTTGTTTTGTTTTTTGTTTTTTCTCTCAGAATGAGATTACTAGGGAAATTCTAATTTGTTAGATCCCATTCTTTCAATAGTTGGATTGTCAAAATGAGACAGAAAGATCTTTTTAGAGCATTTTCATTTCATCCGGGCCTCCCTTTAGTGTTCCCACATGTGCATAGAAATTGTATCTTCTTCTTGAAGAAAAACATGAAGTGTGCTACATAAAGAATTGATCCATCTTTGTCTCCTTGTACTAAGCTCAAACCCAAATGGATCAAGGACCTCCACATAAAGCCAGACACTCTGAAGGTAATAGAAAAGAAACTGGGGAAGACCCTTGAGGACATCGGTACAGGGAGAAAGTTTCTGAACAGAACACCAATAGTGTATGCTCTAAGAGCAAGAATTGACAAATGGGACCTCATAAAATTACAAAGTTTCTGTAAGGCAAAGGACACCATCAAAAGGACAAATCGGCAACTAACAAATTGGGAAAAGATCTTCACCAATCCTACATCAGATAGAGGGCTAATATCCAATATATATAAAGAGCTCAAGAAGTTAGACTCCAGAAAACCAAACAACCCTATTAAAAAATGGGGTACAGAGTTAAACAAAGAATTCTCACCTGAAGAACTTCGGATGGCTGAGAAGCATCTTAAAAAATGCTCAACTTCATTAGTCATTAGGGAAATGCAAATTAAAACAACCCTGAGATTTCACCTTACACCAGTCAGAATGGCTAAGATTAAAAATTCAGGAGACAGCAGGTGTTGGAGAGGGTGTGGAGAAAGAGGAACACTCCTCCACTGCTGGTGGGGTTGCAAATTGGTACAACCACTCTGAAAATCAGTCTGGCGGTTCCTCCGAAAACTGGGCACCTCACTTCCAGAAGATCCTGCTATACCACTCCTGGGCATATACCCAGAGGATTCCCCACCATGTAATAAGGATACATGCTCTACTATGTTCATAGTAGCCCTATTTATAATTGCCAGATGCTGGAAAGAACCCAGGTATCCCTCAACAGAAGAGTGGATCCAAAATATGTGGTATATCTACACAATGGAGTACTATTCAGCCATTAGAAACAATGAATTCATGAAATTCTTAGGCAAATGGATGGAGCTAGAGAACATCATACTAAGTGAGGTAACCCAGACTCAAAAGGTGAATCATGGTATGCACTCACTAATAAGTGGATATTAATCTAGAAAACTGGAATACCCAAAACATAACCCACACATCAAATGAGGTACAAGAAGAAAGGAGGTGTGGTCCCTTGTTCTGGAAAGACTCAGTGAAGCAGTATTCGGCAAAACCAGGACGGGGAAGTGGGAAGGGGTGGGTGGGAGGACAGGGCATGAGAAAGGGGCTTATGGGACTTTCGGGGAGTGGGGGGCTCGAAAAGGGGAAATAATTTGAAATGTAAATAAAAAATTATATCGAATAAAAAAAAAGTAAAAAAAAAAAAAAGAAAAAGAAAAGAAAAGAAAATAGATGCTATCATCCAACCACAATCAACTGTCAAAGGATCTTGGCTACAAACTGGAACTTTTAATCAACCTGTAAGACACACTCACTGCTTTATTTAATTTTGATATTGTACAAGAATTGTCCCTCTAAAGGTAGCTTCTCTGAGTTCATTTGTGTAATGATCACATTAAGTCCTGACAACAATGATTTTTTTCTAGTCCTTCTTGACCTCTGGCAGTTGCAAATTTTGTAAACCACCTTTTAGGGCAAGTGGAAGTTCTTAGAACTGAAAAGCTTCTATATGGTAAGACAAAATAGTCAACCCTTTGAAATGGATTTCCACAGAGAAAGAAAAATCATCCCCAGAAGTACATTAAGTAAGGATTACTATGCAGACTATAAATGAGATCCCTATAAGCAGAGTATAGATTGGGTAACTGTGATTGCTATTTCTGAAAATCACAGTGGCTTGCATTTGGTAGTTAAATAGAAAGCCTATCAAAGCTGAACCATTATTTGTACCTTCCTGAGAGGTGGTTATGTATAATATTGTGAGATTTTATTAGAGCTTAAAATAATGTCACCTCTCATTTTTTCACAGATTTTTGCTTAGTAAAGTCAAGAGGATTGGCAGACATCAATGACAAACTAAGTATCTTCAGTAGTAGAAACTGAGATAGAGAAAATAATAGCTCCCTCCTATCCTCCTCATTAGGACAGTTTAACTACTGGACATGAGGGAAATGGGAAAATATAAAATGGAAAACATGAGGGAAAAGTACTATTTTCTTCTAAACATCCTTCATAGGCTACACTGAAGTAGAGAACACTCTAGTTCACTCATGTCCTCTCTTGTAAGAAAGTTAGGATGTTATAAATCCTCAGGGCAGACAATAGCTTTCTCCAAGCCTCCATTGTAGGACAATGTATGTTTGACAGCATAGTATCTCACTACTCTTCTCACTATTCCTCTATAGTACCGATTACAGTAGGAACACATGCATTCTCAGCAACAGATAATTCCACATATCCCGGTGACAAAGCAAATGGCTACATTTTGCAGACAGTGAACCCAACTCCATGATAATATGAGTCCATTGTTTATGAGGCATAGGTCTCTATGAAATTCATACATTTTAATCTATTGAATTCAGACAATTAGAGGCTTTAATTTAAAACAGAAAATTACGGTTTTTTTTTGTTTTTTTTTTTTTTTTTTTTAGATTGGATTAAGGTGAACATATTTAGTATGCTCTTAGTGGGTAAGTGGCTAGGGCCCCAATTAGCAAAATAAATAAATAGAAGAAGGAAATCATAGTCTTGGCTCAGCAGAGCAGAATTTCTATCATCAGTTTCAGGATTGTCAAATAGCTTCTAGGGTGAGGAAGAGAAGATAACTATCATTCAATTCTATTTCAAAACAGAATTTAGACTCTCTAACATTGAACACTGAGGAAGTATCAGGATAATGTATACAGGAACTTATTCAACAGTTTTCTTTGCTCCAAGAGAGCAATTATACAAATTTCCATAAGAATGACCGTTCTTTCGGGACCTATATTAATTTCTCCAAGAATAGTGGGAGGTCACATTACCAAGAAGTCGAGGCCTGAGATTATTAGTATAGTTTGATGTCTCTGTTTACTGAGCAGTAAAACTGGATTTCTAGGGTACAAAGACTGAACTGGGCCTAAGAAGAAATACTTTTTTAAAAGAAGTACATAAAATTAACCTCATGTGCCAATACAGAGGAAGAGTGCAGGCTACTTACCTGTCAAATTTCATATCTTCTTTATGTTTTTACTGTTTTTGTGATCCGATGAATTTGGTGATCCCCAAGAGAAATTTGAGATGAAAATCAAAATGACCCAGAACCTGACTCAGGCTAAGGGTCTTGATTGTGTTTATTCTCTCTGTCAATTAAAGAATTTTTGAAAGCCTGTTGTACCTTTGCCCCCCTTATTTAATATTGGTTAGTTTTTAGACAGTTAGGCTGTTTGATTGAGTTGCATGTATTTTATACATATCCTGTTCTAGACTTGAACTTAGGAGGTGAGTGGATCAGCAGAAGGCTTACTGGCAGAAAATCATAATAATGGCAGTTGTTTTGAGATCTTAGTCTTTTATTTGATGGCAGGAGAATAAAAGAGGAGCAATTTTGTGAGTTTCCAACATGTATTACATTGTCTTGGCTTTGCTACTTATCTGTCTTCCGATAATAAGTCTTTTAATACCTAGGCCTCCACATCAAACTTAGCAGTCATTTTCAAGCTATTATGGGCTTGAGAATACTGACTGTCCTTAACTGTTTTCACCTGACCTTGGGTAGATGAGGGGAGGGTCAAAGGTCAAGGTCCCTAGAGGAGTGTTCATCTATGGGGCCTTGATAAATCTTAACTGATAACAAGGATACAGAACAGGAGACAACAATGAGATCACCTTTGTGAGCTAGCCATTGCTTCTCTCCCTATCTGCACACCTACCATGGAGTCTCTGACTCCTAGTCTCCCAGTTTGGTACTTTAGGTACCCCATCTCCACTCCTACTTCTCACATGTCTCCTCTGTTTTCCACTCACAATTTCATTTCTTTCCCTATTTTAATCAGGTATTGTTGAATTATTTTACTCCACCTGTTGCCTAAACCAGGTTTAGACATATAATGCCAACATGTAAACTGAAAGCATGAAATTAACAGTACAAAGAAAATTTAATGTTTCTACGGCCACATCAGGAAGAGGAAAGTACAGGAACTGAATTTCTCAAGGTAACCTTTGGGATCCTGAACTGACATTAAAATTTCAAAAGAGAGCCTAGGTTACAGAGATGTAAATCAGTTTCCTGTTGAAAATGTGGTCCAAGCCTGAGAAGTCTGTGCTTTATTCACCCTGAAAGGTATCTTGACAAGTTGTTACGATTGTATGATAACTTGTTCAAAGAAACAAGTTCCCCTCTGCATGGGCCATTTTTTTTTTTCTTATCCAGGATGCGATTCTTACAGAAATCATCTTTTCTTAGAGCTCACTCATTAAATAGTGTGATTGTCAAAATAGGGCAGGAGTATCTTTTTAGAGCATGTTCATTTCATCCAATCTGTTAGACCTTTACTGCTGCCACATGTCCTTGGAAATTTTATCAGTTAGTGCATCATAAACCACCTATGAGAAACTACATACTTATAAGAATCAAACCAGCCTCAACAGGTCTAGCTGAAAGACAGGAATTGTTATCTATCCTCAATATACTCTAAACTACTCAATGGTTGATATTCTACTGCTACTGTCCCTGAATAGGCAAATTTTCTCCATTCATGGGTGAAGTGATCTTGTTAAATCCTAATCAGAGGGATCAGCTGCAGTCCTCTTTGACTTGTGGCAGTTAAAGCATTACTTCCCTCCATTCATCCTTCATGAACTCTACTAAGGAAGAGAGCACTCTAGTTTACACCTAACCACTCTCGAGAGAAATGTCAGGTTAGGAAGATATAAATCTCCAGGGAGACATGAGCTTTCTCAAATGCTCCTTTGTAGGACAGAATGAGTTTGACAGGACAGTAGTTCACTCTTCTTCTGCTTCATAGTATAGATTAAGGTAGGAAAACTTGCATTCTCAGAGACAGATATTTCACAAATACTTCCTATTTGAGACAGATAGAGGTGGAGTTTCAATAGCTATTCCCTATATTCCTCATTAAGACAGATGAAGGTTAGAATCACATGTATTAAGGAGTTGTTAACTCCTGCCATGCCTCCATAGGATAGACTGAGTTAGGCAGCACAATATTTTATTCCTGACATCCTCCTTAGGAGAGACCACATTAGGCCAATTTGGATGTTCAGAGATAGAAAGTGTCTTTCTCAAAGCCTCTTCCTTAGTATACTGTATGTGAAACTCTCTCTTTCACTTGTATCCTCTTCAAATCAGTGTTAGAGAATCAGGTTTCTGAGAGACAGACAAGCTCCCTCAAGCCTCATACTTAGATCAGAATGAGAATGAAGGGAAACTCATTCTAATCTACCTTTATCCAAAGAACACATTAAAATTTAGACAATCTCAAATCTGAGAGGTAAGTTAATTGTCACCTAGATATTTAATAAAGCAAGGGAGAACAAAATTTACAAGAATACAGCTGTGGTCATATTCATTCATTTTTAATCTCTTTTGACTCTAACAGAAATATTCAAACAAAAGACAGCACAATGAGAATAACAAAATAAACCATCTTGGTGATACAACCTAAGGCAGAGTTAACAAATCTATGTGAAGAAAAGATTTTTGGTGGTGTCAAACTACTGGTCTATCTTTGAGAATAGAAAACAGTAACTGTTGGGAAAGTATGTATAGTTTAAAATGTTATTGCCTCCATGTGGTTCTATGAAATCAATCTTGATTTTCAGAATAATTTATAAATCCATGCTTATGCAAATGGAAGGTGACTGTTGATGGCAGTTAAAAGCTGATAAGCAGAAATCAGCCTTAGGAAAATCCCCTAGGGATGCTCAATATAGGAATCCCTTTGCCCCATAATAAGATTTCTGTTTACCTTAGACAGAGTCCTTCTATATACTTTGTATTCAAGGACATGCCATTATTTCGGGTGGCATTGGACAAAATGACTGTCTTGTATTACCAAATAAATCAGAGGTGATAGAGTGGAAGGATAAGAAAGATAAGGAGATGAAAAATTCATTAGGATTAGGCAGGTCTTTGGGTACAGTTAGAGTTCGTTGGTGTTATGTAGTTACATTAAACAAGATGGAGGCAAGCCACAAGACTGCTTCCATCTTGTTGAGGGCATAATCCAAGATAGTGACAAAGCAGATGGTTATAATTTTCTGACAGTGAATCCAGCCCCCTGATAATGTGAGCCCACTGACTATCATGGATAGGTCTCTCTGTGTTTCATAAATCTTATGTATTAAATACTGACATTTAGAGGCTTTAATTGAAAGCAGAATATTTTGAAAAATGGAAAGGGTATCTTAGTGGGTATGTTGGTAGGACCATAGTTAGCAAAATAAATAGAGGAAGGGAATAATTGTCTTAGCTCAGAGGAGCAGAGGATCTATATTCAGTTTCAGTAGTCTGTCGAATAGCTTCTAGGATGAAGGAGAGAAGAAAACTTTCACTCAATTCTATTTCAAAACTGATTTGGCCTCTATAATATGGAACATCAAGGAAGCATCAGGATACTTCAAACATGTTCCCGTTCAACATCCCATCTATCTCC
Source organism: Apodemus sylvaticus (assembly GCF_947179515.1). NCBI lineage: Eukaryota > Metazoa > Chordata > Mammalia > Rodentia > Muridae > Apodemus > Apodemus sylvaticus. The sequence goes on from NC_067495.1 coordinate 44,272,778, forward strand.
CCACAGAGAGCACTTTTATAAATTTTGCAACAATGCCCCACCATTAGGCACCTGGATCCATTTCACCATGAACCATGTGATGTCACTTTACTCTCGAGAATTAGGATATTGGTGTAGGTTGAAGTTGTCTTTACTGGTCTCTGGTTACTGAACAGTGAAACTGGCTTCCTAGAGTAAAATGACAGACATGGGTCTGAGGAGACCTTGTTTGTTAGAGAGATGATAAAAAAATTACACCTTTGGCCAGGATGCAGGAATCCTGGGTGTAGTTAAGTCATCTCTTAAATTGCTGGTCCCAATTTGGTTTGCCCTGATTTGTTATCTTAAGTGGTGGGTGATCTCCAGAAAAATCCCCAATGAGAAACAAAGTAAGAAATAACATGATTTAGACTAGTTGTCTTGATTCAGTTCATTTTCTCCGGCAATAAAAGACTTACAAGTCAAGATCTTATCAGGAACATTGTGCAGCATCAGAAACATCTAAAAAGTAGCAAGCACAAACAGTAGTGTAAGAAAGGCTGTTCCTTGGGGATGAGGAGCACACTCATGCAGGAAGTACACAGAAAACAAGACCCTCTGCAATGCAGAGTACAGTGTCAGAAAGCTGGAAACCCAGTCATTTCCTAAGGGCTGGCATCTGACCCACTCCAGGAATTTTCCTCACCTAATTTATCCTTGGTCAGTTTTTAGACAGTTAGGATGGTTGACTGAGCATATGTTGTACACATGTCCTGCTCTAGCCTTGAACTTATGGAATCAGTCCATCAGCTGGAAGTTTGTTGGCAGAAAACAAAGACAGTTGTTGTGAGCTCTTAGTCTTTTAGCCCAAGAAATGAGGGTGAAGTAGAATCCATTTTGTGAGTTTGCTACGTTATTCTTACCTTGTCTTGGCTTCATTACCTATCTGTATACATAGATTTGTATTCTGGCAGTTAAAATTTTTCCAACTCCCATTAGGAAAAATGGGTCCTCATTGAACTAGACATCTTGTATATGCTAAAAAGAAATAGGAAACACTTTGAAATAGAGGTTCAAAGAGTATCAAAAAATCTTCCTCAAAAGCTTATTAATTCCGGATTAATATCTACAGTATGTATGAGATCCCTCTAAACAGAGTGTAGTATTGATTAGCTTGTATTGCTCTTCCTAGTAATCACAAAATGCTTTACATTCTTAGCTAACAGAAAGTGTATCAAAGCTGAACCATTGTTTGTTCTTTCATGAAAACATTCATGTGTATTATTTGAGATATTATTTGAGCTCAAAATAATGTGGTTCCCCAATTTTAGGAAATGTTGGCAAAAAACACAAAAAATTAAAAAAAATAAAAAAACAAAATAAACAAATAGAAATGTTGGCATTATAAAGATGAGAGGACTGAAAAACAAAGACTCCTCAACAATAGAGAAAGAGATGGTAAACACAAGAACTCCCTCCTTACTGCCATAGTAGCACAGCTTATATAACAGGAAAATTGGAGAAATGTGAATGTGGTAAAATGTTGAATATGAGAGATAAATAGTAGTTCTGTCCAAGCATCCTGCATAGGCTATACTAAGGTAGAAATCACTCTGGTTCAAAATTAACCTCTCCTGTAGAAAATATTAGGTTATCAAGAAATGGACCCTCAGGTAGACATGAGCTATCTACATTACTCCTTCCCAGTAAAGAATGACTTTGACAGCACAGTTACTTCTTTATTCCTTCATAATGCAGATTAATGTAGAAAATCATGCATTCTCAGAGATAGATAATATTTCTACATAAGCCTTCTACATGAGACAGATGGAGTTGGAGTTTCACTAGATCATTCATATCCTCCTCATTAGGACAGGTCAAGATTAGAACAACAAAGAGTAGAGAGATGTTGAATATTTTCATGCCTCCATAGACAGACAGATTTAGGGAGCACACAAGTTCACTCCTGACATCCTCCATAGTACAGATCATGTTAGGTTAACATGGTTTCTTATAGATAGACATTAGACAACTCAAATCCTTTTCCATAGCACACTGTGACATGAACTCTTTCCTTCTTACCAATACTCTTCAAATCACTGTTACAGAATCGGATTTCTGAAAGACAGACACTAGCTCACTCAAGTCTCTTAATTAGGAAAGAATGAGATTGAATGCACACAACATCTCTATCAACATTATATACAGAGATTATTAAAATTGTGAAAATCTCAAATCTGAGAGAGATATACTACCTCTCACCTAGATTTTTAAAACATATGGGGGAGAAATATTAGAAGAACACAGTATGAGTACATATTATTTCTTTTTAAATCTCTTTTGTCTAGAACTAAGTTTCAAACACAAGTCAGAACAGTACAAATGATCAAAATAACCATCTTGAATGATATAATCCAAGACAGAGTGAGGATACTTTATTGGTAAATAGAAAATGTTCTTGGTGGCCTCCAACTACCAGTCTTTTTCTGATTATAGAAAACAGTAAACATTGGCCAAGTATGTTGATTTTATATTCTAGTTGCCTCTTTGTGGGTCTATGAATTGTTGGAAATTGTTAAGGATTTTCAACAAGTCCATGCCTCTGCCCAGGAAAAATTGACAGTTGTAGGCAGTTAATGGAGTTAGTGGTTTGCCTGGAAAAGAATACTTAACCTTAGTATATCCCCTAGGATTGCTGAATATAGGATTACCTTTGACCAATAACCAGATTTAAGTTAATATTGCCAGAATCTATTGATGACATTCTAAATAACACACAAATTTTAGGGCATACTTTGGACCAAACGAAGTCTGTTGTTGCCTAATTAATCAGAAGATAGATTGAAGGAGTAGCAGAGAATGACAAGCTGAGGAAGGACTCTTTTATACTAGGAAGTTCTTTGGGCATAGTTACACTTGTTTGATGTTATGTGGTTACATTATAAAATAAAGAGGCAGGTCACAAGATTTCTTCCATCTTGATGAGGTCATAATTCAAGATGATGAAGGAACAGATGATTAGGTTTTCTGACAGTGAACCCTAATCCTTGATAATATGAGTTCATTGACAATAAGTCATAGGTCTTGGTGAAAGTCATACAGTTTTTCTATTAAAGATAGATATTTAGAGGCTTTAATTGAATGCAGAAAATTTTGTGTGTTAGAATGGATTTATGTGAACATGTTTAGTATGATCTTAATGTGTATGTGTCTATGTCTCCAATTAGAAAATTAATTATACCAAAGGAGGAAATCATAACCTTGCCTCTGCAGAGCACAGTTGCTGTCATCAGTTTCAGGATTGCCAAATAGCTTCTAGGGTGAGGGAGGGAAGAAACTATCATTGAATTATTTTTCAAATCAGTAGTTGGCCTCTCACATTGAACATTAAGGAATTTTCAGGATAATATAGATAATATATACAGGAACTTATTCATCAATCTTTTTGCCTACATAGGGAGAGCAATTTTGCAAATTTCAATATACCATGTCCATCCTTTAGGCACCTGGATCAGTTTCACCAAGAACAGTGGAAGGTAACATTACTATGGAGTGTAGGTATTAGGTAATTAGCACAATTTGAATTTGTGTTTACTGGTCTCTGGTTATTGATCAATTAAACTGTCTTCCTAGGGTACAAAGACTGAAATGGGCCTGAGTAGGCCCTCTTTCTATAGAATGAAAGACAAAAAATTAAACCTATGTGCCAGGATGAAGGAAGGGAATAGGTATAGGCAACTTTCTTGTCAAATTTACTCTCCCCTAAAGGTTTCCCTGAATTTGTGATTTGATGGTTCGGTGATGTCCAAGAGAAACACTAGACATGAAAATTTGACCCAAAACCTGACTCAGGTTAAGGGTCTTGAGTGGGTTTATTTTCTCTGTCAATTATAGAATTTTATAATCAGAAGTCTTCATTCACAGCATGGATCAGTATAGACAACTCAAAAGTAGCAAACAGAAGAGTAGTTTGAGACAAAGTATCTACTGGTAATGAGGACCACACAATTGCAGGAAGTCCAAAGAGAGAATAACTTTCTGCAAAGGTCAGAGGAGACTCAGAAAGCTGGAAACCCAGTCACATCTCAAGGGCTGTCAATGGAAAGCCTGTGGTACCGTTTCCCGCTTATTTAATATTGGTTAGTTTTTACACAGTTAGGATGATTAAGTTGCATATATTTTATAGATTCCTGCTCTAGCCTTGAACTTATGAAATTAGTCCATCAGCAGGAGGTTTACTGGCAGGAAATAATAATGATAACAGCGATTTTGAGCTCCTGGTCATTTATTTGATGGCAGGAGGGTAAATGAGGAGCAATTTTGCGAGTTTCCCAAATGTATTACATTGTCTTGCTTTTGCTACTTATATGACTTCCAATATTAAGTCTTTCTAATGCCTAGACACCCCAGATCAAACTTAGCAGTCATTTTCAAGCTGTTATTGGCTTGAGAATACTGACTGCCCTTAACTGTTATCACCTGACCTTGGGTAGATGAGGGGAGGGTCAAAGGTCAAGGTCCCTAGAGGAGTGTTCATCTATGGGACCTTGATAATTCTTAACTGATAGGAAGGATACAGAATAGGAGACTTAACTGTTATCACCTGACCTTGGGTAGATGAGGGGAGGGTCAAAGGTCAAGGTCCCTAGAGGAGTGTTCATCTATGGGGCCTTGATAAATCTTAACTGAGAGCAAGGATACAGAATAGGAGACAACAATGAGATCACCTTTGTGACCTAGCCATTGCTTCTCTCCCTATCTGCACACTTACCATGGAGTCTCTCTGACTCCTAGTCTCTCAGTTTGGTACTTTAGGTACCCCATCTCCACTCCTACTTCTCACATGTCTCCTCTGTTTTCCACTCACAATTTCATTTTTTCCCTATTTTAATCAGGTATTGTTGAATTATTTTACTCCACCTGTTGCCTAAACCAGGTTTAGACATATAATGCCAACATGTAAACTGAAAGCATGAAATTAACAGTACAAAGAAAATTTAATTTTTCTATGGCCACCTCAGGAAGAGGGAAGTACAGGAACTGAATCTCTCAAGGTACACTTTGGGATCCTGAACTGACATTAAAATTTAAAAAGAGAGCCTAGGTTACAGAGATGTAAATCAGTTTCCTGTTGAAAATGTGGTCCAAGCCTGAGAAGTCTGTGCTTTATTCACCCTGAAGGGTATCTTGACAAGTTGTTAGGATTGTATGATATCTTGTTCAAAGAAACAAGTTCCCCTCTGCATGGGCCATTTTTTTTTCTTATCCAGAATGCGATTCTTACAGAAATCCTATTTTCTTAGAGCTCACTCATTAAATAGTGTGATTGTCAAAATAGGACAGGAGTATCTTTTTAGAGCATGTTCATTTCATCCAATCTGTTAGACCTTTACTGCTGCCACATGTCCTTGGAAAATTTATCAGTTAGTGGATCATAAACCACCTATGAGAAACTACATACTTAAAGAAACAAACCACTCTCAACAGGTCTAGCTGAAAGACAGGAATTGTTATTTATCCTCAATATACTCTAAACTACTCAATGGTTGATATTCTACTGCTACTGTCCCTGAATAGGCAAATTTTCACCATTCATGGGTGAAGTGATCTTGTTAAATCCTAATCAGAGGGATCAGCTCTAGTCTTCTTTGACTTGTGACAGTTAAAACATTACTTCCCTCCATTCATCCTTCATGAACTCTACTGAGGTAGAGAGCACTCTAGTTTACACCTACCCACTCTCGAGAGAAATGTCAGGTTAGGAAGATATGAATCTCCAGGGAGACATGAGCTTTCTCAAATGCTCCTTTGTAGGACAGAATGAGTTTGACAGGACAGTAGTTCACTCTTCTTCTGCTTCATAGTATAGATTAAGGTAGGAAAACTTGCATTCTCAGAGACAGATATTTCACAAATACTTCCTATTTGAGACAGATAGAGGTGGAGTTTCAATAGCTATTCCCTATATTCCTCATTAAGACAGATGAAGGTTAGAATCACATGTATTAAGGAGTTGTTAACTCCTGCCATGCCTCCATAGGATAGACTGAGTTAGGCAGCACAATATTTCATTCGTGACATCCTCCTTAAGAGAGACCACATTAGGCCAGCTTGGATGTTCAGAGACAGAAAGTGTCTTTCTCAAAGCCTCTTCCTTAGTATACTGTATGTGAAACTCTCTCTTTCACTTGTATCCTCTTCAAATCAGTATTAGAGAATCAGGTTTCTGAGAGACAGACAAGCTCCCTCAAGCCTCATACTTAGATCAGAATGAGAATGAAGGGAAACTCATTCTAATCTATCTTTATCCAAAGAACACATTAAAATTTAGACAATCTCAAATCTGAGAGGTAAGTTAATTGTCACCTAGATAGTTTATAAAGCAAGGGAGAATAAAATTTACAAGAATACAGTTGTGGTCATATTCATTCATTTTTAATCTCTTTTGACTCTAACAGAAATATTCAAACAAAAGACAGCACAATGAGAAAAACAAAATGAACCATCTTAGATGATTCAAGCCAAGGCAGAGAAAACAAATCTATGGGTAGAAAAGATTTTTGGTGGCCTCAAACTATTGGTCTGCCTTTGAGAATAGAAAAACTGTAAATGTTGGGAAAGTATGTATAGTTTAAAATGTAATTGCCTGCATGTGGCTCTATGAAATCAATCTGGATTTTCAGAATAATTCATAAATCCCTGCTTATGCAAATGGAAGGTGACTGTTGATGGCAGTTAAAAGCTGATAAGCAGAAATCAGCCTTAGGAAAATCCCCTAGGAATGCTCAATATAGGAATCCCTTTGCCCCATAATAAGATTTCTTTTTGCCTTAGACAGAGTCCTTCTATATACTTTGTATTAAAGGACATGCCATTATTTCGGGTGGCATTGGACAAAATGACTGTCTTGTATTACCAAATAAATCAGAGGTGATAGAGTGGGAGGATAAGAAAGATAAGGAGATGAAAAATTCATTAGGAGTAGGCAGGTCTTTGGGTATAGTTAGAGTTGGTTGGTGTTATGTAGTTACATTAAACAAGATGGAGGCAAGCCACAAGACTGCTTCCATCTTGATGAGGGCATAATCCAAGATAGTGACAAAGCAGATGGTTATAATTTTCTGACAGTGAATCCAGCCCCCTGATAATATGAGCCCACTGCCTATCATGGATAGGTCTCTCTGTGTTTCATAAATCTTATCTATTAAATACTGACATTTAGAGGCTTTAAGTGAAAGCAGAATATTTTGAAAAATGGAAAGGGTATCTTAGTGGGTATGTTGGTAGGACCCTAGTTAGCAAAATAAATAGAGGAAGGGAATAATTGTCTTAGCTCAGAGGAGCAGAAGATCTATATTCAGTTTCAGTAGTCTGTCGAATAGCTTCTAGGATGAAGGAGAGAAGAAAACTTTCATTCAATTGTATTTCAAAACAGATTTGGCCTCTATAATATGGAACATCAAGGAAGCATCAGGATAATTCATACATGATCCTGTTCAACATCCCAACTATCTCCACACAGAGCGCACTCTTATAAATTTTGCAACAATGCCCCACCATTAGGCACCTGGATCCATTTCACCATGAACCATGTGATGTCACTTTACTCTCGAGAATTAGGATATTGGTGTAGGTTGAAGTTGTCTTTACTGGTCTCTGGTTACTGAACAGTGAAACTGGCTTCCTAGAGTAAAATGACAGACATGGGTCTGAGGAGACCTTGTTTGTTAGAGAGATGATAAAAAAATTACACCTTTGGCCAGGATGCAGGAATCCTGGGTGTAGTTAAGTCATCTCTTAAATTGCTGGTCCCAATTTGGTTTGCCCTGATTTGTTATCTTAAGTGGTGGGTGATCTCCAGAAAAATCCCCAATGAGAAACAAAGTAAGAAATAACATGATTTAGACTAGTTGTCTTGATTCAGTTCATTTTCTCTGGCAATAAAAGACTTACAAGTCAAGATCTTATCAGGAACATTGTGCAGCATCAGAAACATCTAAAAAGTAGCAAGCACAAACAGTAGTGTAAGAAAGGCTGTTCCTTGGGGATGAGGAGCACACTCATGCAGGAAGTACACAGAAAACATGACCCTCTGCAATGCAGAGTACAGTGTCAGAAAGCTGGAAACCCAGTCATTTCCTAAGGGCTGGCATCCGACCCACTCCAGGAATTTTCCTCACCTAATTTATCCTTGGTCAGTTTTTAGACAGTTAGGATGGTTGACTGAGCATATGTTGTACACATGTCCTGCTCTAGCCTTGAACTTATGGAATCAGTCCATCAGCTGGAAGCTTGTTGGCAGAAAACAAAGACACTTGTTGTGAGCTCTTAGTCTTTTAGCCCAAGAAATGAGGGTGAAGTAGAATCCATTTTGTGAGTTTGCTACATTATTCTTACCTTGTCTTGGCTTCATTACCTATCTGTATACATAGATTTGTATTCTGGCAGTTAAACTTTTTCCAACTCCTTTTAGGAAAAATGGGTCCTCATTGAAGTAACATCTTGTATATGCTAAAAAGACATAGTAAACACTTTGAAATAGAGGTTCAAAGAGTATCAAAAAATCTTCCTCAAAAGCTTATTAATTCCGGATTAATATCTACAGTATGTATGAGATCCCTCTAAACAGAGTGTAGTATTGATTAGCTTGTATTGCTCTTCCTAGCAATCACAAAATGCTTTACATTCTTAGCTAACAGAAAGTGTATCAAAGCTGAAACATTGTTTGTTCTTTCATGAAAACATTCATGTGTATTATTTGAGATATTATTTGAGCTCAAAATAATGTGGTTCCCCAGCTTTAGGAAATGTTGGCAAAAAACACAAAAAAAAATAAAATAAAATTAAAAATACAAAATAAACAAAAAGAAATGTTGGCATTATAAAGATGAGAGAACCTACAGTTATAACTGAAAAACAAAGACTCCTCAATACTAGAGAAAGAGATGGTAAACACAAGAACTCCCTCCTTACTGCCATAGTAGCACAGCTTATATAACAGGAAAGTTGGAGAAATGTGAATGTGGTAAAATGTTGAATATGAGAGATAAATAGTATTTCTGTCCAAGCATCCTGCATAGGTTATCCTAAGGTAGAAATCACTCTGGTTCACTATTAACCTCTCCTGTAGAAAATATTAGGTTATCAAGAAATGGACCCTCAGGTAGACATGAGCTTTCTACATTACTCCTTCCTAGTAAAGAATGACTTTGACAGCACAGTTACTTCTTTATTCCTTCATAATGCAGATTAATGTAGAAAATCATGCATTCTCAGAGATAGATAATATTTCTACATAAGCCTTCTACATGAGACAGATGGAGTTGGAGTTTCACTAAATCATTCATATCCTCCTCATTAGGACAGGTCAAGATTAGAACAACAAAGAGTAGAGAGATGTTAACTATTTTCATGCCTCCATAGACAGACAGATTTTAGGGAGCACACAAGTTCACTCCTGACATCCTCCATAGTACAGATCATGTTAGGTTAACATGGTTTCTTAGAGATAGACATTAGACAACTCAAATCCTTTTCCATAGCACACTGTGACATGAACTCTTTCCTTCTTACCAATACTCTTCAAATCACTGTTACAGAATCGGATTTCTGAAAGACAGACACAAGCTCACTCAAGGCTCTTAATTAGGAAAGAATGAGATTGAATGCACACAACATCTCTATCAACATTATATACAGAGATTATTAAAATTGTGAAAATCTCAAATCTGAGAGAGATATACTACCTCTCACCTAGATTTTTAAAACATATGGGGAGAAATATTAGAAGAACACAGTATGAGTACATATTAAGTTATTTCTTTTTAAATCTCTTTTGTCTAGAACTAAGTTTCAAACACAAGTCAGAACAGTACAAATGATCAAAATAACCATCTTGAATGATATAATCCAAGACAGAGTGAGGATACTTTATTGGTAAATAGAAAATGTTCTTGGTGGCCTCCAACTACCAGTCTTTTTCTGATTATAGAAAACAGTAAACATTGGCCAAGTATGTTGATTTTATATTCTAGTTGCCTCTTTGTGGGTCTATGAATTGTTGGAAATTGTTAAGGATTTTCAACAAGTCCATGCCTCTGCCCAGGAAAAATTGACAGTTGTAGGCAGTTAATGGAGTTAGTGGTTTGCCTGGAAAAGAATACTTAACCTTAGTATATCCCCTAGGATTGCTGAATATAGGATTACCTTTGACCAATAAACAGATTTAAGTTAATATTGCCAGAATCTATTGATGACATTCTAAATAACACACAAATTTTAGGGCATACTTTGGACCAAACAAAGTCTGTTGTTGCCTAATTAATCAGAAGATAGATTGAAGGAGTAGCAGAGAATGACAGGCTGAGGAAGGACTCTTTTATACTAGGAAGTTCTTTGGGTATAGTTACAGTTTTTTGATGTTATGTGGTTACATTAAACAATAAAGAGGCAGGTCACAAGATTTCTTCCATCTTGATGAGGTCATAATTCAAGATGATGAAGGAACAGATGATTAGGTTTTCTGACAGTGAACCCTAATCTTTGATAATATGAGTTCACTGAAAATAAGTCATAGGTCTTGGTGAAAATCATACAGTTTTTCTATTAAAGATAGATATTTAGAGGCTTTAATTGAATGCAGAAAATTTTGTGTGTTAGAATGGATTTATGTGAACATGTTTAGTATGATCTTAATGTGTATGTGTCTATGTCTCCAATTAGAAAATTAATTATACCAAAGGAGGAAATCATAACCTTGCCTCTGCAGAGCACAGTTGCTGTCATCAGTTTCAGGATTGCCAAATAGCTTCTAGGGTGAGGGAGGGAAGAAACTATCATTGAATTATTTTTCAAATCAGTAGTTGGCCTCGCACATTGAACATTGAGGAATTTTCAGGATAATATAGATAATATATACAGGAACTTATTCATCAATCTTTTTGCCTACATAGGGAGAGCAATTTTGCAAATTTCAATATACCATGTCCATCCTTTAGGCACCTGGATCAGTTTCACCAAGAACAGTGGAAGGTAACATTACTATGGAGTGTAGATATTAGGTAATTGGCACAATTTGAATTTGTGTTTACTGGTCTCTGGTTATTGATCAATTAAACTGTCTTCCTAGGGTACAAAGACTGAAATGGGCCTGAGTAGGCCCTCTTTCTATAGAATGAAAGACAAAAAATTAAACCTATGTGCCAGGATGAAGGAAGGGAATAGGTATAGGCAACTTTCTTGTCAAATTTACTCTCCCCTTAAGGTTTTCCTGAATTTGTGATTTGATGGGTTTGGTGATGTCCAAGAGAAACACTAGACATGAAAATTTGACCCAAAACCTGACTCAGGTTAAGGGTCTTGAGTGGGTTTATTTTCTCTGTCAATTATAGAATTTTATAATCAGAAGTCTTCATTCACAGCATGGATCAGTATAGACAACTCAAAAGTAGCAAACAGAAGAGTAGTTTGAGACAAAGTATCTACTGGTAATGAGGACCACACAATTGCAGGAAGTCCAAAGAGAGAATAACTTTTTGCAAAGGTCAGAGGAGACTCAGAAAGCTGGAAACCCAGTCACATCTCAAGGGCTGTCAATTGAAAGCCTGCGGTACCTTTTCCCCCTTATTTAATATTGGTTAGTTTTTACACAGTTAGGATGATTGAGTTGCATATATTTTATAGATTCCTGCTCTAGCCTTGAACTTATGAAATTAGTCCATCAGCAGGAGGTTTACTGGCAGGAAATAATAATGATAACAGCGATTTTGAGCTCCTGGTCATTTATTTGATGGCAGGAGGGTAAATGAGGAGCAATTTTGCGAGTTTCCCAAATGTATTACATTGTCTTGCTTTTGCTACTTATATGACTTCCAATATTAAGTCTTTCTAATGCCTAGGCACCCCAGATCAAACTTAGCAGTCATTTTCAAGCTGTTATTGGCTTGAGAATACTGACTGCCCTTAACTGTTATCACCTGATCTTGGGTAGATGAGGGGAGGGTCAAAGGTCAAGGTCCCTAGAGGAGTGTTCATCTATGGGACCTTGATAATTCTTAACTGATAGGAAGGATACAGAATAGGAGACTTAACTGTTATCACCTGACCTTGGGTAGATGAGGGGAGGGTCAAAGGTCAAGGTCCCTAGAGGAGTGTTCATCTATGGGGCCTTGATAAATCTTAACTGAGAGCAAGGATACAGAATAGGAGACAACAATGAGATCACCTTAGTGACCTAGCCATTGCTTCTCTCCCTATCTGCACACCTACCATGGAGTCTCTCTGACTCCTAGTCTCCCAGTTTGGTACTTTAGGTACCCCATCTCCACTCCTACTTCTCACATGTCTCCTCTGTTTTCCACTCACAATTTCATTTCTTTCCCTATTTTCTTCAGGTGTTGTTGAATTATTTTACTCCACCTGTTGCCTAAACCATGTTTAGACATAAAATGCCAACAAGTAAACTGAAAGCATGAAATTAACAGTACAAAGAAAATTTAATGTTTCTATGCCCACATCAGGAAGAGGGAAATAAAGGAACTGAATCTCTCAAGGTAAACTTTGGTATCCAGAACTGACATTAAAATTTCAAAAGAGAGCCTAGGTTACAGAGATGTAAATCAGTTTCCTGTTGAAAATGTGGTCCAAGCCTGAGAAGTCTGTGCTTTATTCACCCTGAAGGGTATCTTGACAAGTTGTTAGGATTGTATGATATCTTGTTCAAAGAAACAAGTTCCCCTCTGCATGGGCCATTTTTTTTTTTCTTATCCAGGATGCGATTCTTACAGAAATCCTCTTTTCTTAGAGCTCACTCATTCAATAGTGTGATTGTCAAAATAGGACAGGAGTATCTTTTTAGAGCATGTTCATTTCATCCAATCTGTTAGACCTTTACTGCTGCCACATGTCCTTGGAAAATTTATCAGTTAGTGGATCATAAACCACCTATGAGAAACTACATACTTAAAGAAACAAACCACCCTCAACAGGTCTAGCTGAAAGACTGGAATTGTTATCTATCCTCAATATACTCTAAACTACTCAATGGTTGATATTCTACTGGTACTGTCCCTGAATAGGCAAATTTTCACCATTCATGGGTGAAGTGATCTTGTTAAATCCTAATCAGAGGGATCAGCTCCAGTCCTCTTTGACTTGTGGCAGTTAAAACATTACTTCCCTCCATTCATCCTTCATGAACTCTACTGAGGTAGAGAGCACTCTAGTTTACACCTACCCACTCTCGAGAGAAATGTCAGGTTAGGAAGATATGAATCTCCAGGGAGACATGAGCTTTCTCAAATGCTCCTTTGTAGGACAGAATGAGTTTGACAGGACAGTAGTTCACTCTTCTTCTGCTTCATAGTATAGATTAAGGTAGGAAAACTTGCATTCTCAGAGACAGATATTTCACAAATACTTCCTATTTGAGACAGATAGAGGTGGAGTTTAAATAGATATTCCCTATATTCCTCATTAAGACAGATGAAGGTTAGAATCACATGTATTAAGGAGTTGTTAACTCCTGCCATGCCTCCATAGGATAGACTGAGTTAGGCAGCACAATATTTCATTCCTGACATCCCCCTTAAGAGAGACCACATTAGGCCAGCTTCGATGTTCAGAGATAGAAAGTGTCTTTCTCAAAGCCTCTTCCTTAGTATACTGTATGTGAAACTATCTCTTTCACTTGTATCTTCTTCAAATCAGTGTTAGAGAATCAGATTTCTGAGAGACAGACAAGCTCCCTCAAGCCTCATACTTAGATCAGAATGAGAATGAAGGGAAACTCATTCTAATCTACCTTTATCCAAAGAACACATTAAAATTTAGACAATCTCAAATCTGAGAGGTAAGTTAATTGTCACCTAGATAGTTTATAAAGCAAGGGAGAATAAAATTTACAAGAATACAGTTGTGGTCATATTCATTCATTTTTAATCTCTTTTGACTCTAACAGAAATATTCAAACAAAAGACAGCACAATGAGAAAAACAAAATAAACCATCTTAGATTATTCAAGCCAAGGCAGAGAGAACAAATCTATGGGTAGAAAAGATTTTTGGTGGCCTCAAACTATTGGTCTGCCTTTGAGAATAGAAAAACTGTAACTGTTGGGAAAGTATGTATAGTTAAAAATGTAATTGCCTGCATGTGGCTCTATGAAATCAATCTTGATTTTCAGAATAATTTATAAATCCATGCTTATGCAAATGGAAGGTGACTGTTGATGGCAGTTAAAAGCTGATAAGCAGAAATCAGCCTTAGGAAAATCCCCTAGGAATGCTCAATATAGGAATCCCTTTGCCCCATAATAAGATTTCTGTTTACCTTAGACAGAGTCCTTCTATTTACTTTGTATTAAAGGGCATGCCATTATTTGGGGTGGCATTGGACAAAATGACTGTCTTGTATTACCAAATAAATCAGAGGTGATAGAGTGGGAGGATAAGAAAGATAAGGAGATGAAAAATTCATTAGGAGTAGGCAGGTCTTTGGGTATAGTTAGAGTTGGTTGGTGTTATGTAGTTACATTAAACAAGATGGAGGCAAGCCACAAGACTGCTTCCATCTTGATGAGGGCATAATCCAAGATAGTGACAAAGCAGATGGTTATAATTTTCTGACAGTGAATCCAGCCCCCTGATAATGTGAGCCCACTGACTATCATGGATAGGTCTCTCTGTGTTTCATAAATCTTATCTATTAAATACTGACATTTAGAGGCTTTAAGTGAAAGCAGAATATTTTGAAAAATGGAAAGGGTATCTTAGTGGGTATGTTGGTAGGACCCTAGTTAGCAAAATAAATAGAGGAAGGGAATAATTGTCTTAGCTCAGAGGAGCAGAAGATCTATATTCAGTTTCAGTAGTCTGTCGAATAGCTTCTAGGATGAAGGAGAGAAGAAAATTTTCATTCAGTTCTATTTCAAAACGGATTTGGCCTCTCTAATATGGAACATCAAGGAAGCATCAGGATAATTCATACATGATCCTGTTCAACATCCCAACTATCTCCACACAGAGAGCACTCTTATAAATTTTGCAACAATGCCCCACCATTAGGCACCTGGATCCATTTCACCATGAACCATGTGATGTCACTTTACTCTCGAGAATTAGGATATTGGTGTAGGTTGAAGTTGTCTTTACTGGTCTCTGGTTACTGAACAGTGAAACTGGCTTCCTAGAGTAAAATGACAGACATGGGTCTGAGGAGACCTTGTTTGTTAGAGAGATGATAAAAAAATTACACCTTTGGCCAGGATGCAGGTATCCTGGGTGTAGTGAAGTCATCTCTTAAATTGCTGGTCCCAATTTGGTTTGCCCTGATTTGTTATCTTAAGTGGTGGGTGATCTCCAGAAAAATCCCCAATGAGAAACAAAGTAAGAAATAACATGATTTAGACTAGTTGTCTTGATTCAGTTCATTTTCTCCGGCAATAAAAGACTTACAAGTCAAGATCTTATCAGGAACATTGTGCAGCATCAGAAACATCTAAAAAGTAGCAAGCACAAACAGTAGTGTAAGAAAGGCTGTTCCTTGGGGATGAGGAGCACACTCATGCAGGAAGTACACAGAAAACATGACCCTCTGCAATGCAGAGTACAGTGTCAGAAAGCTGGAAACCCAGTCATTTCCTAAGGGCTGGCATCTGACCCACTCCAGGAATTTTCCTCACCTAATTTATCCTTGGTCAGTTTTTAGACAGTTAGGATGGTTGACTGAGCATATGTTGTACACATGTCCTGCTCTAGCCTTGAACTTATGGAATCAGTCCATCAGCTGGAAGTTTGTTGGCAGAAAACAAAGACAGTTGTTGTGAGCTCTTAGTCTTTTAGCCCAAGAAATGAGGGTGAAGTAGAATCCATTTTGTGAGTTTGCTACGTTATTCTTACCTTGTCTTGGCTTCATTACCTATCTGTATACATAGATTTGTATTCTGGCAGTTAAAATTTTTCCAACTCCCATTAGGAAAAATGGGTCCTCATTGAACTAGACATCTTGTATATGCTAAAAAGAAATAGTAAACACTTTGAAATAGAGGTTCAAAGAGTATCAAAAAATCTTCCTCAAAAGCTTATTAATTCCGGATTAATATCTACAGTATGTATGAGATCCCTCTAAACAGAGTGTAGTATTGATTAGCTTGTATTGCTCTTCCTAGTAATCACAAAATGCTTTACATTCTTAGCTAACAGAAAGTGTATCAAAGCTGAACCATTGTTTGTTCTTTCATGAAAACATTCATGTGTATTATTTGAGATATTATTTGAGCTCAAAATAATGTGGTTCCCCAGTTTTAGGAAATGTTGGCAAAAAACACAAAAAATTAAAAAAAATAAAAAAACAAAATAAACAAATAGAAATGTTGGCATTATAAAGATGAGAGGACTGAAAAACAAAGACTCCTCAACAATAGAGAAAGAGATGGTAAACACAAGAACTCCCTCCTTACTGCCATAGTAGCACAGCTTATATAACAGGAAAATTGGAGAAATGTGAATGTGGTAAAATGTTGAATATGAGAGATAAATAGTAGTTCTGTCCAAGCATCCTGCATAGGCTATACTAAGGTAGAAATCACTCTGGTTCAAAATTAACCTCTCCTGTAGAAAATATTAGGTTATCAAGAAATGGACCCTCAGGTAGACATGAGCTATCTACATTACTCCTTCCTAGTAAAGAATGACTTTGACAACACAGTTACTTCTTTATTCCTTCATAATGCAGATTAATGTAGAAAAATCATGCATTCTCAGAGATAGATAATATTTCTACATAAGCCTTCTACATGAGACAGATGGAGTTGGAGTTTCACTAGATCATTCATATCCTCCTCATTAGGACAGGTCAAGATTAGAACAACAAAGAGTAGAGAGATGTTAACTATTTTCATGCCTCCATAGACAGACAGATTTAGGGAGCACACAAGTTCACTCCTGACATCCTCCATAGTACAGATCATGTTAGGTTAACATGGTTACTCATAGATAGACATTAGACAACTCAAATCCTTTTCCATAGCACACTGTGACATGAACTCTTTCCTTCTTACCAATACTCTTCAAATCACTGTTACAGAATCTGATTTCTGAAAGACAGATACTAGCTCACTCAAGTCTCTTAATTAGGAAAGAATGAGATTGAATGCACACAACATCTCTATCAACATTATATACAGAGATTATTAAAATTGTGAAAATCTCAAATCTGAGAGAGATATACTACCTCTCACCTAGATTTTTAAAACATATGGGGGAGAAATATTAGAAGAACACAGTATGAGGACATATTAAGTTATTTCTTTTTAAATCTCTTTTGTCTAGAACTAAAAGTTTCAAACACAAGTCAGAACAGTACAAATGATCAAAATAACCATCTTCAATGATATAATCCTAGATAGAGTAAGGATACTTTATTTGTAAATAGAAAAGGTTCTTGGTGGACTCCAACTACCAGTCTTTTTCTGATTATAGAAAACAGTAAACGTTGTCCAAGTATGTTGATTTTATATTGTAGTTGCCCCTTTGTGTTTCTATGAATTGTTGTAGATTGTTAAGGATTTTCAACAAGTCCATGCCTCTGCCCAGGAAAATTGACAGTTGTAGGCAGTTAAATGGAGTTAGTGGTTTGCCTGGAAAAGAATAATTGGCCCTAGTATATCCCCTAAGATTGTTTTGACCAATAACCAGATTTAAGTTAAGTTTTTGTTAGAGTGGATTTATGTGAACATATTTAGAATGATCTTAATGTGTATGAGTCTAGAACTCCAATAAGAAAATTAATTATACCAAGGGAGGAAATCATAACCTTGGCTCTGCAGAGCACACAGTTGCTGCCATCAATTTCAGGATTGTCAAATAGCTTCTAGGGTGAGGGAGGGAAGAAACTATCATTGAATTATTTTTCAAATGAGTAGTTGGCCTCTCACATTGAACATGGAGGGATTTTCAGGATAATATAGATAATATATACAGGAACTTATTCATCAACCTTTTTGCCTATATAAGGAGAGTAATTTTGCAAATTTCAATATACAATGTCCATTCTTTAGGCACCTGGATCATTTTTACCAAGAATAGTGGAAGGTAACATTACTATGGAGTGTAGGTATTAGGTAATTAGCACAATTTAAATTTGTGTTTACTGGTCTCTGGTTATTGATCAATTAAACTGTCTTCCTAGGGTACAAAGACTGAAATGGGCCTGAGTAGGCCCTCTTTCTTTAGAATGAAAGACAAAAAATTAAACCTATGTGCCAGGATGAAGGAAGGGATTAGGTATAGGCAACTTTCTTGTCAAATTTACTCTCCCCTTAAGGTTTTCCTGAATTTGTGATTTGATGGGTTTGGTGATGTCCAAGAGAAACACTGGGCAGGAAAAATTGACCCAAAACCTGACTCAGGCTAAGGGTCTTAATTGGGTTTATTTTCTCTCTCATTTATAGAATTTTATAATCAGAAGTCTTCATTCACAGCATGGATCAGTATAGACATCTCAAATGTAGCAAACAGAACAGTAGTTTGAGACAAGGTATCTGCTTGTAATGAGGACCACACAATTGCAGGAACTCCACAGAGAGAATAACTTTCTTCAAAGGTCAGAGGAGACTCAGAAAGCTGGAAACCCAGTCACATCTCAAGGGCTGTCAATTGAAAGCCCATGGTACCTTTTCCCGCTTATTTAATATTGGTTAGTTTTTAGACAGTTAGGATGATTGAGTTGCATATATTTTATAGATTCCTGCTCTAGCCTTGAACTTAGGAGGGTTACTGGCAGGAAATAATAATGATGACAGTGATTTTGAGCTCCTGGTCTTTTATTTGATGGCAGGGGGGTAAAAGAGGAGCAATTTGGGGAGTTTCCCACATGTATTACATTGTCTTGCTTTTGCTACTTATATGACTTCCAATAATATGTCTTTCTAATGTCTAGGCCCCCCCAGGTCAAACTTAGCATGCATTTTCAAGCTGTTATGGGCTTGAGAATACTGACTGCCCTTAACTGTTATCACCTGACCTCGGGTAGATGAGGGGTGGGTCAAAGGTCTAGGTCCCTAGAGGAGTGTTCATCTATGGGGCCTTGATAAATCTTAACTGATAGGAAGGATACAGAATAGGAGACTTAACTGTTATCACCTGACCTTGGGTAGATGAGGGGAGGGTCAAAGGTCTAGGTCCCTAGAGGAGTGTTCATCTATGGGGCCTTGATAAATCTTAACTGATAGCAAGGATACAGAATAGGAGACTTAACTGTTATCACCTGACCTTTTGTAGATGAGGGGAGGGTCAAAGGTCAAGGTCCCTAGAGGAATGTTCATCTATGGGGCCTTGATAAATCTTAACTGATAGCAAGGATACAGAATAGGAGACTTAACTGTTATCACCTGACCTTGGATAGATGAGGGGAGGGTCAAAGGTCAAGATCCCTAGAGGAGTGTTCATCTATGGGGCCTTGATAAATCTTATCTGATAGCAAGGATACAGAATAGGAGACTTAACTGTTATCACCTGACCTTGAGTAGATGAGTGGAGGGTCAAAGGTCAAGGTCCCTAGAGGAGTGTTCATCTATGGGGCCTTGATAAATCTTAACTGAGAGCAAGGATACAGAATAGGAGACTTAACTGTTATCACCTGACCTTGAGTAGATGAGTGGAGGGTCAAAGGTCAAGGTCCCTAGAGGAGTGTTCATCTATGGGGCCTTGATAAATCTTAACTGAGAGCAAGGATACAGAATAGGAGACAACCATGAGATCACCTTAGTGACCTAGCCATTGCTTCTCTCCCTATCTGCACACCTACCATGGAGTCTCTCTGACTCCTAGTCTCTCAGTTTGGTACTTTAGGTACCCCATCTCCACTCCTA
The DNA here is from genome assembly GCF_947179515.1 of Apodemus sylvaticus. Taxonomy (NCBI): domain Eukaryota; kingdom Metazoa; phylum Chordata; class Mammalia; order Rodentia; family Muridae; genus Apodemus; species Apodemus sylvaticus. Next base: position 44,292,603 of record NC_067495.1, read on the forward strand.
CTTCTCACATGTCTCCTCTGTTTTCCACTCACAATTTCACTTCTTTCCCTATTTTCTTCAGGTGTTGTTGAATTATTTTACTCAACCTGTTGCCTAAACCATGTTTAGACATAAAATGCCAACATGTAAAATGAAAGCATGAAATTAACAGTACAAATAAAATTTAATGTTTCTATGCCCACATCAGGAAGAGGAAAGTACAGGAACTGAATTTCTCAAGGTAACCTTTGGGATCCTGAACTGACATTAAAATTTCAAAAGAGAGCCTAGGTTACAGAGATGTAAATCAGTTTCCTGTTGAAAATGTGGTCCAAGCCTGAGAAGTCTGTGCTTTATTCACCCTGAAGGGTATCTTGACAAGTTGTTAGGATTGTATGATATCTTGTTCAAAGAAACAAGTTCCCCTCTGCATGGGCCATTTTTCTCTCTATGAGAATCCTGGGGATTTTCTCATTTCTTGGAAGCCACTCGAAAAATAGTTGAATTGTCAAAATGAGACAGGAGTATCTTTTTAGACCATTTTTGTTCCATCCAATCCTGTTTCACCTTTACTGCTGCCACATGACCTTGCATATTTTATCATCTACTGGAACAGAAACAACCTATGAGGGACCAGAAATTTATAGAAAATAGATTCTGTCCACTAATCACCATCAGCTGTCAATAGGTTTTGTTTATAGACTGAAACTTTTTATCTACCCCCAATATGCATTGAACTATTCAATGGTTGATATTCTATAGTTACTGTTCCTGAATAGGGAAAATTTCTGAGTTCACAGTTGAAGTGATCTTGTTAAATCCTAATCACAGGGATCAACACCAGTCCTCCTTGACTTGTGACAATTAAATCATTATTTCCCTCCATTCATCCTTCTTGGACTCTACTGAGTTAGAGAGCACTCTAGTTTACAACTAACCATTCTGAAAAGAAATGTCAGGTTAGGAAGATATGATTCTTCAGGGAGACATGAGCTTTCTCAAATGTTCCTTTGTAGGACAGAATGAGTTTGTCAGGAGAGTAGTACTATGCCTTCATAGTATAGATTAACATCTATATATTCCTCATTAGGAGAGCAGTTCAAATGACATGGATTAGAATGTTAACTCCTTTCATGCCTCCAGAGTATAGACTGAGTTAGGTAACACAGTATTTACTCCTGACATCCTTCATAGTAAAGATCTTGTTCAGTAAACATGGATTCTGAGAGGTAGACCATACTTCACTCAAATCTTCTCTCATAGCACACTGTAACATGAACACTCTCCTTCACTCCTATCCTCTTCAAATCACTGTTAGAGTATCTGTTTTCTGAAAGACTTACACTAACTTTCTCAAGCCTCTAGTACTTAAGACACGTGAGATTGAAGGCAAACTAGTTCCCCCTAACCTTATCCACAGGACTCATTAAAGTTGTAACAACCTCAAATCTGAGAGAGATAAGCTGCCTCTCACCTAGATATTTAAAAAAAAATAAAAGGGAACAAATATCAGAAGAACTCAGTATGGGATAATATTAAGTCATTTCTTTTGCTAATCACTTTTGACTATTAATGAAAGATTCAAGTAGAAGACAGAGCAATATGAAAAAACAAAATAAAAATCCATCTCGCATAATATAATCAAAGGTAGATAAAGGTACTCCATGGGTAGATAGAAAAGTCTATTAGGGACCTCACACTACTGCTCTGCCTCTGAGAATAGAAAACAGTAACTGTGAGAATAATATGTATGTTTTATACCGTAGTTACACCTATGTGGTTGTGTGAATTGATTCAGACTGTTAATATTTGTCAACAACTCCATGCCTCTGCCCAAGGAATTTGGCTGTTTGGGGGGTAGTTAATGGAGATAGTGGTTTGCCTGAAAAACATAAATCAGCCTTACTGCATCCTCTAGGAATGCTGAATACAGGATATCCTTTGCCCAATAACAAGCTTTCATATTACATTAGACAGAGTCCTTATATTTAGGATATTCTCAAGAAAAAAAATTGGGGGCCCCCTTTTGGATCATAGAAGTATCTGGAGTTGCCTAATTGATGAGAGAGAGAGACAGACAGAGAGACAGAGAGACAAAGAGACAGAGAGACAGAAAGACAGAGACAGAGACGGACAGAGAGACAGAGAGACAGAGACAGAGAAGGAAGACTCATTAGGACTTAGAATTGGGTAATATTATAGTTGTTTGAAGTTATATGATTATATAAACCAAGATGCAAGCCAAGTCACAAGACATCCAAGGTGGTATCAAAGCAGATGATTACATTTTGCTCATAGTGAACCCAGCTCCCTGATAATGTGAAACCATCACCTATCAGGCACAGGTCTCTGTGGGATCTTACCTATTAAAGAGAGACATTTAGAGTTTGGGGTTATTTTTGTTGATTTTGTTTGTTTGTTTTAAGACAGAGACTTTTGATAGATCATATGGATAAAGGTAAAAACATTTTTATGGCCTTAATGGCTCAGTGTATAGGGACCCTATAAGCAAAATAAATAAACAGAAGTAATTCATTGTCTTTGCTCAGAAGTGCAGAGTAACTATATTCATTTTTCAGGATTGCAAATAGCTCCTAGGTAGAGGGCAATAAGAGAACTATCATTTAATTCTATTAAAAACATTACTAGGCCTCTTTCATATTGAACATTGAGGTAGTATCAGGATAAAGTATACAAAAAGTTGTCCAGTAGTCTCTCTGTCTCCACACAGAGAACAATTTTCACCAAGAATGCCCCTTCTTTAGCATCCTGGATCAGATTTCACCATGACCAGACTGAGGTCAGTTTAATATGAGTCTGTTCTTTAAGCTATTAGTAAAGTTTGAAGTTTCTTCACTGGTCTATGGTTGCTGAACAGTTAAACTGACTTCCTAGGGTCTAAATCCAGAGGTAGTTCTGAGGAAACTGTCTTTGTTAGTGAGAAGAACATAAAATTAACCTTCTGTGCTATGACAAAGGAAGAGTGTAGGCAGCTTACCAGTTAAGTTTTCTATCACCTTAAGGTTTGGCCTGATTTGTGATCTGATGAGTTTTGTGATCTCCAAGAGATATTCCAGATGAGAAGCACAATGACCCAGAACATGACTCAGCCTTGGGTTCTTGACTAGGTTCATTTTTTGGCAGTTAAAGAATGATAAGACAAATTTCATGTACAATATGCAGCAGCAGAGATATCTCAAAACTAGCAAACCGACAATAGTTTAAGAAAAGGTATTTCCTGGGGATGAGAACCACATTCCTGCATGAAGGACACAGAGAAAATGGCCCTCTGCAAAGCTCAGGGGAAAGTCAGAAAGCTGGGAACTCAGTCACATCTCATGGGCTGGCTTTTGATAGCACCTAAGAGGTTTCCTACCCTTATTTTGGGTTGGTTAGTTTTAAAACAAGTGGGATGGTTGATTGAGTAGTGTCTGTTCTAGATAATTCCTGTCTGGCCTTTAACTTATGGAATCATTTCATAAGCAGATTGCTTCCTGACTGGAAACAATGACAGGTATTTTGAACTCTTAGTCTTTTATTTCAAGTTAGGAGGGTGACAGAGTAGCCATTTTGTGTGATTTCCACATTTATTACCTTGTCTTGCTTTCTCTACCTATCTGTGTATCTACAGGGGCCTCTATAATACTTAGTCTCTCAGACCAAACTTGGGGGATACTTCTACGACATTTATGGTCTTGAGAATACTGACTGCTCTAACTGCTTCCACCTGACCAAAGGTAGATTTTTAGAGGTTCAATAATCAGGGTCCCTAAATGTCTGTTGACCTTAGAGGTCTTGATAAATCTTAACTGATGACATGGATATAGAACAGGATTCAACAATGAGACTACACTTACGCCCTAGTCATGGCCTCTCTCCCTGTCTGCCTGCCTACCAGGGAGTCTGTCTAAATCCTAATCTCTCAGTTTGGGACTTTTCCTACTCCATCTCCTCTCTAAATCCTCACATATCTCCTCTATGTTCCACTCACAATTTCCTATCTTTTCTTAATTTTTCAGCTGTTTTTTAACTACTATACTCAGCCTGTTGCCCAACCAGGATTAAACATAAATTGCTATCATGTAAGCTGAGAGCATCAAGTTAATAGTAGAAAGAAAAAACTATTTATTTCATATAGCCACATTTGGAATAGGGAAGAAGAGGTGCTGGACTGCTCCTGTCAAACTTGGGTTCCTAAGTTGATAGTAAGATTTAAAAAGAGAGCCATGGATATAGACATATAAATAGGAGTGCTGTTCAAAATGTGCTCCAATTCTCCACGGAGAATTTTTGTTTTATTCAACCTATAAGGTGTCTTAACTTATTGTTAGGATTTTATGAAATCTCATTCAGGTAATCAAGTTCACCTTTGTTTAGGTAATTATTCCTAGGGAAATTCCTATTTGTTGAAGCCTATTCTTTTAATAGTTGGATTTTCAAAATGTACAGGAAGATCTTTTTAGAGCATTTTCATTTCATCCAGGCCTGTTATACATTTATTGCTCCCACATGTACTTGGTAATTTTATCATCTCATAGAGAATAAAGAACCCATGAGATCCTACATCTTTATAGAAAATTGATTCTACCCTCTAATCACCATCAACCCTCAATAGGTCTTTGCTACATACTAGAACATTTGATCCATTCCCAATATACACTGCAGAATTCACAGTTTGATATTGTACAGGTACTGTCCCTGAGAAGGCAGCCAACCACCATCAATTGTCAATATGTCTTGTCAACTGACTGGAATTTTTATTCCCCCCTACCCCCGTAAGACTCTGAACTATTATAGAGTTGACATTGTGCAGGTACTGCTCCTAAAAAGGCAATTCATGGGTGTACTGATCTAGTTGAATCCTAATCTCATTGATATGTTTCAGTCTTCCTTGACCTCTGTAAGTTACAATTTTTCTAACCCCTCGTTTAGTGCAAGGGTGAGTTCATGGAATTAAAAAGCCTGTATATGGTAAAAAGAAATAGCCAACCCTTTGAAGTGGAAGTCCACAGAGTTATAGAAAAGTCTGTCCAGAAACTCATGCAGTAAGAATTAGTATCTAGAGTATAAATGAGGTCATTTTAAACAGTGTAGTTTGGTTAGTTGTGATTTCTTTCCCTAGCAATCAAAATAGCTTTCCCGTGTTAGTCAACAGGACACCTAGCAAATCTGAACCATTATTTGCCGTTCCTGAGAGGTGATCATGTTCATGATTGTGAGATTTTATTAGAGCTAAAAATAATGTGGTAACCATTTTCAGCAAGTTTTTGCTTAGTAAAATGAGTGACCAAGTAGATATCACTGAAATACTATGAGTAAATCATTCTATCTAATACATTTAGAGAGAAATGTTTGTTTACAGAAGTCCCATTTTACCTGTTACTCACCAAGAATCAGGGATTTCAATTGTCTGGTACACAATATAAGACTGGAGTAGGTCATCCTGCTATGAAGGGGAAAATGTACAGTCTTATATTCAAAATCAGACTTTATTTCAGATTCTTTCCTATTGATGATGATGACTGAATTGCAGAGGAACTGAAAACAAGGCCTTCCTCAGTTCAAAGATTGGGGTCCTTCATGTTTAGAACTAGTAACACTCTTTTGGCCTATCTTGCAACACTGAGGAAAATATATATCTTAAGAGTACACTTTATGTACAAGTTTTCATTCCAGGACTCTGGGAACTAACATAATATTTATTTACTATTTATTTCTACCTAGAAAGGAACCATCAGAATTCATGTCATGGAATAAAGCTTTGCTCTTTTTATTCAATACCTCTGCCTCTGTTTTCTCTATTTTAGCTTGCTGCCTTTGTACTTCTATAGTTTAAAGACAACAAGTGCCTGTACTTAATAGGCCAGGGGTCAAATCTGAGTTCAAAATGATAATATTTTGTAATTTACTTCCAAAATCACAAGTATAATGAGTAAATTATCTGTCTAGAAGAAGGATTCTTTCTTGAAGGAAGGTATCTGTTATAGCATACTTCTGTATGACCACTGTAAAGCATTATAAACTGGCAGTAGGGTTTTTATTAGACTCCAGCAGTTGTCAGTTACTGACCATTCTGTCTGACAAATTATTTGAATTTTGTCTTTGTAATGTATAAGACAAAGTTAACCGTAATCTCATTATTTAGAAGCTCAGTGATTAAATGTCCGCTGATTTTGAATGTTGTGATTGAGATACAAATTTTCAATGAAATCAAGTTTAAATAATTCAATAACAACTCTTTCACTTGGGAGCTTAGCTACTCAAAGGATCATATCCTATCTGATTCTATGATGACTTCAGTTAATTAGTACAAGTTTGTTGACCGGTGAATACTAAAGTCCACATGTTTCTTGTGAAGCACGTGTAGCATTCCCTGATATACTTCTTGACACTTGAGTTATTTTTATTGGCAGAGACAAAGGCATATAATCTTTGTGAGGATTAAAAGTTGTAGCATGTAACTGCCTGTGTCTAGACATTCCTTGTCAGTTTCCACAAGTAGAGTTATCACTTTCTTCGCTCCTTTCTTTCCCCTTTCTTCCTCTGTCCTTCCTTCCTTCCTTTAAATTTGCCTTTTGTATGTAGCAAAACAGTTATCTCTCAAATCTAGCAAAAAATCTCTTCCTGTGAAAATATGTAAAAATTAGAACATGTCCAAAAATGAATCATTCTTCTTGAATACAATGTCTCAGATGTTAATATTCACAGAGGAATTTATAAATTCCCTCCTAGACCCATTATCCAAGATATATTATCTAAGTCAAGTCCTTAATTGACAGTAAAGTTCATTAGTTCACTATGTTTTAGATCTCACAGAGGAAAGCCATTACTTTAATCACATGTCAATGCAGGCCCATGAAAATAGCTACTGGTCCTTTAAAATCACTCTTATTTTAGGTTAACATGCAAGTAGCAAGAGAGAATGAAAGTGCTAAGGAATATATTTTCCAAATTAGGAAAAAAAAGTAAGCCCTTATTCAAGTACAGAAGTACAAATACCAATGGAAGTTTTAAATGAAAAGTGAATAATTTTGAGTTTGTCTTCAAGGAGATCACTGAGGAGAATTGTCTTCTTGAGTAGAAGGTTTATTAGACCACCTATTAACAGCAAAGGAAAGGAGACTGACAGATATACAATAGCCTGGTGGGGTTTCTAAAGAAAATTAAGGCCCATTAGGACATTTTCAGACATCTCAGAGGAAGATGAAAGGTGTTACAGCATGATACCTGAAATGATATCTCTGATTGTGCAGCAGGCCACAGGGGAGGATAATTCTGAGGAAGGAAATTGGGGCTCTGAAGATGTGGGAGATTTAGGGAGGAGCATATCTAGTTGAGATTTGCCCATCAAATAGGTAAATGGGGGAATACATGGCCCCTAGTTAACCGTTGATGTCCTTGATATTTTGGAGTCTAGCAACCTCACTTGGGGAAATGTGAAGTACATGTACACCATGAGTCTCTAAGGTATTTACAGATGCACAGGCATGTGTCTTAGGAGGCATGCCGAAAGCTATGAGGCTAGTAAGAGGATATAATGCTAATGTAGGAACTGAGGCTTGAGCATCAGTTAGGTCTGGATTCTAAAAAAAGGAACAGTAATTTATATAAACTGAACCCAGGGAAGAGGAGTCCATGTTTTACCATTATGAAAATGGAAGAAATCCAATCATAACTAGATTAAAATGTCTAATATTTTTATTACAATCTCCTCTTCTCTGCATATACATCTCTGATTCTCCTCTGAAAAAATTCAGAGGTGGTATGCAATGTGAAAGAGATAAAATGCATAGACAATGTTGCAGAGCAAAGTTGTATATTCCTAAGGGATAAGTAATGTTGCATATTCCTAAGGGAAAAGAGTAAGAATTGGAAAAAAAGACATTTGAAGGATTTGAAGGGAAACACTCTTGAAGATGAGTGTACACATTGGCCAGAAAAAAAAAACATTGTGAAGTCCTGCATGTTTTGAATAGGTTTTACAGTATTTCTAACATCTCTGTGAGGGAATGTCTTGGGTGGGGTCTCACATTTCTGTTCTATGATGAGATGAAAAGGCCCATTTAAGTTTATAGTTTCCTTACAAAATGTTGCTTGCTTGATTTCTTTTAAATTTCCTGGAAGATTACAATGTTGGTGTCTACCCAGGCCCAGTGTTAGATTCAGAGTGCACCCTCTTGACCTGTAATAATATTCCTTATCTTCATTTCCTGGGTTTGATAACTGATTAACTTTATTATCTGATTAACTGATGAGGAAAGAAAGGTAAATCCTTATGAGAAAATATAGTAGAGAAAAGAATTAGTAACTCTAAGGATATTTGAAATAGAGACATCTGTCTTCAAGGCTCAAGGACTATTGCTGAGAACATTTTAAAAGATTTTAAGCACCAATAACTGGGGAAGATGAAAGTGAAATAACATCTTCCAGACATGACAGTGACAGTTTTCATAAATTCCCCCTAGCTTTGGTGGCATGCATAAAGCCTGCATAATATTAATCCAGTTAATATTCCAGTATGCACTGGGAAAGAGGCTCAGGGGTTTCCACCTCTAACTGACAAATTAATGACAGTTAGTGGCTTCAAGGGAAGTGTGGTGGTTAGAATGAGAGGAAACCATATACTCTTATATGTGAATGCTTAGTCACTTGCACTTAATACAACTATTTGGGAAAAAATAAGTGGGTGTGGCCTTGTTGGATGTTTTTACCATATGAAAAAGAAAGCACTAGCTTTGTGATATAACTGAACTTCTTTAGAACGTCTCCCTTATCCCAGCTTTAGAATAGGATCAAACATATACTAATATGTATTATATATTTTCCTTTCCTACAGACTGGAGATATATGTGTAAATTCTTTACTATATATCCAACATTTCTTGCCTCTTATTACATCGCTGGCTAGTTTTATTAATTGTATTAATATCATTAATTATTTTCCCATTTACATGATATAAGAACACCTCTTTAAAAACCAAGATTAGAAAGGAATTAATGGCAACTTAATATTATGGATGAAGAAATCACTGCATTTATCATTACTTTCTTACCCCTTTCTCCTTCTCATCTTGTTACTATATTAGTCTTATGATAATAACATTCTCAATGAATCTCTTATGAAAAGATAGGTATTTTTGGGCTGAGTATGCTAGTTCATTTTATATCATTTGAGGAAAGGGAACTTCAATAGAGAAAATATTTCATCAAATTGGCCTGGCAAACTTATGTGGCATTTTCTTGATTGATTCTTGATTTCTTGACTATGAGGAGGGGTCAGTCTCACTGTAGGTGATACTACTACTGGCCTATTTGTCTTGAATGTGTTAGCAATAAGAAAACAGGCTGGTATATAACAAGGAGCAAGCCATTTAACAGCTCTCCCTCATAGTCTCTGCATCAAGCTCCTGCCCCTAGGTTTCTACCCTGTCCTACACTGACTTCCTTCCATTGATAGACTATGGTATGGAAATATAAGCAAAATGAACCCTTTCCTCTCCAAGTTTTATTTGGTCATGGTATTTTATCACAGCAATAGAAACTACAACAAAGACACTGTAAATTAACAAACTGTTATGCTTGTTACTCAAGTATGGATAGCATTAGAACAAAATGATAGATTATATTTTCAAACAATATTTGCTGACAAAATTGAATGTGTTAGCAAACTTTGTGTCATACCCTGTACCTTGATAAGTTGAGTTTAGTCACCTATCCTCAATAAGGTCATTAAAACATCCAAATTAACAGTAAAAACCAGAAGAGACTTATTCAATGTGGCCACATTGGGAAGAAGGCTAAAGAGATACATCAACTTTCTAAAGTCTCTACTGTATATATGATAACACCTTGATATGAGACTAAAATTTAAAGAGAGGGCCAGAGATATTCACATCTAGCATTTGTGCTCACGATGTGACTTCTACCCACCATAAACTGATTCATCACTGTCTGATAGTCTTATCTAGCAAGGTTGTTTGAAGGTTGTTAAAATTATCCCTTTGTCTGGAGTCTTTTCCTTCACTCAGCATGAAATTTCTGTGAAAAATTTCATTCCTTTAATGTCTGTTGTTTCACTATTGTGATAGATTAATAGACACAAGTGTCTCTTAAGTATACTCTCATTTTTGTTAGGTCTGATATAGAAGGAACCAACTCTGAATGCCCTACTCAACTACAATTTCTTATGAAGGATAATCAAGGTTATATTTGTTATTTCTAATTATTATTACTTTCTCTGAGATGTGACTGGTATATTTTAATATGCCAATGTCTTTGGTTATCCTGAAGGACTTTCCTTAGTTACGGGGTAGGGTATAAAAGCACCATTAGGAGGCTTGGGGTCTAACAGGTATTCTTTCCTCTATGATGTAATAATGCAATAGTATTGTCACTTGCACAACTTTGTGAGTGCTATGGCCACAGATAGGTTGAAGTAATCCACAACCTTAAGTTTTGCCTTGATCTAGTGAAATATATCTGTGGAGGTATCCAGTCTTCTTTATCCTTGTCTATGAGACAGGGCAAAAAGGAAATTTGACTTCAGTGCTTGAACATAGTTCTGCCCATACCATCCCTGTGTCTGGCTCCCAAATATTGTGAAACCCAAATCTCTCCCTTGTCATGGATCCACCCAAACTTCCTCCCTTGTCTCTATCTCCCTCCCTAGTCTCCACCCACCAGACTTGTCTCTATCTCCTTCCCTTGTGTCCACCCACCTGAACTCCCTCCTTTGTCCCTCCCTCCCTCCCTTGTCTCCACCCACCTGATCTCTCTCCCTTGTCTCTATCTCCCTCCCTTGTGTCCACCCACCTGAACTCCCTCCTTTGTTCCTCCATCCTTCGTCTCCACCCACCTGAACTCTCCCTTGTCTCTACCTCCTTCCTTCCCTCCCTCCCTCACTTGTGTCCACCTACTTGAACTCTCTACTTTGTCTCTATTTCCCTCTTGTCTCTACCCACCTGAACTCTCTCCCTTGTCTCTATCTCCCTCCCTCCCTCCCTTGTGTCCACCCACCCGAACTCCCTTTGTTCCTCCCTCCTTCGTCTCCACCCACCTGAACTCTCCCTTGTCTCTACCTCCTTCCTTCCCTCCCTCTCTCCCTTGTGTCCACCTACTTGAACTCTCTACTTTGTCTCTATCTCCCTCCCTCCCTCCCTTGTGTCCACTCACCCAAACTCCCTCCCTTGTCTCTATCTCCCTCCCTTGTGTCCACCCACCCGAATTCCCTTCTTTGTCCCTCCCTCCCTCCCTTGTCTCTACCCACCCAAACTCTATCCCTTGTCTGTAACCACCCAAACTTGTTCCTTTGTCTCTACCCACCCAATGTCCCTCTCTTGCCATATACCCACTTCCCCTCCCCCTTTCTTGTCCCCCCTTTAGTGAGTCAAAAGAAACATTTATTTTCAAATCACAAATCAGTTTATTTTAACATCAATATAATTTTAATTAATTTGGGGGAGACTGGGGTATTCCCAGCATTGAGATAGCCATCAATTGGCTATCACTTGGCATTGAGATAGCCATCTAGTGGCTATCTGCCTCGACCGGAGGAGTGGTGGTCGTAGCGACTGCTTCGCTTCCAGTTGGTTCCTCCTTGACGACGGGTTTCTCGGTCGCCTCCTCGGCTGCCTCCTCAGCCACTGCTGTCTCCTCGATGGCTGGAGCAGCTACTGCTGGTGCTGCTGCCACTTCTGGCACTTCTGGCGCTGCTGGTGCTGCTGCCTCCTCTGCAGCTGCCGCTGCCGCCACTGCTGGTACTTCTGGCGCTGCTGGTACTTCTGGCGCTGCTGCCGCTGCCGCTGCCGCTGCTGCGGGTGGTTCTTCCAGCACGACTGGTTTCTCGACCAGGGGAGAATCTTTGCTCTTCTTGGCAACAGGGGGAGCCACTTCCCCAGCATCCTTCTTTGCCTTTTGGGCACCGCGTTTCCCGCGCTTGTTAGTCTTCGCGGCCTGTAATGATAAGACACAAGAGAGTTAGTTCAAGATAAGCAAGTAAAGGGGACTTTGTCAAAAAGGAGATTTAGGCTAGGCCAGGGAAAGCTAGTCACTTTAGGCAAGAGTAAATCAAAGGGGAGAGCTCTGGTAGGGTGGGTCATCTTACCTTTCCACAAAGAATGCTTGGAGGGTACAGTTTGTAAGCTGCCTTGGTCTTAATAGGCATCACAGGCTTTGCCTTCTCCTGCGCATCAGTGGATGAAGTGGGAACATCCATTTCCGACACCGTATCCTTAGATTTCTTGGTAACTTTGACCATCAAACGCCTCAAGCTGTTGCCACCTCGAGAGATCCGCAGCAACTGCCAGAGCAGCGAAGGCCGCGCCCCTAAAGCGTGGTTCGTCACTAGGGTCTCAGCCAATAGCAGGCGAGCACGCGCTCAGGCGTCATAAACCATGGCTATGATGCGCTGGAATGCCTCGTGAAGGAGGAGGCTACAGCGGAATGTACCACTTCTGACATTCACGGGGAGGGAGAGTTGGATATTAAGAAGGAAAAGAGAGTCTAGTTTTAGAAGGAGGCTTCCCCTTCAACAACCCCAACACAACTTTTCCCTGTCATCCTTCTTCATATATCCAATTTAGTTATGATAGAAAACACAATAGGGCTTTTGCTTCTCCGAGTTATTCCCTAAATTTCTCCCTGCTCAATGGTTTGGTTTAGTCCAATATGTCTTCCTTAATTTTTGCCTAGTAACCTGAAAGTCTTCCCTAAAATAATTCCCAATTAACATTGACATATTTAAATATCAGGAGCTATGTTAATCATCTACCAATGTGATAGCAAACATCTAGTTTCCCACCAGAAAGCTACTCACAGCTACTCACAGGGCATTTTTTTCTGCCTACCCCACCTTCTTACACAGACTTCCCATGTCTTCCAGGGACAAGCTTGGTGATTATACAACAGTACCCCCCCTCCTATACTTCTTTTTCTACATCCCATCATATCTAGCTTAGGTACAAAAGCCTAGCCTTGCTGCCTGTATCTTGTTGTAGCTACCTCGAGGATTGGGGTCCAAATATATCCCCCCACCTAGTCCCACCATTAAGTTGTATAGCCAACACTGAGGTTCCCACTAGGACTGTTCCTATCCACATCTACCCACAAGACCCTTTCCAGCATCTACACTACACTTCATACAGACTTCCTGGTTGCTCCTGCATGCTGTAGCCTGTTGAGTATGTACGACTGTGCCGGCATCAGCCCAATCCATACCCAGTCTCCTCATGTCTTCTTACCATGTCTAGCCTGTTCTATATTTCCCACACTACCGGATACTTTTTTTATACAATTTAGCAGATTTAACCTAAGTACTACAAGCAATTCCCAGTCCTAGTTTCCACACTACATTGGCTTTTAATAGTGAGTTTGGGCTTCAATATGATCCCCAATTCAGTTTCAGCCAACTCTGAATACCTCTCTCTGGGATATAGTCAACATCCTGACTCATACCAGGTATTAATTACCCCAGGTATGCATGTACATCAACCCGCAGGACAACCATCACTTTTCAGTAGGCCTCTGCTAGGGGTGGAGGCTCTTTTGGCACTGTCCCATCTATTCTGTAATATTAATAGACTCTGTCTTTTGAAGATCTTCTGCAGGTAACCATTCCTACAATCAGGGTTCATGAGTGTAGGAGTCTTATTATGTTGAGAAAACAAAATGATTGGTATTTTGATAGGGATACTCTAGCAGAAGTTCAGTGAAGAAATAGGATATATCGTTAAGAAATCATGAGTTACCTGTAAATGGCTCATATTCCAAGATTTAAAAATGTGATATAATTTAATGAATAATAAAATATAATAATTTCCTACTTATTTATTTTATGGATTTAGTTCTGACTTTATTCTGGTATAACTTAGACTATTTGTACATCATTTGACATGTGAAATGTCAATGTTCAGAGTAAAAAATGTTATTTATTTAAATTAAAATGTTTTTGAGGAACAATGCTAGTTATTGTCCTATTGCTGTGAGGAGACACTGTGACCAAGATAATTTATAAAAAAATCCTTTAAGTGTAGGTTTGTCCACAGTTTCAAATTACTCATACATGTTATTCTTAGAGGTGAAATTGGGTGTTGTGATGTGGTAAAAGCCAGACAGTCATGCTGCTGGAGAGGTAACTAAGAGCTCATATCTGATCTGTAAATTTCAAGCAAGAGAAAGAGACCAAGGCTGGCATGTGATTTTGAAGCCTCAAAGGCCACTCCCACTGACAAAATTCCTCCAAAATCTACTCAACATCTATTATAACAATATAACCTTCCTAATCCTCCCTAAATAGTTTCACTTACTCAGGAATAAGCACTCAAAGATATGAGTTTATAGGAACCTTTCTCATCACCACAGGTAATAAGAATCACAGTTAATTCTTATGGATTTGAGGTATTAAAAGCATCTCAGTTCAGAATTAGAATGAATTTTATAGTTCATTGGGGATTAATTTATATTTTTGTGTATATGTTTGTTGCAGGCCAGACCTGTTTGATTGGAATAGTGTGGTTTCACAGCAGTCAGCCACCCAAAGACTGGAACATGCCTTCAACATTGCAAAATGTCAGTTAGGCATAGAAAAACTTCTTGACCCTGAAGGTGAGTAGATTTCTAGACTGCCTTAATTTTTACTATAGTTTATCTTTATTTGTTGTTTGTTGTCCCATACAGACATCACATTTCCATATAGTAAACACAAAATTAAAAAAATATGCAGAATGAGGCTTTATCTCAAAAGTAACAAAATATAGAAGCCATGTAATGATATTTTTCTGTGTTTTAATAATATAAAAAATGCTATTGTCTATCCTAGACTATAAGTTGACATATAAATGTCATTTTCAATGTAAAAAAATTTAAAACTGAAGTGTGAAACTTTGTGAGGGCAAAAAAGGAAACAATAACAAAGTTTTGACATGGAATGTACCTCACGGATAGTGCATAGCATATCAGAGAGCATTGATTCCAAATAATTACATATATATATATATATATATATATATATATATATATATATATATATATACACTGCTTTTGTTATAGTGGGGAGGTCCTCATTTTGAAGGTTATTCCCTTTGGACTTCATGAACTGGCAGAGAATAGATAATGTTTTATCTTTTTGTTATATTACCCTTAACTAAGTTTTATTTTTGTTACCAAAACTACAAATCCAAGTCTGGAGACCAAATATACCCAATGAGATATATTCACATTAGGCCAAGTTTATAAAATTAGTTTGTTATTCATATGCTAACACATTACTACAGTAGTAGAAATTTGAGTGCAGACTTTATGGGATCTGGAAGATAAAAGGAAACTATTACTTGGGCAGAAGGTAAAGAATAGTAAAAATGATAGCTAAATGATCTTTGAAACATTAAGTATTTTGTCTTTTTAAAATTTATTTGCTTATTTAACTTACAACCAAACATTAACCCTGATTTTTCTATCAGAACCTCATTATGAAAATAAATACCCATTTCACATTCTCCCTCTCTTTTTAAGATGATACTTCTAAGTACCACCGCCCATGAACAAAACCCAGTTTAGAAGTAAAGGAGAACAATTTTAGAAGAACTTAGTATGATTTCATTTTAGGTGATTTATACTGTTAATCTAATTTGACTATAGCAGAAAGATTCAAACAAAAGACACAACAGTAAAAAAAATACAAAATAAACCATCTTGGATGATATAATCCAAGGAAGAGTAAAGATACTCCATAGGTAGATAGAATAGTTTATTGGTGACTTCAAACTACTAGTCTGACACTGAGAATAGAAAAGAGTAACTGTTGGGGAAGTATATAGATCTTTATATTGTATTTGCCCCATGGGGTTATATTAATTTATGAAGGCTGTTAAGATTTATCAACAATTGCATGCCTTTGCCAAAGGAAGTTGACAGTTAAAGACAGTTAATGAAGTTAGGGGTTGGCCTAATAAACTGAAATTAGCTTTGGTTCATCCACTAGGAATGAAGAATATATGATTCCCTTTGCCCAATAACAAACTTTCTATTTACCTTACCAGAATCCTTCTATTTAGGATATTCTCACCACAAAACAATTTATGGTTTACTTTTATAAATAATTCATGTGACCCACTTTGGACCAAGCAAGCAGATGGGTTACATTTTCTGACAGTGAACACAGATCGCTGATAATATAAGCCCATCAACTCTCAGGCATAAGTCTCTGTGAGTTTCATACACCTTACCTATTGAAGACAGACATTTAGAAACTTTAATTGAAAGCAGAAAAATTTGTTACTTAGAAAGGATAAAGCTAAACATTTTGTCTCATCTTAGTCGGTATCTGGGTAGGGTCTCATTTAGCAAAATAAATAGAGGAAGGAATGTGTAGTCTTAGCTCAGAGGATCAGTGTAGCTAGTTTCAGTTTCAGGATTTGGTCAAATAGCTTCTAGAATGAGGGAAAGAAGAAAACTATCATTCGATTCTATTTCAAAACAGTAGGTAGCCACTTTAATGTTGAATATCAAGAAGTGCCAGGATAAGGTGTACAAGAACTTATCCAATACTCTGTTTTAATACAAAAAGCAATGTTACAAATTGCTCTAATAATGCCCCCCACTTTACATAACTGGATGAGTTTCACTGTGAAGAGTGTGAGTTCACATTAAAATGGAGTCTACATCTTAGTTTATTAGTACAATAAGAAGTTGTGTTGACAGTTCTCTGGTTACTGATCACTTAAACTGGGTTTCAAGGGTAAAAAGACAGACTTAGGTCTGAAGCCAACTTCTTTGATAGAGAAATGATAATAAAATTAACCCCCTGTGCCAGGATAAAGGCAGGGTTTAGGGAACTCATCTCTTAAATCTCTTAAATTTCTGGTCCCATTTTGGTTTTTCCTGATTTTTGCTCTGAAGAGGAAGGTGATACACAGCAAAATCCCCAATAAGAAACAAAGTAAGAAATAACATGATTTAGACTAGTTGTCTTGATTCAGTTCATTTTCTCTGGCAATAAAAGAATTACAAGTCAAGATCATATCAAGAACATTGTGCAGCATCAGAGACATCTCAAAAGTGGCAAGTACAAACAGTAGTGTAAGAAAGGCTGTTCCTTGGGGATGAGGAGCACACTCATGCAGGAAGTACACAGAAAACAAGACCCTCTGCAATGCAGAGTACAGTGTCAGAAAGCTGGGAACCCAGTCATTTCCTAAGGGCTGGCATCTGACCCACTCCAGGAGTTTTCCTCACCTAATTTATCCTTGGTCAGTTTTTAGACAGTTAGGATGGTTGACTGAGCATATGTTGTACTCATGTCCTGCTCTATCCTTGAACTTATGGAATCAGTCCGACAGCGGTAGGCTTGTTGGCAGAAAACAAAGACAGTTGCGAGCTCTTAGTCTTTTATCTCAAGGAATGAGGGTGAACCTGAATCCATGTTGTGAGTTTGCTACTTTACTCTTACCTTGTCTTAGCTTCTTTACCTATCTGTGTACATACAGTGAGTCCTTCTAAATCCTAATCTTACAGACTAAATTTGTAGGCCAAATTGATTGCTGTTATGGTCTTAAAATACTGACTGCTTTTACCTGCTTCCATCTGACACAGGGTAGAGAGTTAACCTGAGGTTCAACAGACAGCTTGAACCCTAGAGGGGTGTTGATCTGGAGAGCCTTGACAAAGAGACAAGGGTCCCAAGAAGGAGACAACAACCAAAACACCTTGCTGATTTATGAATGGACTCCCTTACTATCAGTATGTGTAGCAGTGATTCTGTCTGACTTCAATGCTCTCTGTTTCATACTTTGCCTTACCCATCTCCACTCTGATTTCTCCCATACCTCCACTGAGTCCTGCTCAATATTTCCTATTCTTTGATAATCTTTTTCAGTAGCTTTTGAACTATTGGGCCCAGCTTGTGCCTCCAAAGAGGTTTAAACCTCAATTGACAACATATAAATGAAAACCATATAATTATCAGTAGAGGAAAATATATTTATTTCACGTAGCCAGATTGGGAAGTAGGAAGAACACCAACTGAACATCCAGAGTTCAATTTTGTGTTTCTGAACTAATATTGCTCTTTATCAAGAGAGTCTAGTGTACATATATAAATAGAAGTACTGTTCATCATGTGGTCCAACCTTCTAAAGTGTGTTTTATTCACCTTATCAGAAATCTTCACAAATATTTAAGAGTGTATGACACCTCATTCATGCACAATAGGTCTCCTCTTCTTCTATCATTTCTCTTCTCTAATCATGAGATTCCTAGGAAAATTTAAATTTCTTGGATCCTGTTCTTTAATTGATGGATTGGAAAAATGAGGCAGGAATACTTTCTCAGAGCATTTCCTTCATCGTTCCCACATATCCATGGAAACTATATCTTCTACTGGAGTTTAAAGTACCTATGAGGTGCTATATCCTCAGAGGAAATTTTATATGTCCTACAACTACTATCAAATGTCAATAGGTCTTGGCTACAAACTGGAACTTTTGATCTAATCTCAATACACACAAAACCATTTTACATGTACAGCCCTTGAACAGGCAGAGTCTCTAAGTTCATATGTATAGAGATCTCACATCTTCATCACATTAATTTGCCCTAGTCCACTTTTTATTCTGGCAGTTAAAATTTTTCCAACTCCCGTTAGGAAAAATGGGTCCTCATGGAATTAAAAATCTTCTATATTCTAAAAAGAAATAGTAAACACTTTGAAATAGAGGTTCAAAGAGCATCAAAAAATCTTCCTCAAAAGCATATTAATTCAGAATTAGTATCTACAGTATATATGATATCCCTCTAAACAGAGTGGAGTATTGATTAGCTGGTATTGCTCTTCTTAGCAATCACAAAATGCTTTACATTCTTAGCTAACAGAAAGTATATCAAAGCTGAACCATTGTTTGTTCCTTCATGAAAACATTCATGTGTATAATCTGAGATATTATTTGAGCTCAAAATAATGTGGATCCCCAGTTTTAAGAAATGTTGGCAAAAACCACAAAAAATAAAAAAAATAAAAAAATAAACAAAAAGAAATGTTGGCATTATAAAGATGAGAGGACCTACAGTTATAACTGAAAAACAAAGTCTCTTCAAAACTAGAGAAAGGGATAGTAAAAATAAGAGTTCCCTCCTTACTGCCATAGTAGCACAGCTTATACAATAGGAAATTTGGAGAAATGTGAATGTGGTAAAATGTTGAATATGAGAGATAAATAGTATTTCTGTCCAAGCATCCTGCATAGGTTATACTAAGGTAGAAATCACTCTGGTTCACTATTAACCTCTCCTGTAGAAAATATTAGGTTATGAAGAAATGGACCCTCAGGTAGACATGAGCTTTCTACATTACTCCTTCCTAGCAAAGAATGACTTTGACAGCACAGTTACTTCTTTATTCCTTCATAATGCAGATTAATATAGAAAATCATGCATTCTCAGAGATAGATAATATTTCTACATAATCCTTCTACATGAGACAGATGGAGTTGGAGTTTCACTAGATCATTCATATCCTCCTCATTAGGACAGGTCAAGATTAGAACAACAAAGAGTAGAGAGATGTTGAATATTTTTCATGCCTCCATAGACAGACAGATTTAGGGAGCACACAAGTTCACTCCTGACATTGTCCATAGTACAGATCATGTTAGGTTAACATGGTTTCTTAGAGACAGACATTAGACAACTCAAATCCTTTTCCATAGCACACTGTGACATGAACTCTTTCCTTCTTACCAATACTCTTCAAATCACTGTTACAGAATCTGATTTCTGAAAGACAGACACTAGCTCACTCAAGTCTCTTAATTAGGACAGAATGAGATTGAATGCACATAATATCTCTATCAACATTATATACAGAGATAATTAGAATTGTGAAAATCTAAAATCTGAGAGATATATACTACCTTTCAAACATAATGGGGGACAAATATTAGAAGAACTCAGTATGAAGACATATTAAGTTATTTCTTTTTTAATCTCTTCTTTCTAGAACTGAGAGTTTCAAACACAAGTCAGAACAGTACAAATGAACAAAATAACCGTCTTGAATGATATAATCCAAGACAGAGTGAGGATACTTTATTTGTAAATAGAAAAGGTTCTTGGTGGCCTCCAACTACCAGTCTTTTTCTGATTATAGAAAACACTAAACGTTGTCCAAGTATGTTGATTTTATATTGTAGTTGCCCCTTTATGTTTCTATGAATTGTTGGAGATTGTTAAGGATTTTCAACAAGTCCATGCCTCTGCCCAGGAAAATTGACAGTTGTAGGCAGTTAATGGAGTTAGTGCCTGGAAAAGAATAATTGGCCTTAGTATATCCCCTAGGATTGTTTTGACCAATAACCATATTTAAGTTAAGTTTTTGTTAGAATGGATTTATGTGAACATATTTAGAATGATCTTAATGTGTATGAGTCTAGGACTCCAATTAGAAAATTAATTATACCAAGGGAGGAAATCATAACGTTGGCTCTGCAGAGCACAGTTGCTGTCATCAGTTTCAGGATTGTCAAATAGCTTCTAGGGTGAGGGAGTTAAGAAACTATCATTGAATTATTTTTCAAATCAGTAGTGGGCCTCTCACATTGAACATGGAGGGATTTTCAGGATAATACATACAGGAACTTATTCAATAATCTCTCTGCCTACATAGGGAGAGCAATTTTGCAAATTTCAATATACAATGTCCATCCTTTAGGCACCTGGATCAGTTTCACCAAGAACAGTGGAAGGTAACATTACTATGGAGTGTAGGTTTTAGGTAATTAGCACAATTTGAATTTGTGTTAACTGGTCTCTGGTTATTGATCAATTAAACTGTCTTCCTAGGGTACAAAGACTGAAATGGGCCTGAGTAGGCCCTCTTTCTTTATAAAGAAAGACATAAAATTAAACTTATGTGCCAGGATGAAGGAAGGGAATAGGTATAGGCAACTTACTTGTCAAATTTATTGTCCCCTTAAGGTTTTCCTGAATTTGTGATTTGATGGTTTTGTGATGTCCAAGAGAAACGCTGGACATGAAAAATGACCCAGAACCTGACTCAGGCTAAGGGTCTTGAGTGGGTTTATTTTCTCTGTCAATTTAAGAATTTTATAATTAGAAGTCTTCATTCACAGCATGGAGCAGCACAGACATCTCAATAGTAGCAAACAGAACAGTAGTTTGAGACAAAGTATCTACTGGTAATGAGGACCACACACATGCAGGAAGTCCAAAGAGAGAATAACTTTCTGCAAAGGTCAGAGGAGACTCAGAAAGCTGGAAACCCAGTCACATCTCAAGGGCTGTCAATTGAAAGCCCGTGGTACCTTTTCCCCTTTATTTAATATTGGTTAGTTTTTAGACAGTTAGGATGATTGAGTTGCATATATTTTATAGATATCCTGCTCAAGCCGTGAACTTATGAAGTCAGTCCATCAGCAGGAGAATTACTGTCAGGAAATAATATTAATGACAGTGGTTTTTAGCTCCTGGTCTTTTTTTTTTTTTTTTTTTTTTTTTTTTTTTTTTTTTTTTTTTTTTTTTTGATGTCAGGAGGGTAAAAGAAGGGCAATTTTGTGAGTTTAACACATGTATTACATTGTCTTAGCTTTGCTACTTATCTGTCTTACAATAAGTATTTCTAATACCTAGGCCCCCAGATCAAACTTAGCAGTCATTTTCAAGCTGTTATGGGCTTGAGAATACTGATTGCCCTTAACTGTTATCACCTGACCTTGGGTAGATGAGGGGAGGGTCAAAGGTCAAGGTCCCTAGAGGAGTGTTCATCTATGAGGCCTTGATAAATCTTAACTGATAGGAAGGATACAGAATAGGAGACAACAATGAGATCACCTTAGTGACCTAGCCCCTGCTTTTCTCCCTATCTGCACACCTACCATGGAGTCTCTCTGACCCCTAGTCTCTCAGTTTGGTACTTTAGGTACCCCATCTCCACTCCTACTTCTCACATGTCTCCTCTGTTTTCCACTCACAATTTCATTTTTTCCCTATTTTCTTCAGGTGTTTTTGGATTATTATTTCTCAACCTGTCGCCTAAACCAGGTTTAGACATATAATTCCAACATGTAAAATGAAAGCATGAAATTAACAGTACAAAGAAAATTTAATTTTTCTATGCCCACATCAGGAAGAGGGAAGTAAAGGAACTGAATTTCTCAAGGTACACTTTGGTATCCAGAACTGACATTAAAATTTCAAAAGAGAGCCTAGGTTACAGAGATGTAAATCAGTTTCCTGTTGAAAATGTGGTCCAAGCCTGAGAAGTCTGTGCTTTATTCACCCTGAAGGGTATCTTGACAAGTTGTTAGGATTGTATGATATCTTGTTCAAAGAAACAAGTTCCTCTCTGCAAGGGCCATTTTTTTTCCTTATTTCAGGATGCGATTTTATAGAAATCCTCTTTTCTTAGAGCTCACTCATTAAATAGTGTGATTGTCAAAATAGGACAGGAGCATCTTTTTAGAGCATGTTCATTTCATCCAATCTGTTAGACCTTTACTGCTGCCACATGTCCTTGGAAATTTTATCAGTTAGTGCATCATAAACCACCTATGAGAAACTACATACTTATAAGAATCAAACCAGCCTCAACAGGTCTAGCTGAAAGACAGGAATTGTTATCTATCCTCAATATACTCTAAACTACTCAATGGTTGATATTCTACTGGTACTGTCCCTGAATAGGTAATTTTCTCTATTCATGGGTGAAGTGATCTTGTTAAATCCTAATCAGAGGGATCAGCTCCAGTCCTCTTTGACTTGTGGCAGTTAAAACATTACTTCCCACCATTCATCCTTCATGAACTCTACTGAGGTAGAGAGCACTCTAGTTTACACCTAACCACTCTCGAGAGAAATGTCAGGTTAGGAAGATATAAATCTCCAGGGAGACATGAGCTTTTTCAAATGCTCCTTTGTAGGACAGAATGAGTTTGACAGGACAGTAGTTCACTCTTCTTCTGCTTCATAGTATAGATTAAGGTAGGAAAACTTGCATTCTCAGAGACAGATATTTCACAAATACTTCCTATTTGAGACAGATAGAGGTGGAGTTTCAATAGCTATTCCCTATATTCCTCATTAAGACAGATGAAGGTTAGAATCACATGTATTAAGGAGTTGTTAACTCCTGCCATGCCTCCATAGGATAGACTGAGTTAGGCAGCACAATATTTTATTCCTGACATCCTCCTTAGGAGAGACCACATTAGGCCAATTTGGATGTTCAGAGATAGAAAGTGTCTTTCTCAAAGCCTCTTCCTTAGTATACTGTATGTGAAACTCTCTCTTTCACTTGTATCCTCTTCAAATCAGTGTTAGAGAATCAGGTTTCTGAGAGACAGACAAGCTCCCTCAAGCCTCATACTTAGATCAGAATGAGAATGAAGGGAAACTCATTCTAATCTATCTTTATCCAAAGAACACATTAAAATTTAGACAATCTAAAATCTGAGAGGTAAGTTAATTGGCACCTAGATATTTAATAAAGCAAGGAGAACAAAATTTACAAGAATACAGCTGTGGTCATATTCAATCATTTTTAATCTCTTTTGACTCTAACAGAAATATTCAAACAAAAGACAGCACATTGAGAATAACAAAATAAACCATCTTACGTGATTCAACCCAAGGCAGAGTGAACAAATCTGTGGGAAGAAAAGATTTTTGATGGCCTCAAAATATTGGTCTGCCTTTGAGAATAGAAAACAGTAACTGTTGGGAAAGTATGTACAGTTTAAAATGTAATTGCCTGCATGTGGTTCTATGAAATCAATCTGGATTTTCAGAATAATTTATAAATCCATGCTTATGCAAATGGAAGGTGACTGTTGATGGCAGTTAAAAGCTGATAAGCAGAAATCAGCCTTAGGAAAATCCCCTAGGAATGCTCAATATAGGAATCCCTTTGCCCCATAATAAGATTTCTTTTTGCCTTAGACAGAGTCCTTCTATATACTTTGTATTAAAGGACATGCCATTATTTGGGGTGGCATTGGACAAAATGACTGTCTTGTATTACCAAATAAATCAGAGGTGATAGAGTGGGAGGATAAGAAAGATAAGGAGATGAAAAATTCATTAGGATTAGGCAGGTCTTTGGGTACAGTTAGAGTTCGTTGGTGTTATGTAGTTACATTAAACAAGATGGAGGCAAGCCACAAGACTGCTTCCATCTTGTTGAGGGCATAATCCAAGACAGTGACAAAGCAGATTGTTATAATTTTCTGACAGTGAATCCAGCCCCCTGATAATATGAGCCCACTGCCTATCATGGATAGGTCTCTCTGTGTTTCATAAATCTTATCTATTAAATACTGACATTTAGAGGCTTTAAGTGAAAGCAGAATATTTTGAAAAATGGAAAGGGTATCTTACTGGGTATGTTGGTATGACCCTAGTTAGCAAAATAAATAGAGGAAGGGAATCATAGTCTTAGCAAATTCACATAATGCTTCACATTCTTAGCTAACAGGAAGTATATCAAAGCTGAACCATTGTTTGTTCCTTCATAAAAATATTCATGTATATTTTTTGAGATATTATTTAAGCTCAAAATAATGTGGTTCCCCAGTTTTAAGAAATGTTGGCAAATAACACAAAAAATTAAAAGAAAATAAAAATAAAAAATAAACAAAAGTAATGTTGGCATTATAAAGATGAGAGGACCTACAGTTATAACTGAAAAACAAAGACTCCTCAATACTAGAGAAAGAGATGGTAAACACAAGAACTCCCTCCTTACTGCCATATTAGGACAGCTTATATAATAGGAAAATTGGAAAAATGTGAATGTAGTAAAATTTTGAATATGATAGATAAATAGTAGTCCGGTCCAAGCATCGTGCATAGGCTATACTAAGGTTGAAATCACTCTGGTTCACTAATAATCTCTGGTAGAAAATATTAGATTAACATGAAATGGATCCTCAGGTAGACATGAGATTTCTTCATTAATCCTTCTTAGCAAAGAATGGGTTTGACAGTACAGTCTCTATTCCTTTATAATGCAGATTAATATAAAAAATCATGCATTCTCAAAGATAGATAATATTTCTACATAATCCTTCTACATGAGACAGATGGAGTTGGAGTTTCACTAGATCATTCATATCCTCCTCATTAGGACAGGTCAAGATTAGAACAACAAAGAGTAGAGAGATGTTGAATATTTTTCATGCCTCCATAGACAGACAGATTTAGGGAGCACACAAGTTCACTCCTGACATTGTCCATAGTACAGATCATGTTAGGTTACCATGGTCTCTTAGAGATAGACATTAGACAACTCAAATCCTTTTCCATAGCACACTGTGACATGAACTCTTTCCTTCTTACCAATACTCTTCAAATCACTGTTACAGAATCTGATTTCTGAAAGACAGACACTAGCTCACTCAAGTCTTTTAATTAGGAAAGAATGAGATTGAATGCACACAACATCTCTATCAACATTATATACAAAGATTATTAGAATTGTGAAAATCTAAAATCTGAGCGATATATAATACCTCTCACATAGATTTTTCAAACATAATGGGGGACTAATATTAGAAGAACTCAGTATGAGGACATATTAAGTTATTTCTTCATTAATCTCTTCTGTCTAGAACTGAAAGTTTCAAACACAAGTCAGAGCAGTACAAATGATCAAAATAACCATCTTGAATGATATAATCCAAGATAGAGTGAGGATACTTTATTTGTAAATAGAAAAGGTTCTTGGTGGACTCCAACTACCAGTCTTTTTCTGATTATAGAAAACAGTAAACGTTGTCCAAGTATGTTGATTTTATATTGTAGTTGCCCCTTTGTGTTTCTATGAATTGTTGGAGATTGTTAAGGATTTTCAACAAGTCCATGCCTCTGCCCAGGAAAATTGACAGTTGTAGGCAGTTAATGGAGTTAGTGGTTTGCATGGAAAAGAATAATTGGCCTTAGTATATCCCCTAGGATTGCTGAATATAGGATTACCTTTGACCAATAACCAGATTTAAGTTAATATTGCCAGAATCTATTGATGATATTCTAAATAACACCCAAATTTTAGGGCATACTTTGGACCAAACAAAGTCTGTTGTTGCCTAATTAATCAGAAGATAGATTGAGGGAGTAGCAGAGAATGACAAGCTGAGGAAGGACTCTTTTATACTAGGAAGTTCTTTGGGAACAGTTACAGTTGTTTGATGTTATGTGGTTACATTAAACAATAAAGAGGCAGGTCACAAGATTTCTTCCATCTTGATGAGGTCATAATTCAAGATGATGAAGGAACAGATGATTAGGTTTTCTGACATTGAACCCTAATCCTTGATAATATGAGTTCACTGACAATAAGTCATAGGTCTTGGTGAAAGTCATACACGTTTTCTATTAAAGTCAGATATTTAGAGGCTTTAATTGAATGTAGAAAATTTTGTGTTTTAGAATGGATTTATGTGAACATGTTTAGTATGATCTTAATGTGTATGTGTCTAGGCCTCCAACTAGGAAATTAATTATACAAAAGGAGGAAATCATAACCTAGGCTCTGCAGAGCACAGTTGCTGTCATCAGTTTCAGGATTGTCAAATAGCTTCTAGGCTGATGTATGGAAGAAATTATCATTGAATTATTTTTCAAATCACTTTTTGGCCTCTCACATTGAACATTAAGGAATTTTCAGGATAATATAGATAATATATACAGGAACTTATTCATCCATCCGTTTGCCTACATAGGGAGAGCAATTTTGCAAATTTCTATATGAAATGTGCATCCTTTAGGCACCTGGATTAGTTTCACCATGAACAGTGGAAGGTAACATTACTATGGAGTGTAGATATTAGGTAATTAGCACAATTTGAATTTGTGTTTAGTGGTCTCTGGTTATTGATCAATTAAACTGTCTTCCTAGGGTACAAAGACTGAAATGGGCCTGAGTAGGCCCTCTTTCTTTAGAAAGAAAGACATAAAATTAAACCTATGTGCCAGGATGAAGGAAGGGAATAGGTATAGGCAACTTGTCAAATTTACTGTCCCCTTAAGGTTTTCCTGAATTTGTGGTTTGATGGTTTTGGTGATCTCCACGAGAAATGCTGGACATGAAAAAATGACACAGAACCTGACTCAGGCTAAGGGTCTTGAGTGGGTTTATTTTCTATGTCAATTAAAGAATTTTATAATTAGAAGTCTTCACTCACAGCATGGAGCAGTATAGACATCTCAAAAGTAGCAAACAGAACAGTAGTTTGAGACAAGGTATCTGCTGGTAATGAGGTCCACACACATGCAGGAAGTCCACAGAGAGAATAACTTTCTTCAAAGGTCAGAGGAGACTCAGAAAGCTGGAAACCCAGTCACATCTCAAGGGCTGTCAATTGAAAGCCCTTGGTACATTTTCCCCCTTATTTAATATTCATTAGATTTAAGACAATTAGGATGTTTGATTGAGTTGCATATATTTTATAGATATCCTGCTCTAGCCTTGAACTTATGAAAGCAGTCCATCAGCAGGAGGTTTATTGGCAGGAAATAATAATAATGAAACTGGTTTTGAGCTCCTGGTCTTTTATTTGATTTCAGGAGAGTAAAAGAGGTGCAAAAAAAAAACATTGTCTTGGTTTTCTATTTCTGTCTTCTAATAATAAGTCTTTCTAATACCTAGGCCCCCAGATCAAACTTAGCAGTCATTTTCAAGCTGTTATGGGCTTGAGAATACTGATTGCCCTTAACTGTTATCAACTGACTTTGGGTAGATGAGGGGAGGGTCAAAGGACAAGGTCCCTAGAGGAGTGTTCATCTATGGGACCTTGATAAATATTAACTGATACCAAGGATACAGAATAGGAGACAACAATGGGATCACCTTTGTAACCTAGACATTGCTTCTCTCCCTATCTGCACACTTACCATGGAGTCTCTCTGACTCCTAGTCTCCCAGTTTGGTACTTTAGGTACCCCATCTCCACTCCTACTTCTCACATGTCTCCTCTGTTTTCCACTCACAATTTCATTTTTTTCCCTATTTACTTCAGGTGTTTTTGAATTATTTTACTCAACCAGTTGCCTAAACCAGGTTTAGACATATAATGCCAACATGTAAAATGAAAGCATGAAATTAACAGTACAAATAAAATTTAATGTTTCTATGCCCACATCAGGAAGAGGGAGGTACAGGAACTGAATCTCTCCAGGTAACCTTTGGGATCCTGAACTGACATTAAAATTTCAAAAGAGAGCCTAGGTTACAGAGATGTAAATCATTTTCCTGTTGAAAATGTGGTCCAAGCCTGAGCAGTCTGTGCTTTATTCACCCTGAAAGGTATCTTGACAAGTTGTTATGATTGTATGATATCTTGTTCAAAGAAACAAGTTCCCCTATTTTTTTTTTTCCTCTCAGGATGCGATTCTTACAGAAATTCTCTTTTCTTAGAGCTCACTCATTCAATAGTGGGATTGTCAAAATAGGACAAGAGTATCTTTATAGAGCGTGTTCATTTCATCCAATCTGTTAGACCTTTACTGCTGCCACATGTCCTCGGAAATTTTATCATTTAGTGGAGCATAAACAACCTGTGAGAAACTACATACTTATAAGAAACAAACCACCCTCAACAGGTCTAGCTGAAAGACAGGAATTGTTATCTATCCTCAATATACTCTAAACTACTCAATGGTTGATATTCTACTGGTACTGTCCCTGAATAGGTAATTTTCTCCATTCATGGGTGAAGTGATCTTGTTAAATCCTAATCAGAGGGATCAGCTCCAGTCCTCTTTGACTTGTGGCAGTTAAAACATTACTTCCCTCCATTCATCCTTCATAAACTCTACTGAGGTAGAGAGCACTCTAGTTTACACCTACCCACTCTTGAGAGAAATGTCAGGTTAGGAAGATATGAATCTCCAGGGAGACATGAGCTTTCTCAATGCTCCTTTGTAGGACAGAATGAGTTTGACAGGACAGTAGTTCACTCTTCTTCTGCTTCATAGTATAGATTAAGGTAGGAAAACTTGCATTCTCAGAGACAGATATTTCACAAATACTTCCTATTTGAGACAGATAGAGGTGGAGTTTCAATAGCTATTCCCTATATTCCTCATTAAGACAGATGAAGGTTAGAATCACATGTATTAAGGAGTTGTTAACTCCTGCCATGCCTCCATAGGATAGACTGAGTTAGGCAGCACAATATTTTATTCCTGACATCCTCCTTAGGAGAGACCACATTAGGCCAACTTGGATGTTCAGAGATAGAAAGTGTCTTTCTCAAAGCCTCTTCCTTAGTATACTGTATGTGAAACTCTCTCTTTCACTTGTATCCTCTTCAAATCAGTGTTAGAGAATCAGGTTTCTGAGAGACAGACAAGCTCCCTCAAGCCTCATACTTAGATCAGAATGAGAATAAAGGCAAACTTATTCTAATCTATCTTTATCCACAGAACACATTAAAGTTTAGATAATCTCAAATCTGAGATATAAGTTAATTGTCACCTAGATATTTTATAAATCAAAGGAGAACAAAATTTACAAGAATACAGCTGTGGTCATATGCAATCATTCTTAATCTCTTTTGACTCTAACACAAATATTCAAACAAAAGACAGCACAATGAGAAAAACAAAATAAACCATCTTAGATGATACAACCTAAGGCAGAGTGAAAAAATGTATGGGTAGAAAAGATTTTTGGTGGCCTCAAACTATTGGTCTGCCTTTTAGAGTAGAAACCAGTAACTGTTGGAAAAGTATGTAGAGTTTAAATATGTAATTGCCTCCATGTGGCTCTATGAAATCAATCTTGATTTTCAGAATAATTTACAAATCCATACTTATGCAAATGGAAGGTGACTGTTGATGGCAGTTAAAAGCTGATAAGCAGAAATCAGCCTTAGGAAAATCCCCTAGGGATGCTCAATATAGGAATCCCTTTGCCCCATAATAAGATTTCTGTTTACCTTAGACAGAGTGCTTCTATTTACTTTGTATTAAAGGGCATGCCATTATTTGGGGTGGCATTGGACAAAATGACTGTCTTGTATTACCAAATAAATCAGAGGTGATAGAGTGGGAGGATAAGAAAGATAAGGAGATGAAAAATTCATTAGGATTAGGCAGGTCTTTGGGTATAGTTAGAGTTGGTTGTTGTTATGTAGTTACATAAAACAAGATGGAGGCAAGCCACAAGACTGCTTCCATCTTGTTGAGGGCATAATCCAAGATAGTGACAAAACAGATGGTTATAATTTTCTGACAGTGAATCCAGCCCCCTGATAATATGAGCCCACTGCTTATCATGGATAGGTTTCTCTTTGTTTCATAAATCTTATCTATTAAATACTGACTTTTAGAGGCTTTAAGTGAAAGCAGAACATTTTGAAAAATGGAAAGGGTATCTTACTGGGTATGTTGGTAGGACCCTAGTTAGCAAAATAAATAGAGGAAGGAAATCATAGTCTTAGCTCAGAGGAGCAGAGGATCTATATTCAGTTTCAGTATTCTGTAGAATAGCTTCTAGGATGAAGGAGAGAAGAAAACTTTCATTCAATTCTATTTCAAAATGGATTTGGCCTCTCTAATATGGAACATCAAGGAAGCATCAGGATAATTCATACATGAACCTGTTCATCATCCCATCTGTCTCCACACAGAGAGCACTTTTATTAATTTTGCAACAATGCCCCACCTATAGGAACGTGGATCCATTTTATCATGAACCATGTGATGTCACTTTACTCTCGAGAATTAGGTTATTAGTGTAGGTTGGAGTTGTCTTTACTGGTCCCTGGTTACTGAACAGTGAAACTGGCTTTAGAGTAAAAAGACAGAGGTGGGTCGAAGGAGACCCCGTTTGTTAGAGAGATGATAAAATAATTAACCCCTTGGGCCAGGGTGCCGGAATCCCAGGTGAGTTGGGATTTGATTGGGATTGCACTGAATCTGTATATTGCTTTTGGCAAGATGGTCATTTTAACTATATTAATCCTGCTGATCAACGAGCATGGCAGATCTTTCCATTTTCTGGGGTCTTTTTTGATTTCCTTCTTCAGAGACCTGAAGTTCTTGTCATATAGGTCTTTCACTTGTTTGGTTAGAGTCACACCAAGATACTTTATATTGTTTGTGGCTATTGTGAAGGGGGTCATTTCCCTAACTTCTTTATCAGTCTGCTTATCCTTTGAGTATAGGAAGGCTACTGATTTGCTTGAGTTGATTTTATAGCCAGCCACTTTGCTGAAGTTGTTTATCAGCTGTAGGAGTTCTCTGGTGGAGGTTTTCGGGTTACTTAAGTAGACTATCATGTCATCTGCAAATAGTGATAATTTGACTTCTTCCTTTCCAATTTGTATCCCTTTGACTTCCTTATGTTGTCTAATTGCTCTATCTAGAACTTCAAGTACTATATTGAAAAGATATGGAGAGAGAGGACAGTCTTGTCTAGTCCCTGATTTTAGTGAGATTGCTTCATGTTTCTCTCCTTTTTGTTTGATGTTGGCTACCGGTTTGCTGTATATTGCATTAGTGATGTTTAGGTATGGGCCTTGAATTCCTGTTCTTTCCAAGACCTTTAGCATGAAAGGATGAATTTTGTCAAATGCTTTTTCTGCATCTAATGAGATGATCATATGGTTTTTTTCTTTGAGTTTGTGTATGTAGTGGATAGCATTGATGGATTTCTGTATATTGAACCATCCCTGCATCCCTGGGATGAAGCCTACTTGATCATGGTGGATGATTGTTTTGATGTGTTCTTGGATTTGATTGGCAAGAATTTTATTAAGTATTTTTGCCTCAATATTCATAAGAGAAATTGGCCTGAAGTTCTCTTTCTTTGTTGGATCTTTGTGTGGTTTTGGTATCAGCGTAATTGTGGCTTCATAGAACGAGTTGGTTAGAGTTCCTTCTGTTTTTATTTTGTAGAATAGTTTGAAGAGTATTGGTATTAGGTCTTCTATGAAGGTCTGATAGAATTCTGCACTGAAGCCATCTGGTCCTGTGCTTTTTTTTTGTTAGGAGACTTTCTATGACCCTTTTTATTTCTTCAGGTGTTATAGGACTGTTTAGATGATCTATTTGATCCTGATTTAGTTTTGGTGTCGGATATCTGTCTAGGAAACTGTCCATTTCGTCTAGATTCTCCAGTTGTGTTGGTTATAGGCTTTTGTAGTAGGATCTGATGGTTTTTTGAATTTCCTCAGTTTCTGTTGTTATATCTCCCTTTTCATTTCTAAGTTTGTTAATCTGAATACTGTCTCTGTGCCCTTTGGTTAGTCTGGCTAAGGGTTTATCTATCTTGTTGATTTTCTCAAAGAACCAGCTCCTGGTTTTATTGATTCTTTGTATGGTTCTCTTTGTTTCTACTTGATTGATTTTGGCCCTGAGTTTGATGATTTACTGCCTTCTACTCCTCCTTGGTGAAATAGCGGCTTTTTGTTCCAGGGCTTTCAAGTGTGTCATTAAGATGTTAGTGTATGCTCTCTCCATTTTCTTTTTGGAGGCACTCATGGCTATGGGTTTTCCTCTTAGCACTGCTTTCATTGTGTTCCATAGATTTGGGTATGTTTTGTCTTCCTTTTCATTAAATTCTAAAAAGTCTTTAATTTCTTTCTTTATTTCTTCCTTGACCAAGATATCATAGAGTAGAAAATTGTTCAGTTTCCACGTGTATGTATGTTTTCTGTTGTTTTAAAGTTATTTCTTTTTTAATCTATTTTGTCAAGAACTGAAAGTTTCAAACACAAGTCAGAACACTACAAATGAACAAAATAACCATTTTGAATGATAAAATCCAAGATAGAGTAAGGATACTTTATTTGTAAATAGAAAAGGTTCTTGGTGGACTCCAACTACCAGTCTTCTTCTGAATATAGAAAACAGTAAACGCTGTCCAAGTATGTTGATTTTATATTGTAGTTGCCCCTTTGTGTTTTTATGAATTTTTGGAGATTGTTAAGGATTTTCAACAAGTCCATGCCTCTGCCCAGGAAAATTGACAGTTGTAGGCAGTTAATGGAGTTAGTGGTTTGCCTGGAAAAGGATAATTGACCTTAGTATATCGCCTAGGATTGCTGAATATAGGATTACCTTTGACTAATAACTAGATTTAAGTTAATATTGCCAGAATCTATTGATGACATTCTAAATAACACCCAAATTTTAGGGCATACTTTGGACCAAACAAAGTCTGTTGTTGCCTAATTAATCAGAAGATAGATTGAGGGAGTAGCAGAGAATGACAAGCTGAGGAAGGACTCTTTTATACTAGGAAGTTCTTTGGGTACAGTTACAGTTGTTTGATGTTATGTGGTTACATTAAACAATAAAGAGGCAGGTCACAAGATTTCTTCCATCTTGATGAGATCATAATTCAAGATGATGAAGGAACAGATGATTAGGTTTTCTGACAGTGAACCCTAATCCTTGATAATATGAGTTCATTGACAATAAGTCATAGGTCTCCGTGAAAGTCATATAGTTTTTCTATTAAAGTCAGATATTTAGAGGGCTTAATTGAATGCAGAAAATTGTGTGTGTTAGAATGGATTTATGTGAACATGTTTAGTATGATCTTAATGAGTATGTGTCTAGGTCTCCAATTAGAAAATTAATTATACCAAAGGAGGAAATCATACCCTTGGCTCTGCAGAGCACAGTTGCTGTCATCAGTTTCAGGATTGCCAAATAGCTTCTAGGGTGAGGGAGGGAAGAAACTATCATTGAATTATTTTTCAAATCAGTAGTGGGTCTCTCACATTGAACATGGAGGGATTTTCAGGATAATATATACAGGAACTTATTCAACAATATCTCTGCCTATATAAGGAGAGCAATTTTGCAAATTTCAGTACAAAATTTCCATCCTTTAGGCACCTGGATTACTTTCACCAAGAACAGTGGAAGGTAACATTACTATGGAGTGTAGGTATTAGGTAATTAGCACAATTTGAATTTGTGTTTACTGGTCTCTGTTTATTGATCAATTAAACTGTCTTCCTAGGGTACAAAGACTGAAATGGGCCTGAGTAGGCCTTCTTTCTTTAGAATGAAAGACATAAAATTAAACCTATGTGCCAGGATGAAGGAAGGGAATAGGTATAGGCAACTTACTTGTCAAATTTACTGTCCCCTTAAGGTTTTCCTGGATTTGTGATTTGATGGTTTTGGTGATCTCCAAGAGAAACGCTGGACATGAAAATATGACCCAGAACCTGACTCAGGCTAAGCGACTTGAGTGGGTTTATTTTCTCTGTCAATTAAAGAATTTTATAATTTGAAGTCTTCATTCACAGCATGGAGCAGCACAGACATCTCAAAAGTAGCAAACAGAACAGTAGGTTGAGATAAAGTATCTACTGGTAATGAGGACCACACACATGCAGGAAGTCCAAAGAGAGAATAACTTTCTGCAAAGGTCAGAGGAGACTCAGAAAGCTGGAAACCCAGTCACATCTCAAGGGCTGTCAATTGAAAGCCCGTGGTACCTTTTCCACCTTATTTAATATTGGTTAGTTTTTAGACAGTTGGGATGATTGAGTTGAATATATTTTATAGATATCCTGCTCTAGCCTTGAACTTATGAAGTCAGTCCATCAGCAGGAGGGTTACTGACAGGAAATAATAATAATGACAGTGGTTTTGAGCTCTTGGTCTTTTATTTGATGTCATCAGGGTAAAAGGGGAGCAATTTTGTGAGTTTCCCACATGTATTACATTGTCTTGGCTTTACTACTTATCTGTCTTCCAATAATAAATCTTTCTAATACCTAGGCCCCAAGATCAAACTTAGCAGTCATTTTCAAGCTGTTATTGGCTTGAGAATACTGACTGCCCTTAACTGTTATCACCTGACCTTGGGTAGATGAGGGGAGGGTCAAAGGTCAAGGTCCCTAGAGGAGTGTTCATCTATGGGGCCTTGATAAATCTTAACTGATAGCAAGGATACAGAATAGGAGACAACAATGAGATCACCTTTGTGAGCTAGCCATTGCTTCTCTCCCTATGTGCACACCTACCATGGAGTCCCTCTGATTCCTAGTCTCCCAGTTTGGTACTTTAGGTACCCCATCTCCACTCCTACTTCTGACATGTCTCCTCTATTTTCCACTCACAATTTCATTTCTTCCCTATTTACTTCAGGTGTTTTTGAATTATTTTACTCAACCTGTTGCGTGAACCATGTTTAGACATAAAATGCCAACATGTAAAATGAAAGCATGAAATTAACAGTACAAAGAAAATTTAATGTTTCTATGCCCACATCAGGAAGAGGGAAGTACAGAAACTGAATCTCTCCAGGTAAACTTTGGTATCCTGAACTGACATTAAAATTAAAAAAAGAGCCTAGGACACAGAAATGTAAATCAGATTCCTGTTGAAAATGTGGTCCAAGCCTGAGCAGTCTGTGCTTTATTCATCCTGAAAGGTATCTTGACAAGTTGTTAGGATTGTATGATATCTTGTTCAAAGAAACAAGTTCCCCTCTGCATGGGCCATTTTTTTTTTTTTTTTTTTTTTTTTTTTTTTTTTTTTTTTTTTACTTATCTCAGGATGCGATTCTTACAGAAATTCTCTTGTCTTAGAGCTCACTCATTCAATGGTGGGATGGTTAAAATAGGACAGGATTATCTTTTTAGAGCATGTTCATTTCATCCAATCTGTTAGACCTTTACTGCTGCCACATGTCCTTGGAAATTTTATAAGTTAGTGGAGCATAAACCACCTATGAGAAACTACATACTTATAAGAATCAAACCACCCTCAACAGGTCTAGCTGAAAGACAGGAATTGTTATCTATCCTCAATATACTCTAAACTACTCAATGGTTGATATTCTACTGGTACTGTCCCTGAATAGGTAATTTTCTCCATTCATGGGTGAAGTGATCTTGTTAAATCCTAATCAGAGGGATCAGCTCCAGTCCTCTTTGACTTGTGGCAGTTAAAACATTACTTCCCTCCATTCATCCTTCATGAACTCTACTGAGGTAGAGAGTACTCTAGTTTACACCTAACCACTCTCGAGAGAAATGTCAGGTTAGGAAGATATGAATCTCCAGGGAGACATGAGCTTTTTCAAATGCTCCTTTGTAGGACAGAATGAGTTTGACAGGACAGTAGTTCACTCTTCTTCTGCTTCATAGTATAGATTAAGGTAGGAAAACTTGCATTCTCAGAGACAGATATTTCACAAATACTTCCTATTTGAGACAGATAGAGGTGGAGTTTCAATAGCTATTCCCTATATTCCTCATTAAGACAGATGAAGGTTAGAATCACATGTATTAAGGAGTTGTTAACTCCTGCCATGCCTCCATAGGATAGACTGAGTTAGGCAGCACAATATTTTATTCCTGACATCCTCCTTAGGAGAGACCACATTAGGCCAATTTGGATGTTCAGAGATAGAAAGTGTCTTTCTCAAAGACTCTTCCTTAGTATACTGTATGTGAAACTCTCTCTTTCACTTGTATCCTCTTCAAGTCAGTGTTAGAGAATCAGATTTCTGAGAGACAGACAAGCTCCCTCAAGCCTCATACTTAGATCAGAATGAGAATGAAGGGAAACTCATGCTAATCTATCTTTATCCAAAGAACACATTAAAATTTAGACAATCTCAAATATGAGAGATAAGTTAATTGTCACCTAGATATTTAATAAAGCAAGGAGAACAAAATTTACAAGAATACAGCTGTGGTCATATTCAATCATTTTTAATCTCTTTTGACTCTAACAGAAATATTCAAACAAAAGACAGCACAATGAGAAAAACAAAATAAACCATCTTAGATGATACAACCTAAGGCAGAGTTAACAAATCTGTGGGAAGAAAAGATTTTTGATGGCCTCAAAATATTGGGTTGCCTTTGAGAATAGAAAACAGTAACTGTTGGGAAAGTATGTACAGTTTAAAATGTAATTGCCTGCATGTGGTTCTATGAAATCAATCTGGATTTTCAGAATAATTTATAAATCCATGCTTATACAAATGGAAGGTGACTGTTGATGGCAGTTAAAAGCTGATAAGCAGAAATCAGCCTTAGGAAAATCCCCTAGGAATGCTCAATATAGGAATCCCTTTGCCCCATAATAAGATTTCTGTTTACCTTAGACAGAGTGCTTCTATTTACTTTGTATTAAAGGACACGCCATTATTTGGGGTGGCATTGGACAAAATGACTGTCTTGTATTACCAAATAAATCAGAGGTGATAGAGTGGGAGGATAAGAAAGATAAGGAGATGAAAAATTCATTAGGATTAGGCAGGTCTTTGGGTATAGTTAGAGTTGGTTGGTGTTATGTAGTTACATAAAACAAGATGGAGGCAAGCCACAAGACTGCTTCCATCTTGATGAGGGCATAATCCAAGATAGTGACACAACAGATGTTTATATTTTTCTGACAGTGAATCCAGCCCCTTGATAATGTGAGCCCACTGCCTATCATGGATAGGTCTCTCTGTGTTTCATAAATCTTATCTATTAAATACTGACATATAGAGGCTTTAACTGAAAGCAGAATATTTTGAAAATTAGAAGGGGTAAAGGTAACAGCATTTTGTCTCATCTTAGTGGGTATGTGGGTAGGACCCTAGTTAGCCAAATAAATAGAGGAAGGGAATCATAGTCTTTACTCAGAGGAGCAGAGGGTCTATATTCAGTTTCAGTATTCTGTCAAATAGCTTCTAGGATGAAGGAGAGAAGAAACATTTCATTCAACTCTATTTCACAAAAGTTTTGGCCTCTCTAATATGGAACATCAAGGAAGAATCAGGATAATTCATACATGAACCCTTTCAACATCCCAACTATCTCCACACAGAGAGCCCTTTTATAAATTTTGCAACACTGCCCCACCATCAGGCACCTGGATCCATTTTACCATGAACCATGTGATGTCACTTTACTCTCGAGAATTAGGTTATTGGTGTAGGTTGAAGTTGTCTTTACTGGTCTCTGGTTACTGAACAGTGGAAATGGCTTCCTAGAGTAAAAAGACAGACGTGGGTCTGAGAAGACCGTGTTTGTTAGAGAGATGAAAAAAATTTACACCTTTGGCCAGGATGCAGGAATCCTGGGTGTAATTAAGTCATCTCTTAAATTGCTGGTCCCATTTTTCTTTGCCGTGATTTTTTATCTTAAGTGGTGGATGATCTCCAAAAATATCCCCAATGAGAAACATAGTAAGAAATAACATGATTTAGACTAGCTGTCTTGATTCAGTTCATTTTCTCTGGCAATAAAAGAATTACAAGTCAAGATCATATCAAGAACAATGTGCAGCATCAGAAACATCTAAAAAGTGGCAAGTACAAACAGTAGTGTAAGAAAGGCTGTTCCTTGGGGATGAGGAGCACACTCATGCAAAAAGTACACAGAAAACATGACCCTCTGCAATGCAGAGTACAGTGTCAGAAAGCTGGAAACCCAGTCATTTCCTAAGGGCTGGCATCCGACCCACTCCAGGAGTTTTCCTCACCTAATTTAGCCTTGGTCAGTTTTTAGACAGTTAGGATGGTTGACTGAGCATATGTTGTACACATGTCCTGCTCTAGCCTTGAACTTATGGAATCAGTCCATCAGCTGGAGGCTTGCTGGCAGAAAACAGAGACAGTTGTTGTGAGCTCTTAGTCTTTTATCATAAGAAATGAGGGTGAACCTGAATCCATTTTGTGAGTTTGCTACTTTACTCTTACCTTGTCTTGGCCACTTTACCTATCTGTGTACATACAGTGAGTCTTCCTAACACCTAATCTTACAGACTAAACTTGTAGGCCACATTGATGACTGTTATGGTCTTAAAATACTGACTGCTTT
Source organism: Apodemus sylvaticus (assembly GCF_947179515.1). Taxonomy (NCBI): domain Eukaryota; kingdom Metazoa; phylum Chordata; class Mammalia; order Rodentia; family Muridae; genus Apodemus; species Apodemus sylvaticus. The sequence continues at coordinate 44,331,379 of NC_067495.1, forward strand.
TACCTGCTTCCATCTGACACAGGGTAGAGAGTTAACCTGAGGTTCAACAGACAGTTTGAACCCTAGAGGAGTGTTGATCTGGAGAGCCTTGACAAAGAGACAAGGGTCCCAAGAAGGAGACAACAACCAAAACACCTTGCTGATTTATGAATGGACTCCCTTACTATCAGTATGTGTAGCAGTGATTCTGTCTGACTTCAGTGCTCTCTGTTTCATACTTTGCCTTACCCATCTCCACTCTGATTTCTCCCATACCTCCACTGAGTCCTGCTCAATATTTCCTATTCTTTGATAATCTTTTTCAGTAGCTTTTGAACTATTGGGCCCAGCTTGTGCCTCCAAAGAGGTTTAAACCTCAATTGACAACATATAAATGAAAACCATATAATTATCAGTAGAGGAAAATATATTTATTTCACGTAGCCAGATTGGGAAGTAGGAAGAACACCAACTGAACATCCAGAGTTCAATTTTGTGTTTCTGAACTAATATTGCTCTTTATCAAGAGAGTCTAGTGTACATATATAAATAGAAGTACTGTTCATCATGTGGTCCAACCTTCTAAAGTGTGTTTTATTCACCTTATCAGAAATCTTCACAAATATTTAAGAGTGTATGACACCTCATTCATGCACAATAGGTCTCCTCTTCTTCTATCATTTCTCTTCTCTAATCATGAGATTCCTAGGAAAATTTAAATTTCTTGGATCCTGTTCTTTAATTGATGGATTGGAAAAATGAGGCAGGAATACTTTCTCAGAGCATTTCCTTCATCGTTCCCACATATCCATGGAAACTATATCTTCTACTGGAGTTTAAAGTACCTATGAGGTGCTATATCCTCAGAGGAAATTTTATATGTCCTACAACTACTATCAAATGTCAATAGGTCTTGGCTACAAACTGGAACTTTTGATCTAATCTCAATACACACAAAACCATTTTACATGTACAGCCCTTGAACAGGCAGAGTCTCTAAGTTCATATGTATAGAGATCTCACATCTTCATCACATTAATTTGCCCTAGTCCACTTTTTATTCTGGCAGTTAAAATTTTTCCAACTCCCGTTAGGAAAAATGGGTCCTCATGGAATTAAAAATCTTCTATATTCTAAAAAGAAATAGTAAACACTTTGAAATAGAGGTTCAAAGAGCATCAAAAAATCTTCCTCAAAAGCATATTAATTCAGAATTAGTATCTACAGTATATATGATATCCCTCTAAACAGAGTGGAGTATTGATTAGCTGGTATTGCTCTTCTTAGCAATCACAAAATGCTTTACATTCTTAGCTAACAGAAAGTATATCAAAGCTGAACCATTGTTTGTTCCTTCATGAAAACATTCATGTGTATAATCTGAGATATTATTTGAGCTCAAAATAATGTGGATCCCCAGTTTTAAGAAATGTTGGCAAAAACCACAAAAAATAAAAAAAATAAAAAAATAAACAAAAAGAAATGTTGGCATTATAAAGATGAGAGGACCTACAGTTATAACTGAAAAACAAAGTCTCTTCAAAACTAGAGAAAGGGATAGTAAAAATAAGAGTTCCCTCCTTACTGCCATAGTAGCACAGCTTATACAATAGGAAATTTGGAGAAATGTGAATGTGGTAAAATGTTGAATATGAGAGATAAATAGTATTTCTGTCCAAGCATCCTGCATAGGTTATACTAAGGTAGAAATCACTCTGGTTCACTATTAACCTCTCCTGTAGAAAATATTAGGTTATGAAGAAATGGACCCTCAGGTAGACATGAGCTTTCTACATTACTCCTTCCTAGCAAAGAATGACTTTGACAGCACAGTTACTTCTTTATTCCTTCATAATGCAGATTAATATAGAAAATCATGCATTCTCAGAGATAGATAATATTTCTACATAATCCTTCTACATGAGACAGATGGAGTTGGAGTTTCACTAGATCATTCATATCCTCCTCATTAGGACAGGTCAAGATTAGAACAACAAAGAGTAGAGAGATATAACTATTTTTCATGCCTCCATAGACAGACAGATTTAGGGAGCACACAAGTTCACTCCTGACATTGTCCATAGTACAGATCATGTTAGGTTAACATGGTTTCTTAGAGACAGACATTAGACAACTCAAATCCTTTTCCATAGCACACTGTGACATGAACTCTTTCCTTCTTACCAATACTCTTCAAATCACTGTTACAGAATCTGATTTCTGAAAGACAGACACTAGCTCACTCAAGTCTCTTAATTAGGACAGAATGAGAATGAATGCACACAACATCTCTATCAACATTATATACAGAGATTATTAGAATTGTGAAAATCTAAAATCTGAGAGATATATACTACCTTTCAAACATAATGGGGGACAAATATTAGAAGAAATCAGTATGAGAACATATTAAGTTATTTCTTTATTAATCTCTTTTGTCTAGAACTGAAAGTTTCAAACACAAGTCAGAACAGTACAAATGATCAAAATAACCATCTTGAAGGATATAATCCAAGACAGAATGAGGATACTTTATTGGTAAATAGCAATGGTTCTTGATGGGCTCCAACTACCAGTCTTCTACTGATTATAGAAAACAGTAAACGTTGTCCAAGTATGTTGATTTTATATTCTAGTTGCCTCTTTGTGGTTCTATGAATTTTTGAAGATTGTTAAGGATTTTCAACAAGTCCATGCCTCTGCCCAGGAAAATTGACAGTTGTAGGCAGTTAATGGAGTTAGTGGTTTGCATGGAAAAGAATAATTGGCCTTAGTATATCCCCTAGGATTGTTTTGACCAATAACCAGATTTAAGTTAAGTTTTTGTTAGAATGGAATTATGTGAACTTATTTAGTATGATTTCAGTGTGTATGAGTCTAGGACTCCAATTAGAAAATTAATTATACCAAGAGAGGAAATCATAACCTTGGCTCTGCAGAGCACAGTTGCTGTCATCAGTTTCAGGATTGTCAAATAGCTTCTAGGGTGAGGGAGGGAAGAAATTATCATTGAATTATTTTTCAAATCAGCAGTGGGCCTCTCACATTGAACACTGAGGTATTTTCAGGATAATATATACAGGAACTTATTCAATAATCTCTCTGCCTACATAGGGAGAGCAATTTTGGAAATTTCAATATACAATGTCCATCCTTTAGGCACCTGGATTAGTTTCACCAAGAACAGTGGAAGGTAACGTTACTATGGAGTGTAGGTATTAGGTAATTAGCACAATTTGAATTTGTGTTTACTGGTCTCTGGTTATTGATCAATTAAACTGTCTTCCTAGGATACAAAGACTGAAATGGGCCTGAGTAGGCCCTCTATCTTTATAATGAAAGACATAAAATTAAACCTATGTGCCAGGATGAAGGAATGGAATAGGTAGAGGCAACTTACTTGTCAAATTTACTGTACCCTTAAGGTTTTCCTGAATTTGTGATTTGATTTTTTTGGTGATCTCCACGAGAAATGCTGGACATGAAAAAATGACGCAGAACGTGACTCAGGCTAAGCGTCTTGAGTGGGTTTATTTTCTATGTCAATTAAAGAATTTTATAATTTGAAGTCTTCATTCACAGCATGGAGCAGCACAGACATCTCAAAAGTAGCAAACAGAACAGTAGTTTGAGACAAGGTATCTGCTGGTAATGAGGACCACACAATTGTAGGAAGTCCAAAGAGAGAATAACATTCTGCAAAGGTCAGAGGAGACTCAGAAAGCTGGAAACCCAGTCACATCTCAAGGGCTGTCAATTGAAAACCCGTGGTACCTTTTCCACCTTATTTAATATTGGTTAGTTTTTAGACAGTTAGGATGATTGAGTTGCATATATTTTATAGATATCCTGCTCTAGCCTTGAACTTATGAAGTCAGTCCATCAGCAGGAGGCTTACTGGCAGGAAATAATATTAATGACAGTGGTTTTTAGCTCCTGGTCTTTTTTTTTTTTTTTTTTGATGTCAGGAGGGTAAAAGAGGGGCAATTTTGTGAGTTTAACACATGTATTACACTCTATTGGTTTTGCTACTTTTCTGTCTTCGATTAAGTCTTTCTAATACCTAGGCCCCCAGATCAAACTTAGAAGTCATTTTCAAGCTGTTATGGGCTTGAGAATACAGATTGCCCTTAACTGTTATCACCTGACCTTGGGTAGATGAGGGTATGGTCAAAGGTCAAAGTCCCTAGAGGAGTGTTCATCTATGGGGCCTTGATAAATCTTAACTGATAGCAAGGATACAGAATAGGAGACAACCATGAGATCACCTTAGTGACCTAGCCCCTGCTTTTCTCCCTATCTGCACACCTACCATGGAGTCTCTCTGACCCCTAGTCTCTCAGTTTGGTACTTTAGGTACCCCATCTCCACTCCTACTTCTCACATGTCTCCTCTGTTTTCCACTCATAATTTCATTTCTTCCCCCATATTCTTCAGGTATTGTTGAATTGTTTTACTCCACCTGTCCCCTAAAACAGGTTTAGACATATAATTCCAACATGTAAAATGAAAGCATGAAATTAACAGTACAAAGAAAATTTAATGTTTCTATGCCCACATCAGGAAGAGGAAAGTACAGGAACTGAATCTCTCAAGGTAAACTTTGGTATCCAGAACTGACATTAAAATTTCAAAAGAGAGCCTAGGTTACAGAGATGTAAATCGAATTCCTGTTGAAAATGTGGTCCAAGTCTGAGAAGTCTGTGCTTTATTCACCCTGAAAGGTGTCTTCACATGTTGTTAGGATTGTATGATATCTTGTTCAAAGAAACAAGTTCCCCTATGTATTTTTTTCTCTCAGGATGCAATTCTTACAGAAATCCTGTTTTCTTAGAGCTCACTCATTAAATAGTGTGATTGTCAAAATAGGACAAGAATATCTTTATAGAGCATGTTCATTTCATCCAATCTGTTAGACCTTTACTGCTGCCACATGTCCTTGGAAATTTTATCAGTTAGTGCATCATAAACCACCTATGAGAAACTACATACTTATAAGAAACAAACCACCCTCAACAGGTCTAGCTGAAAGACAGGAATTGTTATCTATCCTCAATATACTCTAAACTACTCAATGGTAGATATTCTACTGGTACTGTCCCTGAATAGGTAATTTTCTCCATTCATGGGTGAAGTGATCTTGTTAAATCCTAATCAGAGGGATCAGCTGCAGTCCTCTTTGACTTGTGGCAGTTAAAACATTACTTCCCTCCATTCATCCTTCATGAACTCTCCTGAGGTAGAGAGAACTCTAGTTTACACCTAACCACTCTCGAGAGAAATGTCAGGTTAGGAAGATATCAATCTCCAGGGAGACATGAGCTTTCTCAATGCTCCTTTGTAGGACAGAATGAGTTTGACAGGACAGTAGTTCACTCTTCTTCTGCTTCATAGTATAGATTAAGGTAGGAAAACTTGCATTCTCAGAGACAGATATTTCACAAATACTTCCTATTTGAGACAGATAGAGGTGGAGTTTCAATAGCTATTCCCTATATTCCTCATTAAGACAGATGAAGGTTAGAATCACATGTATTAAGGAGTTGTTAACTCCTGCCATGCCTCCATAGGATAGACTGAGTTAGGCAGCACAATATTTTATTCCTGACATCCTCCTTAGGAGAGACCACATTAGGCCAGCTTGGATGTTCAGAGATAGAAATTGTCTTTCTCAAAGCCTCTTCCTTAGTATACTGTATGTGAAACTCTCTCTTTCACTTGTATCCTCTTCAAATCAGTGTTAGAGAATCAGGTTTCTGAGAGACAGACAAGCTCCCTCAAGCCTCATACTTAGATCAGAATGAGAATGAAGGGAAACTCATTCTAATCTACCTTTATCCAAAGAACACATTAAAATTTAGACAATCTCAAATATGAGAGATAAGTTAATTGTCACTAGATAATTTATAAATCAAAGGAGAACAAAATTTACAAGAATACAGCTGTGGTCATATGCAATCATGCTTAATCTCTTTTGACTCTAACAGAAATATCCAAACAAAAGACAGCACAATGACAAAAACAAAATAAACCATCCTAGATGATACAACCTAAGGCAGAGTTAACAAATCTATGGGTAGAAAAGATTTTTGGTGGCCTCAAACTATTGGTCTGCCTTTTAGAGTAGAAAAAGGTAACTGTTGGGAAAGTATGTATAGTTTAAAAATGTAATTGCCTCCATGTGGCTCTATGAAATCAATCTTGATTTTCAGAATAATTTACAAATCCATGCTTATGGAAATGGAAGGTGACTGTTGATGGCAGTTAAAAGCTGATAAGCAGAAATCAGCCTTAGGAAAATCCCCTAGGGATGCTCAATATAGGAATCCCTTTGCCCCATAATAAGATTTCTGTTTACCTTAGACAGAGTCCTTCTATTTACTTTGTATTAAAGGACATGCCATTATTTGGGGTGGCATTGGACAAAATGACTGTCTTGTATTACCAAATAAATCAGAGGTGATAGAGTGGGAGGATAAGAAAGATAAGGAGATGAGAAATTCATCAGGAGTAGGCAGGTCTTTGGTTACAGTTAGAGTTGGTTGGTGTTATGTAGTTACATTAAACAAGATGGACGCAAACCACAAGACCACTTCCATGTTGATGATGACATAATCCAAGATAGTGACAAAGCAGATGGTTATAATTTTCTGACAGTGAATCCAGCCCCCTGATAATGTGAGCCCACTGCCTATCATGGATAGGTCTCTCTGTGTTTCATAAATCTTATCTATTAAATACTGACATATAGAGGCTTTAAGTGAAAGCAGAATATTTTGAAAAATGGAAAGGGTATCTTACTGGGTATGTTGGTAGGACCCTAGTTAGCAAAATAAATAGAGGAAGGGAATCATAGTCTTAGCTCAGAGGAGAAGAGGATCTATATTCAGTTTCAGTATTCTGTAGAATAGCTTCTAGGATGAAGGAGAGAAGAAAACTTTCATTCAATTCTATTTCAAAACGGATTTGACCTCTCTAATATGGGACATCAAGGAAGCATCAGGATAATTCATACATGAAACCGTTCATCATCCCATCTGTCTCCACACAGAGAGCACTTTTATAAATTTTGCAACAAAACCCCACCTATAGGAACCTGGATCCATTTCACCATGAACCATGTGATGTTACTTTACTCTCGAGAATTAGGTAATTAGTGTATGTTGAAGTTGTCTTTACTGGTCTCTGGTTACTGAACAGTGAAACTGGTTTCCTAGAGTAAAAAGACAGAGGTGGGTCTGAGGAGACCGTGTTTGTTAGAGAGATGATAAAAAATTAACCCCTTGGGCCTGGATGCAGGAATCCCATGTGAGTTGGGATTTGATGGCGATTGCATTGAATCTGTAGATCGATTTTGGCAAGATGGCCATTTTAACTATATTAATCCTGCCGATCCACAAGCATGGCAGATTTTTCCATTTTCTGAGGTCTTTTTCGATTTCCTTCTTCAGAGACCTGAAGTTCTTGTCATATAGGTCTTTCACTTGTTTGGTTAGAGTCACACCAAGATACTTTATATTGTTTGTGGCCATTGAAAAGGGTGTCATTTCCCTAACTTCTTTCTCAGTCTGCTTATCCTTTGAGTATAGGAAGGCTACTGATTTGCTTGAGTTGATTTTATAACCAGCCACTTTGCTGAAGTTGTTTATCAGCTGTAGGAGTTCTCTGGTGGAGGTTTTCGGGTCACTTAAATAGACTATCATGTCATCTGCAAATAGTGATAATTTGACTTCTTCCTTTCCAATTTGTATCCCCTTGACCTCCTTATGTTGTCTAATTGCTCTAGCTAGAACTTCAAGTACTATATTGAAAAGATATGGAGAGAGAGGATAGCCTTGTCTAGTCCCTGATTTTATTGGGATTGCTTCAAGTTTCTCTCCATTTAGTTTGATGTTGGCTACAAGTTTGCTGTATATTGCTTTAATGATGTTTAGGTTTGGGCCTTGAATTCCTGTTCTTTCCAAGACTTTTAGCTTGAAAGGATGCTGAATTTTGTCAAATGCTTTTTCTGCATCTAATGAGATGATCATATGGTTTTTTTCTTTGAGTTTGTGTATGTACAGCATAGCATTGATGGATTTCCTTGTATTGAACAATCCCTGCATCCCTGGGATGAAGGCTACTTGATCATGTTGGATGGTCGTTTTGATGTGTTCTTGGATTTGGTTGGCAAGAATTTTATTAAGTATTTTTGCCTCAATATTCATAAGAGAAATTGGCCTGAAGTTCTCTTTCTTTTTTGGATCTTTGTATGGTTTTGGTATCAGTGTAATTGTGGCTTCATAGAATGAGTTGGGTAGAGTTCCTTCTTTTTCTATTTTGTGAAATAGTTTGAAGAGTATTGGGGTTAGGTTTTCTATGAAGGTCTGGTAGAATTCTGCACTGAAGCCATCTGGTCCCGTGATTTTTTTTTTTTTTTTTGGTTGGGAGACTTTCTATGACCCTTTTTTATTTCTTTAGTGTTTATGGGACTGTTTAGATGATCTATTTGATCCTGATTTAGTTTTGGTGTCGGATATCTGTCTAGGAAACTGTCCATTTCCTCCAGATTCTCTAGTTGTGTTGAGTATAGGCTTTAGTAGTAGAATCTAATGATTTTTTGAATTTCCTCAGTTTCTGTTGTTATATCTCCCTTTTCATTTCTAAGTTTGTTAATCTGGATACTTTCTCTGTACCCTTTGGTCAGTCTGACTAAGGATTTATCTATCTTGTGGATTTTCTCAAAGATCCAGCTCCTGGTTTGGTTGATTCTTTGTATGGATCTCTTTGTTTCTACTTGATTGATTTTGGCCCTGAGTTTGATGATTTCCTGCCTTCTACTCCTCCTGGGTGAAATAGCTTCTTTTTGTTCCAGGGCTTTCAGGTGTGTCATTAAGATGTTAGTGTATGCTCTCTCCATTTTCTTTTTGGAGGCACTCAGGGCTATGGGTTTTCCTCTTAGCACTGCTTTCATTGTGTTCCATAGATTTGGGTATGTTGTGTCTTCATTTTCATTAAATTCTAAAAAAGTCTTTAATTTCTTTCTGTATTTCTTCCTTGACCAAGTTATCATTGAGTAGAGTATTGTTCAGTTTCCATTTGTATATGTGTTTTCTGTTGTTTTTAAGTTATTTTTTTTAATCTCTTTTGTCTAGAACTGAAAGTTTCAAACATAAGTCAGAACAGTACAAATGAACAAAATAACCATCTTGAATGATATAATTCAAGACAGAGTGAGGATACTTTATTGGTAAATAGAAAATGTTCTTGGTGGCCTCCAACTACCAGTCTTTTTCTGATTATAGAAAACAGTAAACGCTGTCCAAGTATGTTGATTTTATATTGTAGTTGCCCCTTTGTGGTTCTATGAATTGTTGGAGATTGTTAAGGATTTTCAACAAGTCCATGCCTCTGCCCAGGAAAATTGACAGTTGTAGGCAGTTAATGGAGTTAGTGGTTTGCCTGGAAAAGAATAATTGACCTTAGTATAACCCCTAGGATTTCTGAAAATAGGATTACCTTTGACCAATAACCAGATTTAAGTTAATATTGCCAGAATCTATTGATGACATTCTAAATAACACCCAAATTTTAGGGCATACTTTGGACCAAACAAAGTTTGTTGTTGCCTAATTAATCAGAAGATAGATTGAGGGAGTAGCAGAGAATTACAAGCTGATGAAGGACTCTTTAATACTAGGAAGTTCTTTGGATACAGTTACAGTTGTTTGATGTTATGTGGTTACATTATACAATAAAGAGGCAGGTCACAAGATTTCTTCCAACTTGATGAGGTCATAATTCAAGATGATTAAGGAACAGATGATTAGGTTTTCTGACAGGGAACCCTAATCCTAGATAATATGAGTTCATTGACAATAAGTCATAGGTATCGGTGAAATTCATACAGTTTTTCTATTAAAGTCAGATATTTAGAGGCTTTAATTGAATGCAGAAAATTTAGTGTGTTAGAATGGATTTATGTGAACATGTTTAGTATGATATTAATGTGTATGTGTCTAGGTCTCCCATTAGAAAATTAAATATACCAAAGGAGGAAATCATAATCTTGTCTCTGCAGAGCACACAGTTGCTGTCATCAGTTTCAGGATTGCCAAATAGCTTCTAGGGTGAGGGAGGGAAGAAACTATCATTGAATTATTTTTCAAATCAGTAGTTGGCCTCTCACATTGAACATGGAGGGATTTTCAGGATAATATATACAGGAACTTATTCAACAATATCTCTGCCTATATAAGCAGAGCAATTTTGCAAATTTCAGTACAAAATTTCCATCCTTTAGGCACCTGGATTACTTTCACCATGAACAGTGGAAGGTAACATTACTATGGAGTGTAGGTATTAGGTAATTAGCACAATTTGAATTTGTGTTTACTTGTCTCTGTTTATTGATCAATTAAACTGTCTTCCTAGGGTACAAAGACAGAAATGGGCCTGAGTAGGCCCTCTTTCTATAGAATGAAAGACATAAAATTAAACCTATGTGCCAGGATGAAGGAAGGGAATAGGTATAGGCAACTTAATTGTCAAATTTACTCTCCCCTTAAGGTTTTCCTGAATTTGTGATTTGATGGTTTTGGTGATCTCCAAGAGAAACGCTGGACATGAAAAATGACCCAAAACCTGACTCAGGCTAAGGGTCTTGAGTGGGTTTATTTTCTCTGTCAATTAAAGAATTTTATAATTAGAAGTCTTCATTCACAGCATGGAGCAGCACAGACATCTCAAAAGTAGCAAACAGAACAGTAGTTTGAGACAAAGTATCTACTGGTAATGAGGACCACACACATGCAGGAAGTCCACAGAGAGAATAACTTTCTGCAAAGGTCAGAGGAGACTCAGAAAGCTGGAAACCCAGTCACATCTCAAGGGCTGTCAATTGAAAGCCCGTGGTACCTTTTCCCCCTTATTTAATATTGGTTAGTTGTTAGACAGTTAGGATGATTGAGTTGAATATATTTTATAGATATCCTGCTCTAGCCTTGAACTTATGAAGTCAGTCCATCAACAGGAGGGTTACTGACAGGAAATAATAATAATGACAGTGGTTTTGAGCTCCTGGTCTTTTATTTGATGTCAGGAGGGTAAAAGCAGAGCAATTTTGTGAATTTCCCACATGTATCACATTGTCTTGGCTTTGCTACTTATCTGCCTTCCAATAATAAAACTTTGTAATACCTAGTTCCGAAGATCAAACTTAGCAGTCATTTTCAAGCTGTATTGGGCTTGAGAATACTGACTGCCTTTAACTGTTATCACCTGACCTTGGGTAGATGAGGGGAGGGCCAAAGGTCAAGGTCCTTAGAGAAGTGTTCCTCTATGGGGCCTTGATAAATCTTAACTGATAGCAAGGATACAGAATAGGAGACTTAACTGTTATCACCTGACCTTGGGTAGATGAGGGGAGGGTCAAAGGTCAAGGTCTCTAGAGGAGTGTTCATCTATGAGGCATTGATAAATCTTAACTGATAGGAAGGATATGGAATAGGAGACAACAATGAGATCACCTTTGTGACCTAGACATTGCTTCTCTCCCTATCTGCACACCTACCATGGAGTCCCTCTGCCCCGTAGTCTTCCAGTTTGGTACTTTAGGTACCCCAACTCCACTCCTACTTCTCACATGTCTCCTCTGTTTTCCACTCACAATTTCATTTATTTCCCTATTTTAATCAGGTATTGTTGAATTATTTTACTCCACCTGTTGCCTAAATCAGCTTTAGACATATAATGCCAACAAGTAAACTGAAAGCATGAAATTAACAGTACAAAGAAAATTTAATGTTTCTATGCCCACATCAGGAAGAGGAAAGTACAGGAACTGAATCTCTCAAGGTAACCTTTGGGATCCTGAACTGACATTAAAATATAAAAAGAGAGCCTAGGTTACAGAGATGTAAATCAGTTTCCTGTTGAAAATGTGGTCCAAGCCTGAGAAGTCTGTGCTTTATTCATACTGAAAGGTATCTTGACAAGTTGTTAGGATTGTATGATAACTTGTTCAAAGAAACAAGTTCCCCTCTGCATGGGCCATTTTTTTTTTTCTTATCTCAGGATGCAATTCTTATAGAAATTCTCTTGTCTTAGAGCTCACTCATTCAATAGTGGGATTGTCAAAATAGGACAAGAGTATCTTTATAGAGCGTGTTCATTTCATCCAATCTGTTAGACATTTACTGCTGCCACATGTCCTTGGAAATTTTATCAGTTAGTGCATCATAAACCACCTATGAGAAACTACATACTTATAAGAATCAAACTACTCTCAACAGGTCTAGCTGAAAGACAGGAATTGTTATCTATCCTCAATATACTCTAAACTACTCAATGGTTGATATTCTATTGGTACTGTCCCTGAATAGGTAATTTTCTCCATTCATGGGTGAAGTGATCTTGTTAAATCCTAATCAGAGGGATCAGCTCCAGTCCTCTTTGACTTGTGGCAGTTAAAACATTACTTCCCTCCATTCATCCTTCATGAACTCTACTGAGGTAGAGAGCACTCTAGTTTACACCTAACCACTCTCGAGAGAAATGTCAGATTAGGAAGATATGAATCTCCAGGGAGACATGAGCTTTCTCAAATGCTCCTTTGTAGGACAGAATGAGTTTGACAGGACAGTAGTTCACTCTTCTTCTGCTTCATAGTATAGATTAAGGTAGGAAAACTTGCATTTTCAGAGACAGATATTTCACAAATACTTCCTATTTGAGACAGATAGAGGTGGAGTTTGAATAGATATTCCCTATATTCCTCATTAAGACAGATGAAGGTTAGAATCACATGTATTAAGGAGTTGTTAACTCCTGCCATGCCTCCATAGGATAGACTGAGTTAGGCAGCACAATATTTTATTCGTGACATCCTCCTTAAGAGAGACCACATTAGGCCAATTTGGATGTTCAGAGATAGAAAGTGTCTTTCTCAAAGACTCTTCCTTAGTATACTGTATGTGAAACTCTCTCTTTCACTTGTATCCTCTTCAAGTCAGTGTTAGAGAATCAGGTTTCTGAGAGACAGACAAGCTCCCTCAAGCCTCATACTTAGATCAGAATGAGAATGAAGGGAAACTCATTCTAATCTATCTTTATCCAAAGAACACATTAAAATTTAGACAATCTCAAATCTGAGAGGTAAGTTAATTGTCACCTAGATATTTAATAAAGCAAGGAGAACAAAATTTACAAGAATACAGCTGTGGTTATGTTCAATCATTTTTAATCTCTTTTGACTCTAACAGAAATATTCAAACAAAAGACAGCACAATGAGAAAAACAAAATAAACCATCTTGGTGATACAACCCAAGGCATAGTAAACAAATCTATGGGAAGAAAAGATTTTTGGTGGCCTCAAACTACTGGTCTGTCTTTGAGAATAGAAAACAGTAAATTGTTGGGAAAGTATGTATAGTTTAAAATGTAATTGCCTGCATGTGGCTCTATGAAATCAATCTTGATTTTCAGAATAATTTACAAATCCATGCTTATACAAATGGAAGGTGACTGTTGATGGCAGTTAAAAGCTGATAAGCAGAAATCAGCCTTAGGAAAATCCCCTAGGAATGCTCAATATAGGAATCCCTTTGCCCCATAATAAGATTTCTGTTTACCTTAGACAGAGTCCTTCTATTTACTTTGTATTAAAGGGCATGCCATTATTTGGGGTGGCATTGGACAAAATGACTGTCTTGTATTACCAAATAAATCAGAGGTGATAGAGTGGGAGGATAAGAAAGATAAGGAGATGAAAAATTCATTAGGATTAGGCAGGTCTTTGGGTAGAGTTAGAGTTGGTTGGTGTTATGTAGTTATATTAAACAAGATGGAGGCAAGCCACAAGACTGCTTCCATTTTGATGAGGGCATAATCCAAGACAGTGACAAAGCAGATGGTTATAATTTTCTGACAGTGAATCCAGCCCCCTGATAATGTGAGCCCACTGCCTATCATGGATAAGTCTCTCTGTGTTTCATAAATCTTATCTATTAAATCCTGACATTTAGAGGCTTTAAGTGAAAGCAGAATATTTTGAAAAATGGAAAGGGTATCTTACTGGGTATGTTGGTAGGACCCTAGTTAGCAAAATAAATAGAGGAAGGGAATCATAGTCTTAGACAGACACTAGCTCCTTAAGCTTCTTACTTAGGACACAATGAAATTAAAAGCATATTAACTTCTCCCTAAAATTATTCACAGTACTCATTAATTTGGTAACAACCTCAAATCTATGGAACTTAAGCAAGCTCTCATCTAGACATTTTAAAAATTAATGGAGAACATATTTTAGAGAAAACAGTATATGATCATAGTAAGCCATTTCTTTTTGTAATCTCTTTTGAATATAACTGAAAGTTTTAAACACAGACACAAAAGTAAGTGAAAACAAAATAAACCATCTTAGATGATAATCCAATGTATATTGAAGATACTTTATGCGTACATAGAAAAGTTATTGCTTGCCTCAATCTAATGGTCTGCCTCTGAGACTAGGAAACAGTATATGTTTCACAAATTTGTAGATTTTATATTGTAGTTCCCACATAATGTTCTATGAATTGATATAGGCTGCTAAGATTTATCAGCAACTCCATTACTTTGCTCAAGGCAGGTGACTGTTGGTGGCAGTTAATGGAGGTAGAGGTTTGCCTCATAAACATAAATAAGCCTTAGTACATACTTTAGAAATGCTGTATTTACATGCTGGGTAATCCTCTGGGTATATGCCCAGGAGAGGTATCGCAGGGTCCTCCAGTACTGTCATGTCCAGTTTTCTGAGGAACCGCCAGACTGATTGCCAGAGTGGTTGTACCAGCTTGCAACCCCACCAGCAGTGGAGGAGTGTTCCTCTTTCTCCACATCCTTGCCAGCACCTGCTTTCTCCTGAGTTTTGACCTTAGCCATTCTGACTGGTGTGAGGTGAAATCTCAGGGTTGTTTTGATTTGCATTTCCCTGATGACTAAGGATGTTGAACATTTCTTTAGGTGCTTCTCAACCATTTGATATTCCTCAATGGAAAATTCTTTGTTTAGCTCTGTACCCCATTTTTTAGAAGGAGTATTCTGTTCTCTGGAGTCTAACTTCTTGAGCTGTTTGTGTATCTTGGACATTAGCCTTCTGTTCGATGTACGGTTGGTAAAAACCTTTTCCCAATTTATTGGTTGCCATTATGTTCATAGCAGCCCTATTTGTAATAGTCAGAAGCTGGAAAGAACCCAGATGTCCATCAATGGAAGAATGGATACAGAAAATGTGGTATATTTGCACTATGGAATACTACTCAGCTATTAAAAACAATGAATTCATGAAATTATTAGGCAAGTGGGTGGAATTGGAGAATGTCATCATGAGTGAGGTGACACAATCACAAAAGAACACACATGGTATTCACTCACTGATAAGCACATGTTAGCCTTGAAGCTCAGAATACTGACATATGTGGGCATTTAATATGTGAAGAAACAATTCACATGTCAAATGATGCCCAAGAAGAAGGAAGGAGAGGCCACTGGTCCTGGAAAGGCTCAATGAGGCAGTGGAGGGGAATATCAGGACAGGGAAGTGGGAAGGGGTTGATTGGGGTACAGGGGGAGAGAAGAGGACTTATGGGACTTTCAGGAAGGGGGGATCGAGTAAAGTGTAAATCATTTGAAATGTAAATAAAAAATATACCTAATAATAATAATAATGATAATAATAAATGCTGGATTTAGGAATCCCTTTGCCCAATAACAAGCTTTCTGTTTACCTTAGCCAGAGTACTTCTATTTAAGACATTCTCAAGTTCACACCAATTTTGGGGGACTCACTTTTGACCATAGCAATGTCTATTCTTGCCCAATTAATCAGAGGGGACATTAGGGGGAAGGGAGAGAGATAACCAGAGAAAGAATTCATTAGACCAGGAACTTCTTTGGGTACTATTATAGTTGTTGGATGTTATGTGGTATCATTAAACAACATGGAAGTCAAGTCATAAGACTCATTCCATCTGGATGGAGCAATAATCCAAGATGCTAACAAAGCAGATAGTTACATTTTGCTGACAATAAACACAACTCCCTGACAATATGAGATCATCACTTATCAAGCAAAAATCTCTGTGTTACCTATTATATACAGACATTTAGAGGTATTTTTTGTTGTTGTTTTTTTTTTTTTTTTTTTTTTTTTTTTTTTTTTTTTTGAGACAGGGTTTCTCCGTGTAGCCCTGGCTGTCCTGGAACTTACTCTGTAGACCAGGCTGGCCTTGAACTCAGAAATCCTCAGAAATCCTCAGAAATCCATGTGCTTCTGCCTCGAGGTATATTTTAAGAGCTGAGTCTTTTTTATAGTATTGATAAAGGTAAAGGCTTTTCCTGTGACCTTAGTGGGTAAGGGGATAGGTATCCACTCAGCAAAATAAATAGAGGAAAGATTTCATAGTCTTATCTCAGATGAACAAAGTAGCTATAGTAAGTTGCAAGATTGTCAAATAGCTTCTAACAAAAGGGAGAGAAAAATCTCATTCAATTCTATTTCAAAACAGTAGTTGGCCTCTCTCACATTGAACATTGAGGAAGTGTCAGGATAAGGTATACAGGAACTTATCCCACAATCTGTATGTCTCCACACAGAACAATTTTACAAATTTCCCTAAATATGGCCCTCCTTTAGGCACCTGGATCAGATTTGATCATGAATCATGTAAGGTCACGTTACAATGTAGTCTATGCCTTAGGTTATTAGTATTGTTTGATGTTGTGTTCACTGGTCACTGGTTACTGAGCAGTTAAACTGGCTTTCTAGGGTATAAGACAGAGATATCTGCAGAGACCCTCTTTGTTAGAGAGAAGAATATAAAATTAACTCCTGCCTGTGCCAGGATGGAGGAAGGATATAGGCAAATTATCTGTTAAATTCCCTGTTGCCTTCTGATTTGTGATCTGTTGAGTTTAGTGATCCCCAAGAGAAACTCCAGGTGAGGGCTAAAATTACACAGAACATGACTCAGGGTAGGGGACTTAATTGGGTTCATTTTCTCTGTCATTTAAAGAATTATAAGTCTTCAATTGCAGCATGCAACACCAGAGACATCTCAAAAGTCATAAATACAAACAGTAGTTTAGGAAAAATCTGTTTTCTAGGAATGAGGATCACTCATGCAGGAAGTACACAGAAAAAAAATGACCCTTGGTAAAGCACAGGGAAGACATAAATAGCTGGAAACCCAGTCACATTGCAAAGGCTGGTATTTGACAGACTCTAGGAGTTTTCCTATCTAATTTAGCATTGAACAGTTTTTAGACAGCATGGTTGAGTGAGTAACATTTGTTGTACACATGTCCTGCTTTAGCCTTCAACTTATAGTCAGTCCACCATCAGGAGGCATGTTGGCAGGAAAAACAGGCAGTTATTTTCGGCACTTACTCTTTTATTTCATGTCACCAGGTTGAAGGAGAATCTATTTCATTACTTTACCACACTTATTACATTGTCATGGTTTCTTTACTTATTTTATATCTAAAGGTTGTCTCCCTAATACCTAGTCTTCAGACCAAATGTGGAGGTCGCATTTACTGAAGTTTTTGGCTTGAGAGTACTGACTACACTTAACTGCTTTCACCTGACAAAGTGTGGATGACTGGAGGTGAAAGAATCTAGGTCACTAGTAGAATGTTGATCTAAGGGGCCTGATAAATCTTAATGGCTGACAAAAATGCAAAATAGTAGACAATAATGAGACCATCTTTCTGACCTAGGCATGGCCTTTCTCATAATCTTTCTGCATCTCAGGGAGTATGTTTAACTCCTAGTCTATCAGTTGGGGACATTACCTACCCCATCCCTACTCCAATTTCTCACATATCTCTTCTGTGTCCTCCTGACAACTTCATATCTTTCCCTATTTTTTTCAGTTGTTTTAGAACTATTGCACTCAGCTTGTGCTTCAAACCACCATTAGACATAAATTGCCAAATTTAAACTGAAAGCATAATTTTAACAGTAGAAAGGACAAAGTTTTTATTACTATGGCCACATTGTGAAGAAGGAAGAACCACCTGAGTTAATCTTTGGGTACCTGAACTGATATTGAAGTTTAAAAAGGGAGTCTAGGATATAGACATTTAAATAGTAGTCTTCTTCAAAATGTGTTCCAACTCTCCACTAACTGTGGTTTGTTTGTCCTGTGAGTTTTTTTTTTTTTTTTACTTTGGTATCTCAGTTTTATTGTTGGAATCCATACCACTTCACCTCACTATGGTAAAAATTATTTTACTTCAGTCCTTATGATATTGCCCCCTTCTCTCAGTGTTCTCCATTTTCTAGGCCAATTCTGTTAATTAAAATATAATTTGAGTGTTATGTTCAACTTTAGGAGTTCTAGAAGCCTGAAGTGGAAATTTCTGGTTTCTTTGGAGACTCAGTTGTGCCATGTGATGTTTTTCTGGAAACTATCTTATGAGAGGATGTTTTTGCTGAAACAGACACGTGTGAGGATGCTTTGCTGAGAACAGAAATTTGATGTTTTTCTCAAAGCAGCTTGGAAAAAGGGTATGTGATGTTTTGCTAGAGAAGATACTTGAGAAAATGTGATGTTTGGAAAGGGCATAAATATAACCCAACAGATAGTGGACGATGCTGTGTGGTATTGGTTCTCCTTGCAACTTTTTGCTATTTATTATTTGTCATGACTTCATAGACAGAAATGCATCAAAGAACATATGGTGGTGTTCCAGCAGCTTCTTGCAGTTTCCATCAACTAGGGTGACTGGCAAAGCCTCATGGTTTCTTCTGCTTTGAACTGCCATTGCTGATTTGTGAATGGTGTTTACAAGTGGATTGAGCTACCACTGCTGATTTTTGTGACTTGAACTGCTAATATCCTGGCAATGCAAATTGGATTTGATCCAAAGAACTATTTCTAAACAGGTCCTCATCCTCCTTTGCCATATCACATTTTCCTTTCTTCTTCCTTTGGTGGGTGGTGGACTAGAAGGGAAGCTAAAACATTTAAGTACATTTGTTAAAGTTTTGAAAAATATAAGCCTACAGGAGCCACATTTTAGAAGCTTAGAATGGACATGAGTTTCATGTTAATAATACATTTTAACATAGTATACATGAATGGTACCATTTAGATATATAATCAACATAAGTTCTTGAGGCAGCTTTTCTAATTTTACATGTTTTCCTGTAAATCATTGCAGCCTGGAATATGTTTTACATAGCGAGTGCATGTCAGCTCAAGCTTGTTCAGCACACGTTACTTTCAGGTGTTTGGTAACTCGTGGTTAGTACAATGGGGAGGGATGATCCAGACTTTTAGACAATAGAAAATTGGGAGTGAGGGGCTCGAGATGCAGGCTCATGATGGTTGCTGAACCTCTCCAATTCTCTTTTTCTCCACTTTGATCCTCTTATTGTTACTTTTTAATTTATAGAGTAAAAAGAGATAGTTGAACAAAGATTTTTTTTTTGGATTCTTGGTTTCTTTTTTATTTTTTTATGTTTTTATTTTTATTCGATATATTTTTTATTTACATTTCAAATGATTTCCCCTTTTCTGGTCCCCCACTCCCTGAAAGTCACATAAGCCCCCTTCCCTCCCCCTCTTCTCCCACCCATCCCTTCCCACTTCCCAGTTCTGGTTTTGTCTTATATTACTACACTGAGTCTTTCCAGAAAAAGGGGCCACTCCTCTGTTCTTCTTGTACCTCATTTGATGTGTGGATTATGATTTGGGTATTCCAGTTTTCCAGGCTAATATACAGTTATTAGTGAGTGCATACCATGATTGATCTTTTGAGACTGGGTTACCTCACTTACTATGATGTTCTCCAGCTCCATCTATTTGTCTAAGAATTTCATGAATTCATTGTTTCTAATGGCTGAATAGTACTCCATTGTGTAGATATACCACATTTTTTGCATCCACTCTTCTGTTGAGGGATACCTGGGTTCTTTCCAGCATCTGGCAATTATAAATAGGGCTGCTATGAACATAGTAGAGCATGTATCCTTATTACATGGTGGGGAATCCTCTGGGTATATGCCCAGGAGTGGTATAGCAGGATCTTCTGGAAGTGAGGTGCCCAGTTTTCTGAGGAACCGCCAGACTGATTTCCAGAGTGGTTGTACCAATTTGCAACCCCACCAGCAGTGGAGGAGTGTTCCTCTTTCTCCACACCCTCTCCAACACCTGCTGTCTCCTGAGTTTTTAAACTTAGCCATTCTGACTGGTGTAAGGTGAAATCTCAGGGTTGTTTTGATTTGCATTTCCCTGATGACTAATGAAGTTGAGCATTTTTTTAAGATGTTTCTCTGCCATCCGAAGTTCTTCAGGTGAGAAATCTTTGTTTAACTCTGTACCCCATTTTTAATAGGGTTATTTGGTTTTCTGGGGTCTAACTTCTTGAGTTCTTTGTATTTATTGGATATTAGCCCTCTATCTGATGTAAGGTTGGTGAAGATCTTTTCCCAATTTGTTGGTTGCTGATTTGTCCTTTTGATGGTATCCTTTGCTTTACAGAAACTTTGTAATTTTTTTTTTATAAAACATTTTTAGGAAATATTGTTCAAGACAACAGATTCCCCTCTGCATGGGCCATTTTTCTTCTCTCAACATAAGATTCCTAGGGAAATTCCCACTACTTAGAGCCCATCCTTTGAAGAGCTGAATTGTCAAAATGAGGCAAGAGTATTGCTTTCGAGCATTTTCATTTCATCCAGGCCTGTTACACCTTTAGTGCTCTCACATGTGCATGGAATTTGTATCATCTACTGGAGAAGAATGAGCCTATGAGGTGCTACATCCTCAAAGAATATCTACTCTACCAACCAACCACCTTTAGCTGTCAATAAGTCTTTCCTAGAGCCTGGAACATTTGATGTACCTTGAATAAACACTGAACTATTCAATAGTTGATATCATACAGGAAATATCCCTGAAATGGCAGCAACTCTGAGTTCATGGGTACAGTGATCTTCTCAAATCCTCATCACACAAATTTGTTCCAGTCCTCTTTGACTTCTGGCATTTAAAAATTTCCCAAACCCCTTTTAGGGCATGTGGGTGTTCATGGAACTGAAAATATTGTATATGATAAAAGAAATAGCCAACTCTTTGAAATGGAAGTCCACAGAGTGATAGAAAAATCCTCCCAGGATATATATTAAAAAAGGATTAATATCTACAGTATAATTGAGATCCTCCTAAACATAGCATAGTTTGGGTAGCTGTGAATGCTCTACCTGGCAGTCACAATAGCTTGACTTTGGTAGATACAAAGAAATCCTTTCAAAACAGAATCATTTTTGTCCCTTCATGAGAGATGAACATGTATATTATTGTGAGATTTTATTAGAACTGAAAATAATGTGCCCCTCTTTTTAACAGATTTCTGATGAATAAAGTTGAGAGAATTTACAAACAGCCCAGAAAATCTAAGTATCCTCATTCAGTACAAGAGACTGAGATGGAGAACACAATAGTTTCTTCCTAACCTCCTCATTTAGGACACTTTCAAAACTGGGAAAATGTTGATATGAGAAAATGGTAAATTGTAAAACTTTAAAGAAAACACTAGTTCCCTCTAATAATACTTCATAGTCTACACTGAGGTAGAGAGCACTCTAGTTCACTACTCTCTCTCCTATGGGAAAGACAAGTTAGGATGTGACAGATCCCCAGACAGACACGAGATTTCTCCAATCCTCCTTTGTAGGAAAGAATGAGTTTGACAGCATAGTAGCTCACCTCTATACTCCTTCATAGTACAGATTAAGGTAGGAAGCATGTATTCTCAGTGACAAATATTTCCACATAAGGATTCTAAGTAAGACTAATGGAGGTGGAGTTTTACTAGATTATCCCTATACTCATTAGGACAGATAAAGGTTAGAACAACATGACATGGATTAAGGAGATGTTAACTCCTTTCATGCCTCCATTGGACAGACTGAGTTTGAGAGCACACTAGTTCACTTCTGACATCCTCCATATTAAAGATCATGTTAGGACAACATGGATTCTGAGAGGTAGACATTGGATCACTCAAAGCCTCTTTCATAGCACACTATGACATGAACTCTCTCCTTCACTCCTATCCTTTTCAAATCACTGTTAGAGAATAAAATTTCTGAAAAACAGACACAAGTTCTTCAAGTCTCTTATTAGGATAGGATGAGATTTAAGGCACATTGGTTCCCTCCTAACTTTATCCATAGGACTCATTAAAGTTGGGACAACATCAAACCTGAGAGTGATAAGGTAGCTCTCAAACAGATATTTAGAACGTAGTAGAGAACAAATTTTGAAGAACTTAGTATTTGATATTAAGGCAGTTGTTTTGCTAATCTCTTTTGAGTGTAGATGAAAGATTCAAACAAAAACTAAACAATAAGAAAAAAAACAACTAAATGATCGTTGATTATATTATCCAAGTTAGAGTGGGGTTATACCATAGACATATAGAAAAGTTCATTGGTGCCCTTAAACTACTGCTCTGCCTCTGAGAATAGAAAACAGTAGATGTTAGGGAAGTATGAAGATTTTATATTGTAGTTGCCCCCATGGTGTTCTATGAATTGATGAAGGCTGTTAAAATTTATCAACAACTCCATGCCTCTGTCTAAGGCAGGTGTTGGGGGGTAGTTAATAAATGTAGTGGTTTGCCTGATAAACAGAACTCAGCTTTAGTATATCCCCTAGGGATGCTAAATATGGGAATCCCTTTGGTTAATTTAGCCAGAGTCCTTCTTTTTAGGACTTTCTCAAGATTACACAAATTTTGGGAGCCCACTTTGGACCAAAGTAATGCCTGGTTTTGACTAATTAATTGGTGGATAGAGATAAAGATACAAATAGATAGAGAGGGGGAGGAGGAAGGGAAGGAAAAAGAGACACAGAGAGAAAATGATAGATAGTCAGGGAGAGAAGTAGGAAGTTTCATTAGGACAAGGAAGTATTTGGAGTAATGTTATACTTGGCTGAAGTTATGTGGTTACATTAACCATGATGGAAGCCAACTCACAAGATTGCTTATATTTTGATGATGTCATAATATAAAATGATGACAAAGCAGATGATGACATTTTTCCGACAGTGAACCCAACTCCCTGATAATGTGAGCCCATTGCCTATTAGGCACATGTCCCTGTTGTATTCATATATACATCTTACCTATTAAATAGAGACATTTAGAGGCTTTTTAAAAGATCTGAGACTTTTGTTACTTATAATCAACAAATGTAAAAGTCTTTTGTATTGCCTAAGTGAGTAGGGCCACACTTAGCAAAAGAAATAAACAAAGGGTTTCATAGTCATAGACCAGAGGAGTAGAGTAGCTATAATCTGTTTCAGGATTGTCAAATAGCTTCTAGTGTGAGGGAGAGAAGAAAACTATCATTCAATTCTATTTCAAAAGAATAGTTGTCCTTTCTCACATTGAACATTGAGAAGTGTAAGGATAAGATATACATGAATTTATTCCATAGTCTGTGTGTCTCCACACAGAAAGCAATTTTACAAATTTCCCTAAGAATACCTCTCATTTAGGCGTCTGGATCACATTTCACCATGAACAGAATCATATTACTATGGAGTCTAGGACTTAGGTTATTAGTATAGTTCACTGATCTCTGGTTACTAGACCGTTAAACTGGTGTCTTAGGGTACAAAGACAGAGGTGAGTTTGAGAAGACACCCTCTATTTGTTAGAGAGAAGGAAATAAATTTAACCCTCTGTGCCAGGATGGAGTAAGGGTTTAGGCACCTTAACTGTCACATTTCCTGTCCTTTTAAGGTTTAGTCTGATTACATGATCTGATAAGTTTTATGATCTCCAAGAGTAATACCAGATGATAACCAAAATTACACTGAACATAGCTTAGGCTCTGGAGCTTCATTTGGCTCATTTTCTCTGCAAGTTATAAAAATAAAAGACAAGAAATATTTCAAGCACAACATGCAGCATCAGAGACATATCAAACCGGTAAATACAGTAGTTTAAGAAAATGTGTTTTCCCAGCATGAGGACCACACTCATCCAGAAACTACACAAAGAAAATGGCCCTCTGCAAAGCAAAGGGGAGACCCAGAAACCTGGAAACCCAATCACATCTCAAGTGCATCCATTTGAAAGCCTCTGAGAGTTTTCTGCCCCTTATTTAGGGTTGGTCAGTTTTAAGACAGATATGATGGTTGATTGGGTAGCATCTGTGGTAGTTTTGTACCAATCTGCCCTTGAACTTATAGAGTCAGTCCATCAGTAGGAGGCTTGCTGTCAGGACACAAAGATAGTTGTTTTGAGCTCTTAGTTTTTATTTCAAGATAGGATGTTGAAGGATAAGCCATTTTGTGCATTTGCCACATTGATTACTTATCTTGTATTCTCTACTTATTTGTGTACCTATAGGGAGTCTCTCTCTCTCTCTCTCTCTCTAATACCTAGTCTCTCAGACCAAACTTGGAGGTCACATTTATTGCTATTATGGGCTTGAGAATACTGGCTACTCTTAACTGCCACAACATGACAAAGGACATTTGACCTAAGGTTCAAAGGTCAGGGTCACTTGAGTAGTGTTGTTCTATGGGTCCTTGATAAATCTTAACTAATGGAAAAGATATAGAAGAGGAAACAACAATGACACCACCTTTTTAACCTAGGCATGGATTCTCTCCTTATCTGTCTATGTACCAGGGAGCCTGCCTAACTCCTAGTCTCTCAGTTTGGGACTTTACCTACCCCAACTCCACTCTTCTCACATATCTCCCCTCTATTTCCCACAACATCATATCTTTCCCTATTTTTTTCTGTAGTTTTTAAACCATTGGACTCAGCCTTTGCCCCAAACCAGGATTAGATATGAATTAGCAACATATAAACTGGAAGTATCAAATTATCAGCAGAAAGAAAAAAACATTTATTTCATACAGCAACATTTTGAAGAGGGATGAATAACAGCTGAACCACCCAAGTTAAACTGTGGGTTCCTGAACTTATATCAAGTTTTAAAAAGAGAGAGGCAAGAGCATTTTCACGTAAGGAGACCTGTTCAAAATGTGGTCCAACCCTCCAATGACTATCCTTTATTCATTCTGTAAATTGCCTTGACAAATGGTTAGGATTATATGAAATCTTGTTCAAGGAAACAGGTTCTTCTCTGTTTGGGCCATTTTTCTTCTCTCAGCATGAGATTCCTTGGGAAATTTTCATTTCTTGGAGAATAGTTGGATTGTCAAGATGAGATAGGATTATCATTTTAGAGTATTTTTATTTCATCCAGCCTATTGCACATGTGGATATAAATTGTATCATCTACTGGAGATAAAGAACCTACTTTGTACCATATCCTTCTAGAAAATTTACACTACCCTCCACCCATAATCAACTGTCAATTGGTCTTGGGTACAGCCTGGAATTTTTTTAATCTAATTCCAATAAACATTGAACTAGTCAATGGCTGATATTATATAGGTAATATCCCTGAAAATGCAGTTTCTTTGAGTTTATGGGTACAGTGATCTTGTTAAATTCTGGTCAGGCTTTTTTGCTCCAGTCCTCCTTGATCTCTAGCATGAACTCTAGCCTTCACTTCTGTTCTCTCAAAATCACTGTTAGAACATCAGGTTTCTAAGAGACATACACTAGCTCCCTCAAGACTCTTCGGACAGGAAGAGATTTAAGGAACACTAGCTCCCTCCTAACCTTATCCATAGGTTTCATTAAAGTTGGGACAACCTCAAACCAAGCTAGGTATCACCTTGAGTTTAGAAATTAAATGAAAGGGGCTGGAGAGATGGCTCAGTGGTTAAGAGCACTGACTGCTCTTCTGAAGGTCCTGACTTCAAATCCCAGCAACCACATGATGGCTCACAACCATCTGTAATGAGATCAGATGCCCTCTACTGGTGTTTCTGAAGATAGCTACAATGTATTCACCTATAACAATAAACAAATTTTTTAAAAAAAAAATTAAAGAACTAATTTTTGAAGAACCCAGTATGTCATCTTAGGTCATTTCTTTTGTTAATCTCTTTTGACTGTAACTGAAAAGTTCAAACAGAAGACAGACAGAAAAGTAAGAAATGAAAAAAACCCAAAAACAAAATAAAGCACCATGGATGATATAATTCAAGGGAGAATGAAGACACTCCCCTAGTTGACAGAACAGTTTACTGGTGCCTCAAACTACTGGTCTGTTTCTGAGAGTAGAAAACAGCAAGTGTTCAGGATGTTTCTAGAGTATTATATGTTAGTTGCCCACATGAGGTTATATGAATTGATGCAGACTGTTCAGATTTAACAACAGCTCCATGCCTCTGTCCAAGTCAGTTAACTGTTGAGGCAGTTAATGGAAGTAGTGGTTTTCCTGAAACAAAAACCAGCTTAGGAGATCTGCCAGTATTCTGTTCACCCAATAACATTCATGCTGTTTACCTAGCCAGAGTCCTTCTATTTAGGGCATTGTGAAGAATATTTAAGGTTGATCTATGTGAGGTAAATATGGAGGTTAGTGAGAAATCAAGGATCCAAAAGGCCAGGAGACCAACAGTCAACGGGATCAAAAAATCAAAGGCCAAACGCGTTACATAATCTAAATGGCTGTGTCTCATAGGAATCAGTCAAGCTCCCAGGATGGAGAAATTTTAAGAAATTTTAAGGAGGAAGTGTGTGCCAACCAGTAGGATCCTGAAACTGGTAGGAACTTAGGGTTGCTGAGAATAACTGATAGCTAGTATCAGCTTTGATATGTTAATAGATAGCTCAGTTACCCATTTTCCTGGGTTTGAGACATAATATATAACAGGATAACATATGCATTCTAATTTCAAAATGAAGGTATGAGAAATTAGTGAAGAAAAAGTGGACCAAAGCAAGACAAAATTGGAGCAGGTAAGAAACAAAATGCCTAGGACTTAAGAGTCTTAGTTTTAAGGGTTTATATAGTCTCACCCCTCCAGCTTTACTACCTGAAACCTGTGTTTATTTCTTGGGATGGTTCCAATGCCTGCATATAGTTCTTCTTTTCAGAAATCTCAGAGCTCTGGTATCTTCATTATCATGGGGTCTCAACTAGAACCTAGGTTTCACCATCACAGGTTCATGAAATAGCCCCTCACAGTTTTTTCTCAGTGACTTCAGCTCTGGCACATATTGCCTAGCCTCAGCAGCTCACTGAAGCATAGAGGAAGAATCTTCATCCTACTCATATTTGCATATTTTATGCCTTCAAAGTCAAACTGTGAAGATAATCCTGCCAAGGTCTGGTGGCAGCTTGGAATCGACCTTAGTCCCCTTGAATCACAGTAACAGCAGTTTATGTATGCTGTTGTTGCTTTCTAAGAGGTTAAACACACAATACAGATCTCCTTGTACAAGTTGAAAGCTTTGCCAGGGTCTCATTTCCTATTATTCCCATAAAAAATAAGAGTTTTTTCCTTAATCGTGCTAACTGTTGCCCTTATTTTAGGATATACCTTATAGAGAACAAACCATTTTTCAGCATTTTCTAGGAAATTATATCAATTATTTTTGAAAAATAAGTTGGAAGTTTTTGTTTGATTTGTTATTCACAAAAGACAGAATACCATATTTTAGAACTTCATACTTAAAATGTTCTTTTCGGTGAATCTAATTAAACTAAATTAATGCAATTATCTCACACCCTATATAATAAGTACTTCTAAAATTTTTATTTATAAGATAAATTAAGCAAATATTGATATTTTAGGCTATACGTGACCATACTACATAGAATTGTTTTCATTTCATATCTATCATATCTCTTAAATTAATGAAGCATTTTATGTCTACAGATACATACACACACACACACACACACCACATACTATTGGAAGCTTGAAGCTAATATCTGCCAGATAATGATTTAAATTTAGAACATATGCCTTTTAATGGGTTGATTTGTAAATTAAAAAGTTATTGTAATATTGGAGGTTTTCACAAACTGCTGATATAGATTTTGGTACACTTTGTTTGGCCTTAACTGGTATTTTGAGACCTGAAGTTTGTTTTTCAGTGGAATTGCCTTTTAAGATAAGTATCAGTATGCATTTGCATAAGCAGTTTCATGAGCTGTTTCTATTGTGTTTAAATGTTAACATATGCAAAGTAAGTATGTCTAGCATGCCATTATTTAATAATTTATGCATTTTGCTCACAGATGTAAAAGGTTTGTACCCTTCAAAATATATCCTGTTGTGAACCTGACAAATCACTTCCTATCATGATTTCTCTATAATATTTACATAGCAATGCTCCCTGGGTGGGGTGTTACAGACATTCTTTTTCTAGTTTTCAAAGAAATTGTTCTGTTTGCCAATCCAGAAACAACTAACACTACTAAGAGAATGCCATGCCAATGTTTCCTTGTAAATAACAAAGTAAAGATGTTCTTTTTAAAGAAATAAAAAATACCCCAGGGATAAAATATGCTTTTTTTAGATAACTCTTGTACATTACTATAAAAAGATATTTCTATTTAAGCTATGCAGTGTGAAATGGACACGCTCCTCCTTATTTACCAGGGTAATTATCACATACGAAACAACAAAATGACAGTACAGTTAAATTTGGATGTCAATAAGAACAAACACAGAAGGCCTTGGGGATAATTTTCCTATCCTCAAAATGACATTTACAAACCAATTAGAGTTTACTTTTAATCAACTTCCTTTTGACATCAGGAGGGTGATAACACAGATTCTATTTTCAGCTTGTTAAGTCCTCTATCATTCTAATTTGTTTTAAAAAGTTTTTTTCCAAGCATTACCTCTATAATATGGTTTTACTACTAAAGTTAATGGTTTCAAGGCTTACTCTTGTATGGCATGAATTTGTTTCATTAAAAAGTATTCAAAGATGATATCAGATCTTCTGGATCTTGTGATAAAAGCAGTTGTAAGTGACCAGGTAGGTGCTGGAATCAAACCCTGAGCCTCTAGAAGAACTCTTAATTGCTGAGCCATCTTTCTGGCTCTACTTTTGTTTTCCTCTATGGGCAACAAGCATGTTATGCATAGATAGACATATAGGCAATACAGCCATGTATGTAAAATAATAAAATAATAAGTTAAAAAGTTAAAGAAAAAAGTATTCAAAGAAAAATATAGTATTTGATATCAAAAAAGAAGTATCTTGATGCTATCATAGTGACTTGTTAACAATTATTTGAGCAAGAGCCCATTTTATTTTGCTCTCCATCTTTGTTCTTGCCATAATATTTTTATGTCATAACATTTGAAATGTAAATAAAGAAAATATCTAATAAAAAAGTAATTAACACAAGGCAAAATTCAAGGAAATATAATATACACAAAAAGATTTCTAGTTAAAACAACCATAGTTTTATAAATATGAAGTCTGTTAACATTGTAGAATAATTTGTATACAGATCATAGTGATATTCTCTCTTTGAATAATATGGAATAATGGAATTTATTATTGAAAAATGTTAAAACTTTTACAGTCAAACTGTGTTAGAAAGATTTCTAATTTTTTATGTATTCAAAATATTATGTTGTATGCATATAAAAATATAGTAATGACATTAAGGATGACAACCTTAAAATATTGAGCTTTTCTTTCTTTTTTTCCCATGATTGATGTAAATGATTAGTCCTACCTGACTTCATTTAATGATACTATAAATTGTATTTGTGTAAATCTAAATTTGAAGTTTTTTTTAGGAAGAATTAAGTAATTTCCATACTCATTCATCTGGCAATTAATTTTCCCAGGATAACTTAAGAAAAAATATTAAAAATCAGAGAAGGAATGGATCGGGGGAGGAAAGAGGACCGAGGGGCTGAAAGGAGGAGAGATATGAGTCACTACATTTGGGATATAAAATCACTTTCAAAAGGATTAAAGAAATATCACTGTTAAAATGGTTGATTTTTTTTAAAAACATAGTTAAAACATACTATATTATTTAATAGTGCTAAGTATACTAGTGACAGGTTTATTTTTAATAATAATCTTTAGTGTGTCAAGTTGAAATGAACAAATTGAGATATATCAATTTTTCATTGAGCAAAGAAGAGGGTTAATTTAGCAGATTTATTGTCCACATCTCATTTGCTTTACAATAAATTTAACACAATACTTTAGAAAAATATTTCAGATGATTCCATGTAAACACATTTAAATATACACATCTTTTGCATTACTTATGGCAGAGATGAGAATGGATGAATAGACTTTAGAAAAATTGATAGGTGATGTATAAATAGAGAGAAATGTGATTAATATTCTTAGCCTGCACATATATGGAACAAGGGAACCAAATAGAAAACCTTGACTATAACTTTCATCACAAAAGTTAACTTTTTTCACAATTTTATTTTTCACGACCAAACTTACTGTGTAGCTATCCTTGATTAATCACTGTTGTATCAGTGCAATTGAATTAAAGAATAATATATAAGACTACTTAGTGACATCCTCAGATCCTTCAATAATCCATGAAAATAAATGAACAAATTTTTATACAAAAGTGAGATATAACCTCCTATATGAAGTAATTTATAAGTAAATTAAATGAAATTCTGCATGCAGGAAAATATATAAACACTTCAAGTATGAAGATAAGGTAAGAGATGAGCATATAACATTAACATAGCAATATGAACAACTCTGTTTTCCAGTTAAAAATTCTTGTCAAATAGAAATGAAAATAAATAGATATGTTAACTAGTATTTCATAGATGCTAAGCAAGCAGCCTGAAATTGAGGAAGAGGAAGAGGAAGAGGGAGAGGGAGAGGGAGAGGGAGAGGGAGAGGGAGAGGGAGAGGGAGAGGGAGAGGGAGAGGGAGAGGGAGAGGGAGAGGGAGAGGGAGAGGGAGAGGGAGAGGGAGAGGGAGAGGGAGAGGGAGGAGAGGGAGAGGGAGAGGGAGAGGGAGAGGGAGAGGGAGAGGGAGAGGGAGAGGGAGAGGGAGAGGGAGAATATTGATTTGATATATTCCTTTCTGTAGTATTTTATGCTCAGATGCCCAAAAACAAAAACAAAAACAAAAAAACAAAACAAAAAACAACAACAAAAAAAGGAGTATTTTCAGGGCATTTTAAACCAAACAATGCTAAAATAAAACTATTTGTGTCATCCTTATCTATTTTAGTTGTTTAACTGACTAAAATTATTGGTTCTAATTATTTTATATTCACTCTCCTAGATATCAAAGAGACCTACACAGTACTGTATAGTATGGGTATATAGATGTGCATACCTGGAATTTAGGTTTTATACCAAAATTATATGTTTTCTTTAAATCTATTATAATCTTCTTATACTATATAATAATTTTGACTTTATGGAACACATTCAACTCAATTTCTACATTTCGTAGAGATGATTTGTAAAAATAAAATAGATCTTATATGACCAATAAATTTTCCTATAATATTTGAAGCATTTAAATAATGAATAATCTAATCAAATGATTTAAGTTTAAGATTTGCAATGTAAATAACGTTCTACTACCAAAATTGCCAGAG